>NW_028238627.1:0-388180 GCF_009769465.1 Tauraco erythrolophus | reverse complement strand
CTCAAAAATTAGTCAATGAACAGCTCAAATTAGGACATATAATTCCCTCCAATATTTGTTATCCCAAAGAAATCAGGAAAATGGAGATTTATGTTAAAAGATTTAAGAGCTATTAATACAATCATTTCACCAATGGGTGCATTACAACCGGGTGTACCAAATCCTACTATGATTCCAGAATGTTAGCATTTGATGGCGATTGATTTAAAAGATTGGGTTATTTCACCTTTTTACTTTTTTATTTATTTACACCCTAACGATTGTCCTAGATTTGCCTTTTCAGTTCCAGTGCTTAACAATGAACGACCCACGCAACAATATCATTGGATTGTACTGCCTCAAGGAATGATGAATAGTCCTACAGTTTGTCAATTGGTAGTAGATGATGCTCTCTGTCAGGTCAGACAGTAAATCAAGCTTAGCAAATTGTACGTGCCTACCCTGACCGTCAATGTATTGTGCCTTCAAATACTCCAGCAGGAGTAAATCCAACAGGTTTATGTGCCAATGAATTATGGCAATCTGATATTACTTATATTCAATTGTCTAATCGATCTAAATATGTGCATGTAACTGTTGATATGTTTTCTGCCCTTGTTGTTGCTACTGCTCACACTGAAGAAAACCATGGGAGTACCAAAGAAAATTGGGACAGACAGTGATCCAGTATGGTGCCTTTTTACAGGATTGGAGAGTGACTCACACTACCAGTATCCCTCATTCACCTATGGGACAAGCTGTTATTGAACAAACTCATTTACCGTTAAAACAAATGTTTGATAAACAAAAAGGGGCAGTCTTCCGTATATTTCCCCGCAAGAATCCTTGGACAAAGCCACATATGTTTTAAATTTTCTTAATTTGTCTGCTTCTAGGCAACACACTATGGCTATGGATCACAATTTTAAACCCAGTGCCATTTTTGCAGAAAAATCAACAGCATGTTATAAGAAGCTGGACTCAACTCATGGGATGGCCCTGCGCCTCTGCTTACATGGGGAAGAGGGTATGTTTGTGTTCTTCCCACAGGTCCATACTGGTTACCAGCAAGAAACGTAAAGCCAACCAGGACTTTTGAAACTACAAATAGAGAAGGGTAGATCCAAGAATTAGCAGAGCAAGCAGAGATCACAGAAACACCGAATGAAGAGAATGGTTCAAATGGACAGACTTGTAATAGAAGATTTCATGTTAATATATCAACTGTTCTTATGTTTCTCATTGTTAGGTATGTTATGTGTGTGAAAGTTGCTTGTATATATGCTTTGTGTCTTTTCTCCGATCGGAAAGTGTATGGATTCCACCCGTAGCTACTGGAAGGAAAAGAATTAACTGGTACCAAATTAATGACAAAGAATTACTAACTGGACTTAGTTGTAAGCACGTAACTTTGAAAAGAGAAGCTAGGAGGATTGTTATTGAACAACATGTTGCGATTCGCAAAAGCCGCTGTTAGCCGGCAGAGCACATACTGGGCAGCCTTGTTGCACGCACTGGCCACGCGTGCGGCAACGCCGTGTCAGTACCTTTGTCGTAGACTCTGCTAAGGGTGAAAAGGGATGGCTCAGAGCGGAGCTGAGGGAGGCTGCAGAGCACACTGTGTGGATAAACAGGGGACGCCCTGAAGGTGCCGTGCCTGCCTCCCTTCTCCACAACGACCCTGCCGATTGACACCCTCCTGCTCAGCGAAATCTTGGGTATAGTGGAAATAGTAAGGCCCTCGGAAAGGGAAGTAGTATGCTAGAAACTGCTTTTGCAAAGCTGTACCAAAACAATATGCTAGTAACTGAAATTGCCAGTCTCCTACACAGAGTTTTATTCGTGCAAGAAAAAAAAAAAAAAAAAAAGGGGCAACGCTGTCACTGATCGATCACACAAATTTTTTCACCAATCTGCTCGACCTCTTCAGAAAGAGTTTGCACTGTCGCGAGCACAAGCCCGTGCCATCGTCGCTGCAAGGCACCAACCCTCGAGGATTGCAACCAAGAGGAGTGTGGCAAACTGATGTAACTGAGTTTCCCACCTTTGGTCCACTGCGCCATATCCACGTCACCGTGGACACTTGCAGCAGAGCTGTATGGGCGACACCAGCACCTTCTACCGCCTTCCGATGTGTAAAACAACATTGGCTTTCAGCATTTGCTGCCCTTGGCTTACCACAAGTCATCAAAACAGACAATGCTCCTGCATACGCAGGAGCAGCATGTGCTGTGTTTTTAGCGGATTGGGGAATTGAACATAGAAAAGGTGTTCCGTACAACAGCACGGGTCAGGCTATTATTGAACGGCGCCATCAAGATGTAAAGCGACTCGCTGCCATTTTGAAAAAAGAGGGGGAGATGTCCCCCAACGCGCGAACTGAAAGGCGAAGGCGGAGGCAATCCAGGAGTTCCCAAAGACTCGGACCTCTCTGCAGAAGAATAGAAGAAGTGCTAAATCTTCCAAAGAACATATTAGACGACTCTGATCCAGACGAGATAGATTTTGCCTTTATCCGTAGTCTGATACGCACGCGCAAAGCTGCAAAATTATACCCGCTAACGCACTGTAGGTGTAGATGTAGAAATTTACAGGTTATAACTATAGAGTGTGGAGGTTGTAGTCGCATATGTCATGAATCGCAACGTGATGCAGTGCAAGGCTGTGCAGATTGTAGACGCGCTTTAGATATTAACCCGTACCAGGCACTCGCTGCTTGGCTTAAAATAGAGAACGCTTCACGACAAAGGTTAACTGCGTTGTTTGAAAGTGCAGAAGAAGCTATATTAGCACACGCAGCTTTTAGGTTACAAAAACTACTGACTGTTGTAGAAGTAGCACAAAAGACACAAGTGATGGGTACCAGATATCAGAAGCAGTGTAGACATCATGACAAGGATGGAGGAGTTTATTGGTAAGACAATACCTATAGTAACAGGAATCTTAGTTTGGTGCCAAATGACCTACGGAATCAACTCCATCAGCCCGGGAGACAACATTTGGGTAACCATTGCTAACAAAACAAACCAGTCATCAATTTGCCTAGCCCTGGGTGGTATTGGAAACCCATTCCGTACCTGTCTCATAGGAGTACCAACATGGAAAGTGGCAGCCTTTAGAGGGCTGGTAAACGCCACCAACCTAACATATAGCAACTTCAATACCACAACGATCTATAGAGCAACCCCTCAACTGTATGACGGAGCAGTACAATGCCGGCTTATTCATGCACTTAATGCTTCCCTCCAGTCTGATCCAGAAGAATTAGACCTGCTTGGTAGTATGCATGCAAACACTACCGTTGGGAAAATAGGAGGATGGTTTTCATTTTTGCCGTTAGACCCAAACAGCTCAAATAAAAACAGGAAACTATGGGCAACCTTAGATTCTAATCTTGACAGCGCATCGGTACTTCGATTTCTATACTCGAGCTGCAATGGCAGCAACATTACTGAACCTCGAAGGTTGCCCGAAGGAATTTTCTTAATTTGTGGAGACAGGGCATGGAATGGCATTCCAAAACAACCAGAAGGGGGTCCTTGTTATTTAGGCCAGCTAGCCCTATTCCATCCCAATATATCCCTGTTGAGAAAATGGAGTGAAAATCACACCAGGAGAAAAAGAAGCCTTCATGATCTAGACTGTAGCAGTGTAGGCAATCCCACATTTTGGAGTGAATTTGGACGAGTAGCTGCCTCCACACTTTTCCCAGGGTTAGCAGCAGCAAAAGCGCTCACCTTAGCAAAACAACTAGGTTGTTGGGCTTGTGACGAGATAAACTTAACATCCAGCATTCTAGATGAATTAACGAAAGATGTAGAAAGTGTCAATCATGCAGTATTGCAAAACAGAGCAGCGATTGACTATTTGCTTTTAGCCCATGGGCATGGTTGTGAAGAGATCGAAGGAATGTGTTGTATGAATTTAACAGGCCCAGGAGAGTCAGTGCATAGAAAACTTAAACAACTAAAGGACAAACTACATGCCTTGAAAGAGGTAGATGGCATCGATGGATGGTTGACTTCCTGGGGAATAGATGGTTGGGTGAGAGATCTCATCAAAACGTGCTTGGGGCCTCTTTTGTTGTTAGGCTTTCTCTTGCTTTTTGGACCATG
This sequence comes from Tauraco erythrolophus, assembly GCF_009769465.1. Classification (NCBI taxonomy): domain Eukaryota; kingdom Metazoa; phylum Chordata; class Aves; order Musophagiformes; family Musophagidae; genus Tauraco; species Tauraco erythrolophus. Next base: position 384,086 of record NW_028238627.1, on the reverse strand, counting down.
CTTAATGCAATGTGTGACCCAACGCTTGTCAGCTATAGCGCACGCCGTTTTTGAAAAAAGAGGGGGAGATGTTGCAGCTAAAGTGTTAACAGTAAGGAATGTGTATCAGCGAATATAAAAAGAGCACTGTCCTTGAGATAAGAAGGTAGGTTGAAGCTGTGAAAAACACACTGTCCCTGGGAAAAACAAGAAGGATGAAACTATGAAAAACAAGATTCTGAGCAAAACATACTAACTGCAAAAATAGTAAAATATTGTAACAAACGTAGAAATCTCTATCCAATCACGGTGTGTATCATACTCGTGCTTGTCGCGTGAACAGTAGTGCTAGACCAATTAGCTTGCTAAGTACAGCGCATGAAAGCGTGCACAGAACCGAGCTATGCTATAAAAAGAGCAGTGTCACAGAATAAAGCTGAAGCCTTTTTACTCATCATATTGATGCGTCTTGCTTCCCCGTCTTCGGCCGCAACAGGTGATCATCCGATCACTGTCGCAAGGCGAGCTGCGAGATATGCGAAAGGATTTTAGCCACCTTCCAAATGAGAACATTGTTACCTGGCTGCTCCGGTGCTGGGATAACGGGGCCAATGGCCTGGAACTAGATAGTAGGGAAGCTAGGCAGCTGGGATCCCTGTCTAGGGAAGGGGGCATTGACAAAGCAATTGGAAGGAAAACACAAACCCTCAGCCTCTGGAGGCGGCTTTTGTCAAGTGTGAAAGAAAGGTACCCCTTCAAAGACGATATCACATGTCGCCCAGGCAAGTGGATTGCCATGGAAAGTGGCATCCAGTACCTGAGGGAGTTAGCTGTGGTGGAGGTAATTTATGGTGACCTGAATAATGAGCAGTCACCCCTAGATCCAGATGAAATCCCATGCAGTCAGTTCATGTGGCGAAAACTCTTACGAAGTGCACCACCATCATATGCCAACTCGTTGGCAATATTAGCTTGGAAAGAAGGTGAAGAACAAACGGTGCAGGATGTGGCTGCTCTACTCCGGCAATACGAAGGAAGTGTTTCTTCCTCCGTACAGGCCTGCGTTGCGGGTTTGGAGAAACTGTCACAGGAGTTCCACCAATTCAAAGATGATATGTCTGACTCTCCACCTGCACAGACCTGTGTCTCAGCTATTAGAAGCAAGCGTTCCCCTAATCAAGAGAGAGAATACAGAGTGTACACACCTCGAGGCAGCCTCTGGTTTTTCCTGCGTGACCACAGAGAGGACATGAGGAATGGGATGGGAAGTCTACCTCGACCCTAAGGGCACGGGTACAGGAACTGAAAGGAAAAACAGTCATAAAAGGGGATTCTTCCAGGAAAAGTGTTGCTTTGGTCTCCAGTGGGCAGCGCCCCAGACAGTATAGAAGGGCTGACTCCATCTCTGATCCTCTTGAAGGCACCTCTAATTTGTTCGTACAGAAGGACCGTGATGAATACAGTGACCAGGACTAGAGGGGCCCTGCCTCCAGCCAGGGGGAGGAGAGGGATAACAGGATTTATTGGACAGTATGGATTCGATGGCCTGGCACATCAGACCCACAGCAATATAAGGCTTTAGTGGACACCGGTGCACAATGCACCCTAATGCCTTCACACCATAAAGGGGCAGAACCCATTTGTATTTCGGGAGTTACAGGGGGATCCCAACAGCTGACTGTGGTGGAAGCTGAAATGAGCCTAACTGGGAATGAATGGCAAACACACCGTGTTGTTACTGGTCCAGAGGCCCCGTGCATCCTGGGCATAGACTGCCTCAGGAGGGGGTACTTCAGGGACCCAAAAGGGTACCGGTGGGCTTTCGGTGTAGCTGCTGTGGAGACGGAGGAAATTGAACAGTTGTCTGCCTTGCCTGGTCTCTCGGAGGACCCTTCTGTTGTGGGATTGCTGAGAGTTAAAGAACAACAGGTTCCAATTGCTACCACGACGGTGCACCGGCGGCAATACCGCACCAACCGAGACTCTCTGGTTCCCATCCATCAGTTGATCCACCAACTGGAGAGTCAAGGGGTGATCAGTAAAACTCATTCCCCCTTCAACAGTCCCATATGGCCAGTGCGGAAGCCCAACGGGGAGTGGAGATTAACAATAGACTATCGTGGCCTGAATGAAGTTACACTGCCGCTGAGTGCCGCTGTGCCAGATATGCTGGAACTCCAATACGAACTGGAGTCAAAGGCAGCCAAGTGGTACGCCACGGTTGACATCGCTAATGCGTTTTTCTCAATCCTTTTGGCACCAGAGTGCAGGCCACAGTTCGCTTTTACCTGGAGGGGTGTTCAGTACACCTGGAATCAACTGCCCCAGGGGTGGAAACACAGCCCCACCATTTGCCATGGGCTGATTCAAACTGCACTGGAACAGGGTGAGGCTCCGGAACACCTGCAGTACATCGATGACATTATCATATGGGGTAACACAGCCGAAGAAGTTTTGGAGAAAGGGAAGAAAATAGTTCGGATCCTTCTGAAGGCTGGTTTTGCCATAAAACGAAGTAAAGTCAAGGGACTTGACACCATGGAATTGCAGTGTCCCAACAGTCCGACTCCTTGAGCAGGTGGATGCGAAGTCCCCAGTCCCGCTTGGCTCCACCCACTACCTGGCGGTGATGCGCATGCCCAGTGCTGTCACTCGAGACGCCACCAGGGGTCTTCGATGGTCTCCAGGCCCCTCTGCTTTTGGACCCCAGGGTCTGGGTGCACGCTGGTTTTCCTGGATTCCACTCTCGGGTCCGTGGGAGGGCAGGAGATCTTGGACACAGCCAGTGGTCTTCCTTCCCGACAACCTTCGGACGGACATCTGCGACTGGTGTTTCTTCAAAAAAATGGTTCTCCATGGTGGCACAAGTGATAGAGATAGAGAAAGAAAGAAGAAAAGAGATGGCGCGCAACAACAATTTTCAATGTGGAAATAGAGACTTAACAATTTTAAACCTGATTAACATTGATGAACAACGATAGCTAACAACAGTTTTCAATGTTAGAACAGAGACTTAACATTTTTATTTTTTTTCTTTAACATCTAATTAACATTGACTAGTAACAACATTTGGTGGCTCTGACGCCTCGGGAGCAGGCTGCGGGGATGGCCTACATGGACAGCGACAACAACAAAAACGTTCCCGGGGAAACACCCACATAATCACAAACACAACGATTAGAAGTAAAGTCAGGCAATAAATTGGAAAGAATATTGGCATAAATTTCATCATTTTTCTCACGTTTTTTTTGAAGATATAAAGCGACACAACTCTGCCCTCGCGATCCACGCAGTCTGCTGCCCTGGACTGTTGGATTCTGGGATAGTGTGCGCAGCAGAAAATTCATTTCCATGCCCCCTGTCCAGAGCGCATGAGTGGTTTGGAATTAGAACGAGTTTTCGGCAATCCACGTCCAGCGACTTTTCCTGAGACTGACATCTCCGACCCACAGTCAAGGATCGTGCCGGACACACCAGCCACGAGCTCCAGATGCAGCGTGCAACAACCTGATACTGCACACCGCCTCGCCTGACCTGAAGAACTGCTGGGATAAAGGGGCCCCGAAATCGCGGGCTAAATGAACTCAACGGACGTGTTAGAGGGATGGTCCATAAAGTAAGGGGATTAATTGGAAGATGTATGTTCTGAGCATGATGCAGATGGTATAGAATAAGGGGTGGATAATGTTCTGGGTTGGGCTGGGAAAGGGTTAATTTTTTTTTTCTTCTTTTTTTTTTTTCTTTTTCGCGGGAAGCTGAAAGGGACACGGTTCAGGCAGCTGACCCAGCCTGGCCAATGGCTGTTCTATACCATGTGGCTCATGCTCAGGGTATATATTGGGGGAGCAGCCGGGGGAGGGGTTCGCTTTGGTGATCGGGAGCGGGCGGTGCGTCGCGTTTCGCGTGCGGTCGGTTCGTATTGTTTTCGCGTTTATACGTTCAGAGTTGTTTACCCTGTTTTTCTTTTCCCTTTTCCTGATATTGTTCTATTAAATCATCCTTATCCCAACCTACTGGTCTCGCCCCTCTCGTTCTGATTTTTTTTCTCCTCCCATCCCGCCGGAGGGAGGAGTTGAGCGAGCGGCAGCGTGGTAGCTCAGCTGCCGGCTGAGCTAAACCACGACAGCCAGTTTGGCCCTCAGTCTTAAGTTCCACACAAATCACAAGGGGAATCGTGCCCCCCTTGTCCCAGCTATGCTCCCCCCTTATCCCGCCGTGCTTCTGCACTCCGGCACGCTGAAAAGCCCTTGGCAGCTTGTTATCAGCGTTCTTCTCAGAGTGAGCCTCTGAGTAAAACCAAAACACGGAGCTCTTCTAGCTGTTAAAAAAAAACCTCTGTCCCAGCTAAAACTAGGACACCCGCGGATGGATCTCATCAGGTCCCATGGACTTGTGCACCTTCAAGTTCCTCAGATGTTCCCGAACCTGCTCTTCAAGTACAGTGGGCGGTGGTTCATCCTCACAGTCCCTGCTAGTTCTTTCCACAGCTTGGGCAGTACGACAAGAGGCTTTATCAGTGAAAACTGAGGCAAAAAAATTAAGCCCTTTGTCCGCAATTGCTTTAACAATCGCTTGTACATCCTTAGGGTTTATTGGCGAGTGGATCCTCTGTCCCCCGTCCGCCACCCGGACCGGCAACGCTAGTTTGGCCGATGGGACCCAGTCGGCGCACACTGTCTTTATTTTCCTCCAATCCGTGAGAGGGATTTGTCCCCCTCTCGGCTCTCCTTTAATTCGGATGGGGATGTTTTGACGTTTGACTCTATCTGCCCCCATTGCCTCTCCCTCCGAGTCTGAGCCAGCTGTGGGCCACTCGCTGCAGCCGGTGTCGGAGCCGGAGCCGGAACTCGACTGGCCGCTCACTTCCGGGTTCCGAGAGCTTTTTGTCGGGCTCCGGCCCCGCCCACCTCCCTTGCGCGCGGGCCGTTCCCTCCCCCTCGGCTCGCCCCGCCTTCTGCTCGGCCAGGGGTTTGCCCTATAAGGGCATTTTTTCAGGTGGACGCTCTGATTGGCTCCCCGCCCCTCGACGCTCCGATTGGCTCTCCGCCCCTCGGCGCTCTGATTGGCTCCCCGCCCCTCGACGCTCCGATTGGCTCCCCGCCCCTCGACGCTCCGATTGGCTCTCCGCCCCTCGACGCTCCGATTGGCTCTCCGCCCCTCGACGCTCTGATTGGCTCCCCGCCCCTCGCTCGCACTCCCCTCCCTTTTTCGGCCGCCCCCACCTCCCTTCCCCTTCCCTTTGCTCTCCCTTCCGCATTCACTTACGCTACTCACTTCTGGCACCTCCTCCCGATTCCCGCCGGCGGCATTCTCGCCCCGCCTTCCCTTTGCCGCTCGGCGCCATCTCGGGGCGCATAGGGCGGTGGTTTCACCCGGACTTCCTCAGGCTCTGGTTTCCCAGCGGCGCCCCTGGCTCCCTCGGCTAACCCCCCCCAGAAGGATTTTGCTCGTTTCTGTCCCTCCGTAAGCGGGTCGGGGTTTGGGGGGGTGTGTTTGTGCAGATCTTTAGGCTCAGCATAATCATCACCGTCTGGGGGGTGCAGAGTCTGCGTAGCCGCCCCGACCCCCAATTTCGGGGTGGCCAACAAACAATCCTTTGCTGCTCTCCAGGTCTCCTGCTCTTGGATGGCCTTTTGCAGGGCCTGTTCGACTTTCCCCCATGACTTTAGGTTTTTTCCACAACCCGAGGACTTCGCCTCCTCAGCTAACACTCTAGTGCATTTCTCCCACACTTCGGGGTGGAGAATATCCACCAGCTGGTCAATGACCCCAATTTGTAAAAGCCTCACAACTGCGAGAGTAAAATCTTTGGGTTTACAATCAATACCCCACTGCTTATGTAATTGCGATACGACCTTCACAAGGTCTTCCATCCTCCTTGTTGGTCCCGATCCGGATTCTCCCCGCCGGCGATTGCGATACAACCACTAAGACCACAATTTTCCACTTGTTGCCTTTGGTCCCAATCCTGGATCCTGTCGCTCTGGCTGCCGTTCGCCAAATTCCAGGCAGCAATTCCCAGGTTTCGGCACCACTTGTTGCCTTTTGGAGGCGTGGCGACCTGGTTCAGGAACGACACAACGACCAACTGCATGCCACTCGGGCCATTAGCTCACAGACACCAATGTGGTGGATGGCAAATGGCGTTTATTAGTAAACGACACAGTGTTATATAGCTTGGGTTTGCAACGTCGCTTCCGTCTGCTTGCATCATGAGCTGAACGCTATTGGCTACCTGGAGGAGGGGGGGGGGTCCTATCTTTCTGTACAGCGCGATATCTTCCGACCGCCAAGCCTTAACTGCCTACATGGGAGGTGGATGGTCAAGCGACCAATTGCATTGGCCATCCTTGTGAACCATGTTATATATATATACAGATTTGTAATTAATAAACGGCTGCTGCTGCTGCTCCTGCTGTTGGCGTGGGCATTTTCTCCTGCACCTGAATTCTGTGTCGTTCTTCTCTCCGTCCCTGGCACAGCAGCGACAGAGAAGGACTAGGCCCCCGCTCAGCGCCGCTGCCAGTGCCGTGAGATCGCCTCTCTCTAGGTTGCACGGGGCCGGGGGGGTCATTTTGCTGTCAGCAGTGGGCGAAGCTGTGGCAAAATGTCACCCATGGAGCTCTGGGAGCAGCAGAAGGCGTTGGGCTCCTTCCAGAGGGGAAGGGAACCGGAGCGACAGCCGGGGCGAAGAACAAGACGAGAGCTCAAGTCTAAAAACGTTTAATTTGCCTCCACCGGGCTCTCCCCCCACGGACTCTGCTCCTCCCCTTGCTGCCCGGGCTGGCAGCGCTGGCTTGCTCCTTCTCCCGGCTCTGGAGAACCAACTGGCGCAGTTGGCCACGGTCCAGCGGCACCTCCACTGCACGAGAAAATGGCCGCCCCGTCACAGCACCGCCGCGGGCGCCACACCCCGGGGGTGGGCCGGGCTGGTTGGGATTGGCCAGGGAGGACAGCTGGCCAGCAGGGGATTGGCCGAGCAGCCAGGGGGCGCTCGTGGATTGGCTGCGCGGCCGTGGCCCCTCCCTCCCACCTCCCACACTCACGGCCATCGGTGGCGTCCACGGTGTCCGCGGTGTCCTCCAGAGCGGGGGGCGGTGGGCAGAGCTGGGCCCGATCCATCCCATGGAGCAGCTCCGCGCCGCCCAGCATCGGGTTGGCGACGGGCTGCGGCGGGTACGTGTCCTGGGTCGACACGTAGCGCCGGAACGACTCCGCCAGCAGGAGCTCGGTCACCATCTCCTCCATGACACCTGGTGGGAGGGAGAGCTGTGCCACAGAGCCCCCGCCCAGCCCTGCCCAGAGCCACCCGGCTGTTTGCTGGGCACGGGCTGGGACGGGACTGTGCCAGTGGGCAACTGGGGCCTGTTGGTTTCCCTCGGGCGGGGTCCCACACCCACAGCCCAGAGGAAGGCTTGGGGCTCCATGGGCATGTTCATACAGCTCCTTAGCTCCCAGACTCACTGGGAACTGGACACCCACACAGGAGGAGGAAGGGGAGAAAACCAGCTCGAACGACAGCAGAGTGCGAGGGGTGGGGACATACAAGAGCCAGGGCACACGGCGGGGAAAGACGGGCAGCCCCGACTCACCGAAAAACTGCTGCACATTCAGAGGGGACATCTCCCCGTTCTCTCCCAGTCGGGTCGTTATCCTGGACAGGTCACACTTGGCTTTCTTGAACAGCGCCTCCACAGTGGATTTGAGCTGGCCCACGACTCTGCTGCTTTCTTTGCATTTGTCCTCGTGCCAGTTCGCTTCCTCAGTTGTCTGCCCGAGTTTTTCCTATCAGCAAAGATTTTGGCAGAGGTCACACCAGTCCCCTGCTCTTCCCCCCACCCCAGTGCTGGTCAGTTCCAGTATGGACACTGGAGACATCCCAGTTCAGGGATGCTCCTGTCCCTGCAGGAGAAAGACCCTACGAAGGGGGTCCCAAGCTCCCCAACCCACAGGTGAGGCCCCAGGCGCTGAAGGACCAGGGCTGGCAGGAGCCCTGCAGTCACCCTCTCACCATGCACTGGGGCCTCTCAGGAGACAGGGCTACCAAAGCCACTCCAGGGCCCTTTTCCGCCCACACCTCTCCAGCCCTTGGCCGGAGCACTGTTGACAGGACCAGACTCCCCAGGACACGTGCTGGGATGGACAAGGATCTGCTTCCCTTGCAGAGGGAAATCTGGGCTGCCATACCTCCAGCTCCTTCAGGACATCAAGGCTGCTGCTCTCGGCGTCCTCTTGCTCTCTCACGAGAGATGCAATTTCGTTCTGTGTGAACACAAGCACGGAAAGGGATTGCTGGAATTGAATTGGACATTGCTGGACGCTGAATGTCCACCAGATGTGCCCAACAGAGCCTGGGGACCAGGGACATCCCGCTTGACCCCTCTGGGGACCACTGTCCCAGCCCAGGAGGGCAGGTGATGACCCCACAATGGGCAGCACTTCCCACTGCAGCCAGCCCCACCGGTGGCTGAGGTGGCTCTTGGCCCTCCTGGATAGTGCAGTATTTGTGCTGGGTACATGGTGGCAGCATTGAAACAGTTTTAGCTCTGAGAAGGCAGCGGGGTCTGACTAGTGGAGTCATATTTTTGGCTGCCCCTTTGCATTCCCCTAGTCGTGCCATGTGGCAGGCTGCGAGCTGGGCTCTGGTGTGGGCAGTGATGCTGGACACATGGGACGGGAAAACCACCCCAATTCAAAAGTACCAGCTGAGAAAGGGGAGAGATGAAGAGCCCGGAACAGACCTGGAGGTCACGGATCCTCTGCTGCATCCGCTCTATCTCGTTGTTCAGCTCAACAACAGAGCTGAAGCGCACAAAGTTGTTGTGCTCTTTTAGGAGGAAGCTGTTCACCAGCCCATCAAGGTCCCTGTCCTTTGCCATTTCCAGCAGATATTCATAAGCCACTTCCCAGCTCTCGAAGGTCTCCCATCGGAACTGCTTCTCCTCCTTGGCTGCCTTCAAAGCTGAGGGTGAGACGGAGACCCTGAGTTGTGCGTGTCCCCACGGGCTGCCCTTTGCAGAGCCTTCCCCTGTGGGTGCGGTGGGGTTTGGCAAGGAGCTCGGCACAGGGGGGGAGGAGTGCTGGAAGGGCAGAGGGAAGGGGGCAAACACAGTGGGATCCCTCTCCAGGAGGATTAAAAGGAGCCATGGGTGCACAGAGCGGCAGGTCTCTGCCTCCCCATCCCTCCCTCTGGCCCATGGGCACCCCAAGACGCGGGGTGCTGGCTGGTCTCACTTGGTCATCACTGTTTGTCCTTTTGGCTTGCAGAGGAGAGGTCCTGCCTTGGCGTGCAGCGTTATAAATCGCTATAAGCAGCCCCCTTGCCAACCCCAGACTCCTGGTTTGCGGTCCCTGTTGCACGTATTTTCCCTCATCCGATACCTTTTTTGGCTTTGGCCTGTTGCTCCAGCTCAGAGCGATCTGTACTCTTCATAAACATGAAACTTTTCAGCTTGGTGTCCTGGGCAAGGACACGCTTCCGCTCCTGAAGCTCAATATTGTAGTTGCTGGTGTCCTCAGCATGCTGTTCTTTCGCAGAGGAAATGCGTGCCAGAGCCTCCATCCTGCCCACAGACAGCAGCAGGTTACACCACGTGTAGGTACAAGGATTTGCATTCCTGGCAGTTCCCGTGCATCTCCGGCCTCCCTGCACTGACCAGGCACCCAGCCCCTCGCGCCCAGCTCTCATCGAGAGCAGGGAATGCTCTCTTTGAAGTTGCAGTCACCCTCTCTTCACATTGACACTCATCACCAGCACTGCCCGTCTGTGCCAAGGTTGTCACAGAGGGTTCGCAAGGCCACGTACCGCTGCTCGTAGGCTTCTTTACATTCCTTAACGGCAGCGTCCATCCCTCTCCTCTGGTGATCCAGCTTCTTATTGATCTTCAGGTAGTTTTTGTCCAAAATCTTCTTCTGAATCCACAAGCTTTCAATCTCGTCTCTAAGCATGCTATTTCTCGTCACGGTGGTATCAAATTGGACAGTGACCTGGGGAGAGGGAAGCAAACGGTTTGAAGCTGGTGCAGGACTGGGAGGCTCAGGTCTCTGCTGAAAGACCTTGACCAGGGCTGGGACAAACACAGCCCAAGAGATGTTAAGAGATGTTAATTTGGCCCCGCACTATCCTCCTCCCCAAGACAGAGGGGACAACAGTAGGCCTGGCTGATGGCAGCAGAGACCTGGAGCTGCCATTGTCCAAGGCGAGGTGCTTCAGGCAGCTTGGTTTTCCCACTAAAGAGGTGCAGACCTTCAGGCCTCTTGGCATGGCACCAGTGCTGCATTTAGCTGTCATCAAGCTAGAAGAGGCCTTTGAGAAAGCCTGGCAGCAATCAGGCCAGGGGAACAAGCCAGCTCCTTTACACAGCTTGTGTCAACCAAATGCATTTGCACTGTTACCTTCTGTCCTCACCAAAAAGGGGTTTGCACACAGGCCCCAGCGTGGTCCTGCCCGTGGTCTCCAAAGCTCTGCAAAACGCTTGCTTACGTGGTTTAGCCGCATCTCCAGCATCTTCATCTGCTTTTGTAGCTGTTTGCTACTGTTGGCTTCCTCCACCTTCAATGCCATCTGCCTCACAATCTCTTTTTCCAGCTCTGGTATCTGCACACACAGAGAAAAAAAAAGTATAATCTCCACCCTTACGTTCTGGACTCTTGTCAGGACACTCAGCCAAAGAAAATACCCTCTGTTGACCTGAACTACTGCAACCGTGTCATTAATGAGCTCCCAGTTAGAGAGGCAGCATTAATCCCAAAGGATCCCATCCTGCACATGCAGAAACATCAATCATAACTAGGAATGGATTTATTTTTGTGTCACGAAGGAAACACAGCTGCCTGTGGAGGGAAATTCAGCAGGTGTTGGACAACGCACAGCCAGCACTGTGCAGAGCAGAAGAGGCATCGAGGACAGTTTTTTGGTAGTGATATTGTGCTGGCTGGGCAGGGAACAAAAATGCTCCATTTTTGCCTCTTTTTTCAGGAGAAAAAAGAAGTCAAGGGAAAAGCAGAGGGATGTTGCGTGACCCCAGGCAGCTATGTGCCATCAAAGAGGAGCTGCAGACACCAGTGGGACAAGAAGGCTGCGAGTCAGACCTCCCTTTTCTAGCCAGTGCTGCTGACTTGAATGGGACCCTGGCTCTATCCATCTGTCATTGTCATGTGCCTTTTGCCAGGGAGCAGCATTATATCCCAAGGCCTGAATTAAATGCATCAAGGAGTCTCAGCCACAGGGCTCGCTCTGTGACTCCACTCTCCTCCACCACGCACAGCCAAGGAATGGTCCAGATGCTCTTACCTGCTTGTCCAGGTCTGCTAACTTGGCTTTTCTCTTTGTAATCAGAGAATCACACTGATTCCTCATCTCCAAAAGGCCCTGGAGCTCCACACATCTTTTGTTTTCCTGCATTTCATTCCTCTTGGAGGAAATCTGGCTCAGAGTTAATGACAGGTCTTTATGTTCTTGAGTCAGCGACTCTATTTCTTGTCTGTAAAAATGGAACGACAAACGACATTTAGCACATCCCTCCTGCAAGGCCGGAGCAGGTCCTTATCGCTCCCCACCTCATCACCGAGGTCCCCGGATCTTGGCACGGAGGAACTCCCCGAGCACAATGCAGCCAAGCGAAGCGGCGCTCACCTCTGAGCCTCCATTTGCCGTCTCACGTTGGCACCGTAAGATTTCCTCTTCTCCGCTGCTATCTGGAACTGCTTCTGCAGTCTCTGGATTTCAGCTTCAGCCAACATTTCTTCATTTTTCACAGAGAAGCTCACAGCCTTCTGCTTCAAAGAGGACCCTCCCTGCTGCCACAGAGCAGGAGAGTTTGGTCACTTGAGCAAACAGGGCCAGTAGTGGGAGACAGCGGAGCTGGACACAGCGGAGCGCGTTAATGGCATCACCATCTCCGGCTGTTCCGTCACCACCTTCAGCTCTTCGCTGCCACCCAACATATTCGTTGCCTCCCAAAAGACTGAGCCACATGAACCAACTCCCTGAGCGCTTCTGATCCACTTCAGAGCAAAGTCCACCTGGTGCTTTGCTCTCAAGTAACCCGCTCCCGTGCTACCTCCGCTCCCCGGGCAAGGAGGCGTTCACAGCAACCAAAACCAGTGCCCATCGGCCACTGTGGCTGAGCCACAGGCAGCACCTCCATTCCAGGACAGGGGGCAGACCTCCAGCAGCGGGGAGGGCAGGCGACAGCAGGTTGTCACCTCTTTTATCACCCAGAGCGATCGTGAGGACCACGTGAGTCAGAACCAAACCTGTGCTGGGGACGTGAACGAACCCGGCTGACTTTGCCCAGGAGCGGAGCGGCAGCACTGCCATCCCCGGCTGTGGGCAGGTGACTTCTAGATGAGAAACCACCGAGTTAGATCCACCACTCCCTGTGTCCTCCTCAGCTGACCCATATTCCCCACCCCTGCCTCTCCCAACATCCAAATCACAGCCCACGGCCTCATGCCCAGCACAGGTGGGCAGCAGAATCCGCCCACCGCAACCCAGCACCCTGCTGCCCAAAGTGGCTTGTGCTTCAGTTTTTACCTTTGAGCCCTTCATTTCTTCCAGCTACTCCGCAGTTGATCTGCGGGTGCCTCGGGAACAAGGAAGCCTCCGCGGGGACAGGCCTGCTTTCTGAGGGCAGAAATGAAACCTGGGTGAGGAGGTGGTTGGGCCCCCCTGCCCGTCCCTCAGCACCCGCTCACGGGTCTGGCACATGAGGAAACCATCACCGATGGCTGCGTGATGAATAAAAGGAGAGCGTTTTGTCCTGGTTTTAGCTGGGACAGAGTCAGCTCTTCTTTTTAGCAGCCAGCAGAGCTCCGTGTTTTGGTTTCACTCAGAGGCTCGCCCTGAGAAGAATGCTGATAGCAAGCTGATGTTTGTGGTTGGACGTGAGACTCCAAGGGCTTTTCAGTGTGCCAGAGTGCAGAAGCACGGCGGGATAAGGGGGGAGCATGGCCGGGACAAGGGGGACACGATTCCCCTTGTCATTTGTGGTGGAACTTGCCAATCAGTATTCCATATCATGCAGCGCCATGCCCAGTATAAAGGTGAGGGGCAGCCGGACAGAAGGGCTTTTGCGCTTTGGCTCTTTCGCACTTGCTGCGCTTTTGCTCTGTTGCCTTTTTTTTTTTCTCTCTCTCCCAGCACTCCCACTCTCGGAGCTCTCTCTCTCTCTCTCTCTCTCTCTGCCCCTCTCTATTTCGGGGCCTCACGTTCGTCCGGGATTGCAGCTTCGGGACGAGACGGGCTTCGCATACGAGGGGGTGGTGAGCATCTACACTGTATTAAATCATCTGTATTAAATTGTTCTTATCTCAACCCATGGATTTCCCATTTCTCCTTTAATTCTCTCCCTCATCCCTGGGGCTGGGGGAGGGGGAGTCAACGACTGTGGGGGGGGCGGTTTGGTTGCTGGAGGGGCCTAACCCACAACACGTTTGTAGTCACGTCACTGCGAAACACGCTCCTCTTCCCGAGTTTGTAAGTAGGGGATGAACAGATGGTTTAAGTTATTCCACCCCGTTTGGTACCCGGGTTTCCACAGAAATCCTGGTGAGGCCAGGTCCCCTCGTGCCAGCAGGCAGAGCCCTCGGGGAATGCAAGTTGGGGATATCACCTGGTTTCAGCCTCCGTCCCGCTGCAGCCAGGGAGGGAGGGCACTGGAGCTGACCCCGCAGCTCTCACCCCCAAAACTGGTCCCCCATAGCCCCACTGCAGCCACACGGGCTCCCCTGTCTCCCCTCGATGCTGCTCACCTCGCTGCAGGATACTGCAGTTCCTCTCCAGCCAGGGGATGGGACCACGGCGGTGGACAGGTATTCCCCAGGCACAGCCTCTACTAGAGAGAAGTGCAGGAGAGACAACCATCCGGCAGGGAGCCAGTCCCAGTCTGGTCCTGAGCCCCACGCTGCCCCAGGCTTTATAGCTTCTGGTTGCCATGGCAGTGTCATCGTAATGGATCGTGGACACGTTCTCCATGGAGACCATCACCATGGAGGACAAAGGAAGAGTGTGGCCAGGACACGCCCGCCCGCCCACCCACCCCATGGTGGGTACATAGACTCATAGAATCATGGAATGGTTTGGGTTGGAAAGCACTGGCTGTCTTCGAATCCGTATCCTGTCACAAACACATGTAATAAAATTCTATATATAAGTTTCTGGAAACTTCATAATTAATATAAGGAACTTGGCCCATAGTACTACAGGTGTTGGTCCCTAGGTAAGTTGGACGAACACCCTCTGATTTCGTGGGCTGTCAAGGAAAGGCAGAGGGAGTCGGACACAAGGGTCCCGCCTGACTTGGGAAACTGATAGCCTGGTCTCTCTGACCTCGTAACGTGACAGCTCCTAAAAGAGGAACCATATTCGGTTGTAAAAAGTCTTCAATTCAGAGTCCAGGACACTTGGTTTGAGCAATGAGTGATGGAACCTGGATGACACATTTACCTCTGGATGGCAAAGTAAAGCAAATAACTCTAGCCATGCCAACATTGTGTCCGATTTGGAAAAAGGCTCCTTTCAGAGGAACTTTAGAAAACCTGAAATTGGAATGAACAAAAAGGTCAGAAATAAATGAAGAATGGAATGAACCTTCATCAGGGGCAAAAATAAGTTGGGCACCGAAATCCTTATTGACTCCTTTGGTGATATAGTGTCATGGTTTGATGTGGAGGGGGGGTGGTTCTGGTGGCAGGAGAGGGGTTTTGCTCCCTGCGACCTCCCCGGTTTTGGAACCGGGTTAGGCTTAGTTCTGGCCACCACATCAGACTGCCATCCCCCTCGGGGTTGAGCCAATAGGGCGCCTCTGCGAATTGCCCTATTTAAGTCAGGACAAAGGGACCGGAAAAGGTGCTTCGCCCAGGATCAACCAGAGAAGGGAGGAGGGCACTGCCCCCGCTCCCTGGCTCCCGGCCGGGCAGCTGCCTGCGTCGGGCCGGCGCCGCCCACGGAGAATGGCGGCGGCGGAGCCAGCTGGGGAACTCGGGGGCACCCCACTCCCGGGGTGCCCACTGGGCTGAGTTCACCCAGAGAGGACTGAGATCTGAGAGAAACAGCCGCATCGACAGCAGGTCAGTGAGGATGGAGCGGGAGGAGGTGCCGGAGCCGAGTTTCCCCTGCGGCTGATGGTGAGATGGCAGGCGGCCCCCCTGCAACCAGGACGGCCTCGGTGGAGCAGAGACCCACTCGCAGCCCGTGGGGAGAAGATGCCTGAGCCTGAGGATGGTCGTGTTGGGGTGCACGACAAGGCAGAGAGGCATCTGGAGTCTTCGTGACGACCCACGCCGGAGCGAGTGGCTACAGCTCCCTAAGTACCCGAGACTGTGGTAAAGCCCACACCGGAGCAATCTGTGGGGAAGGATTGTTTCCAGTGGGCTGGACTCACGCTGGAGAAGTTTGTGGATTTTTCCTCGTGGGTAGGGGATCCATTGGAGCAGGGGAAAAGGGTGTAAGGACTCCTTCTCCTTTAAGAAAGAAGCAGCAGTAACAGCACGGAATGAACTGACCTGCACTCCCCCAGTCCCTGCCCCCTGTGCTGCTGGGGGGAGGAGGTAGAGCCGGGAGGAAAAGGAAGGTGGGGGGGGGAAGGTGTCGGTTTTAAGATCTGGTTTTGTTTCTTTCTGTCCTCTCAAGTAATCGGTTTTTGTTTCCCTTTGTCCTTCTAAGTAACCATTAATAAACTGTTTTGCTTTGAGAAAAGCTCTGCCTGTTTTGCCCAGGACCATGGTCGGTGGGTGCTCCCTCTGTTCTTGTCTCAACCCTCAGTCCCTTTGTTTTTTTTTCTCTCCTCTCTACTTTACTGGAGAAGGAGAGACTGTGTGAGTTTTAGTTGCTGGATCAGCCTAAAACCACGACATATAGAAACGGATTGGATATACCAGCTAACAGGTCAGGTAGAGAAGCCAGCAAATGGGACCAGAAAGAGCAACCTGATCTAGTTGGAGATATCCCTGTTCCTTGCAGGGGGGTTGGACTAGATGACCTTTGAAGGTCCCTTCCAGCCCTAACGATTCTATGATTTGAATATACAATTACAAGCCACCTCAAAGATGACTTTACAAAACAGAATGGCTTTAGATCTGCTCTTACTCCAAGAGCACGGGGTCTGTAGGCACCTGACAGATAGAACTGACCATTGCTGGGCACACATTCCAGATGTGACTCAAGATGTAGAACATGACTCAGACTTACCACAGAAAGTGGAGGAAACCACTCAAGAACTTCAGTAGAACATGTAAGAAAGCTGGATAGATAAAATTTTTAATGGATTAGAATGGAATTTGAGTTCTTGGGTAAAATCACTAATTAGCACTACAATGTTCTTGTTAATACGCTTTGTGGCAATTACTTTAATTTATTATTGTTTGAAAAGACAAATAACAAGACTGCATTTAATGGGATAATTAGCCAGACAGCAGGATGAAACAGAATCAATCCCAAGGCTCCCACCAGCACGTAGTGAATAAATTACTAACAATGCACTACAGAAAATATTCAACTTTTAGCATTAAGATGAAAGTATTTAAATGATTTTCAAAACTTTCAAAGGGGGAAAACGTTACAAAACTTGACAAAATAATCCAGATTTAATCAAGTTAAAAAAAGAAAAAAGTTAGGTAGAAAACTGGAAAGCACAATGTGTAAGTTGGGACTGTTAAGTTTAGCGAGTAACTATAGAGACCTCACTAGGAAATTTCTGGATCTTTCTATGGATTGTTTTAAACCAAGGAACCACAGATACCTCCTCACCCAGCTACTGCATTTTTCTGTGTTTTGTTTTAAGAAGTTAGGGGAACCGTCACGAACACCAGCTGTGGTGCCTGGAAACCCCCTTACTCCTTCCCATCTTGATTTGAATATCAAGGATTCTAATCAGTAAAATTAAGCAGAATTAACCAATGATCGTTATAGAATAAGAATACTGATAAGGTAACACAGCAGCAAAACAAATCACTTTAAAGGTCAAATTTGCAAGCGAGGATAACATGCAATTTTATGTAAAAGAACTTCTGTAACGATGACAACAAAATGAGTGTATAAAATCTTGTGGATTCGGATGCGGGGGGGTCACGCTTGGACGGAGCTGCCCCCGCGCTGCCATAACGCGGTGCCTGTTTATCCGCCTTGTGCAGGTGAATTTCCTTCCCGGCTGGTGACAATTCCCCTTTTCCAGGGGCACCCCGGCCCCCACCGCTTCCCCGCCCCAGCGCTGGGGTACGCACCCCCGGTATCCCCCCAGCCCCGCAGGGCACCCCAGAGCCCCCAGCCCCACAGCCGGGGGGCGCCCCGAGACAGCCCCTTCCCGCGGCAGAGCGGCTGCCCAGACCCCAGCCCCGCGCCCCCCGGCCGGGGCGGGGCTGCGGCCCGGACACCCCCCTGCAGGGGCACCCCCGGCCGCGCAGCCACCGCCCCTCCCCACAGCCGAGGGGCCGCCCCTGAAACCCCCCTCAGCGCAGGGACAGGGACAGACACGGACACGGCCCCGCCGCCCCCCAACACCCCTCCCCGGGAAGGGCGGCCGGTACCCGCCGGGCCGGGCCCGCGCTCACCTGCCGGCAGCTCGGCGCTCCGCTCCCAGCACTGCCGCCGCTCTCGGCCGCCGCGGCGGAGGGACGGGGGGGGGAGGGCGGGGCCGGCCGGCGAGCGGGACAGGGACCGGGACCAGGAGCCCCCCGGCCGGCCGGGCCCGCGGAGGAAGGCGGCGGCCCCCCGCACGCCCTCAGCGCCGCCAGCCCGCAGCTCCCGCCGCCGCCATCTTGGGACCGGCCCGGCAGAGCGCCGCCATTGGCTGCTCCGCGCGAGGCGGTGACGCTCAGCCAATCACGAGCGGGACGAGGGAGGGTCGGCCCGAACGGGCGGGGCCTGCCGGGCTGGAGGGGCGGTGTGAGGCGGGAGAGACCATCGCAGGCGGGGAGGGCGGGAGAGACCATCTCGCCCCGGGCGGGGGGAGCGTGGGGCGAACCACCGGCACTGAGGAGCGGGGCGAGGGGCGCGGGAGCAGCGCGGGGGCGGCGGTGCCGGCGCGGGCCGGGGGACAGCGGGGACCCTGCCCGGGGAGGGCGGGAGGGGTCAGACTGTCCCGGGACGGGGAGAGACCGTTCGCTTAGGGGGGGGGGGGTCACGGACACGCCCGGCAGCACCGGGGCGGAACCATCGGCGGAGCTTGGGGGGGGCGGTTCAGCCACCCGCGGGGGGCGGGGGGCAGAGCCGGGGGCGGCCCCGGGGAACTGAGCAGCCGCTGCTCACGGCCAGCCGCCGGCACGGCCGCGTCCTGCCCGAGCCAGCGCCTCACGGAGTGCCTCAGTTTCCCGATTGCCGAAGGCAGGAGGGTGGCAGGAGGGCAGCCGGGCGTCCCGCGGGGTGTCTCAGGCGCTGAGGGCATCGGAAAAGGGACAATTATCCCCCAGCTCAGCCTCCTGGCTACGGTGGGCACACAGGGCTCTCGCCGTCCCCTCAGGATCGGATCCCGGCTTGGGGGGCTGACGGCTCCTGCCCAGCACTCAGGTGATACCCGAAAAGGAAACGGAACTTTCCCAGGCTCGTTTTGGAGCTTTAGAAAGCGCCGCTCTTTATCGCAGCGCTGGGTGCACGGGGGATTTCTCCTCCGAGCGGGCACACCGGTTTCTGGGCAGAAAATTAGTTACACGCTACGGTCACGCATAATTCCTAACATATTTACATATTCCGAAACAATCGGTTCATTTTCTCTCGCTTTACATGGAAATTCCTTCGCATGCTCAGTTCTCTCCTCCGCCCCTTTCTTTTGGGTCTGGGGTGTAATTAGGGCAGGTGGTCCGTGAGTCGGTGGTCGCGATCTCCCCCTGCCGGAATTCCCTTTTTCCCCAAGTCACGGCATGTTCACAGCTCAGAAAAACATGAGAACAAAGTTTCTGCAGTTTCTGCAGTTTCTGGGATGTTCCCTCCAAGGGCAGACAGTTCTTGATAAAGAGTCTCCGTTTTAATCACTGCTGACAGCTTCAAGGATGGTCATCTTCTTAGTTTCTTTTAGGTATGCATAAATCACCTACTGCTGACTGAACCCTTCATGAAACTTTTACACAAAACTTTAACCCCTTTATTGTTGGGTAACACAGGGAGAGGCTTGGAGAGCCTTTGAGGGCGCAGAAGGGTCGAGAGCACTCCAAAAATTGAAAAGCAGGAGCGTTTCTCCAAAACCCACCCGTGTGGGTGTATGGGGCTGACGGCAGAGGGCGGCTCAGGCTCGTCGCTGGCTCCTTGCCGCAGGGCCTGGCCCGGCACCGGGGGGTACTTTGCCCTGACCCAACCCCTCTCCCTCTCCATCAGCTGCTCTTGAGGTACAGGAAGATATTTCGGGCGGCAGAGCGGTCCAAGACTGTGGCAGCGAGCCCAGGCTGTCTGGTTGCGAGCCCAGGATCTCCGACAGCTTTCGATTCTGAACGAGAACGAAAGCCGAGAGAGAAGAATCAGTTCCTTTTCCCATCCTGAAGCTGAAGCAGAGAAGGGAAACTTAAGAGCTGGCAAAAATAGAGCCTTTCGAGGTACCCAACTGCATGGAGATCTCTGCTGTCCTGGTTAAGAGGTGCTTTGTTGGACCAGGAAAGTTTCCTGAGAGAAACTGGGTCCAACAGGGAGACATCCAGGGTGGAACACCACTCATTTCACTCTGAGTTAAAAACCTGTGGGCTTCAATATGTGGCGAACAGGGTTATTGCAAATCACTTCATCCCGTAACACGACTGCAAACTCTGAGAAATGGAAACCCTCCCACCTCAGAGTGGGAGCCCTTGGTGTGGGTGGCAAGCTGAACATTCCGGAGAGTCTGTCCCTCTGTCCTAAAGTCACTTTTGGTGTCCGCACATCCCTGCAAAGCCTTTGGATGCCTGCCATCCCCTCCACTTATGCAGGGAGGGCTGGCTTGGCTGCTCCCTCTCAGCCTGAGGGATAGATCCTGCTTGGAGGAATTTTCCCTCCGCTTTTCAATTGCAATTCACACATCATCTTCTCATGCTTCATTTATTGGCTTTATCAAAGACTTTGTTTGGAAACACCCAGCTAGAAAAACAGGAGAGTGACCCCTCCACCCTAGCAAGGGAAGGTGGCTCATTGTCTCTGCTCTGCCCACATCCTGCTTCTCCCCCAAAGAGAGAGAACATGCACCCCGAGGACGGGACAAAGGACTGAAATCCAAGTCCTTGGCATCCACGGCTGTGCTTCGATTGCCGTCGGGTCTCAGCTGGTGATGGCAGGAGCCCGCCTGGGCCAAACCGAGCCAAATCTGTGTGCTTGAGAAGATCTGCACACATCCGCGCATCTGTGCACACCCATGCACACACACAGGGACGCTCCAGCGAGTGATCTGCTACCAGGAGCAGCCTGGCACCGAAATTACGGCTGCTGTGGCACATCCGTGCCGTGCGGTTGGCAGCGGGGGGCGGTTTCCTTTGGGGTCGGTACCAATGGCTTACGAGGCCACGCATGTGCTGGCGGCCCAGCCCTGCCAGCCTGTTTCGGAGTGGGAGGAAGATGAAGAGTTTCGGCAGGGGTTGACCTGGAATGACATTTTGCAGCTTCTGTCTTTCTCACAGCTTTCGCAGCGGGGTGAGATCTCCGTCCCTGCAACCTGCTCGCCTTTCAAATACACATGCGTGTGCCTGTGTGTCACGTCGAGTTAACTGAAGTGGCTGCTTCATTTTGAAACAGGAGCTGTTGTTTCATTTTTTGGGTCGCTTAACCCCCTCCTAGCTGTAATAAACTCAGTGATTAAGGCCACAAAAACATTACGCTGGAGGAAGGGGACCAAAAGCTTCGGAAAGGATGAAAGAAACACTCGATTACCCCTTTTAAAAATATGTTTCTCTAACTAAAGCTGCTAAATTTGACTCAACTTTACACACTGGAAAGGTTTTATGGTTTTCTGGAGGTTTTATTTGGGGTTTTTTTTTCATATTTTTTACAGTGAATTAAGTGTTTTTTCCTGATAAAAACCCCCACCAACTCTCAGGCTGAGTGATGCAGTTTTGATGTGTCATGGAGGCAGGGTTAGCACAGATCCCACTCTCGGGAAGGTCAAAACACAAGACTCTGGTCTCGAGCAGGGCTCCAGGTGCCTGAAACCAGCACCTGGCCCCTCTCGCTGTCACAGCATGTTTTTTTTTTCAGAGGAGGTCTGGGAAGGGATATGTTTCACTGCGGGAAAATGAGGACACCTGACACGATCAATGTGATCAAACAAGAAAAAACCAACCTTTATTTACATTCAGCGTGTTTTATAACCTTGCAAGCAAATAGCCCGCCTCTTCGTGTGATTGGTTGTACTGAAGGAAGCAGCGTCACTATAGTGTCCATTTTCTGTTCCGCATTCGGGGGTTGTCCACGTCTCTACAGCTCTTCCGCATTCCAGCATACGTCATCAAGAAAGGCTGGATTGTTCACCTGTCCGTTAACCCTTAGATGTCCTCCGACACATCCCCCTTCTTGTTTTTGAACAATCCAGACTTATTTTACAACCCATTCAGTCATTTTCGTGAGCAAGTGTAACAGACAAAAGTTATTAAGAGAAACATTGTGTTAGCTACTAAAACTAATAGAAGGCTTTTCACTCTGGTGGAAATGTCGAAGCCTAAATTCTACTCTGGAATACACTAGCTATTACAAACATGCATGCTTTACCTATTCCGGGTGTACACATAATTCTTCCCTTATATGTGAAAGAAAAAAGGAAAAATACCTTGTCAAACTCTATCATAACCTTACAGAAACACTTACTGGCAAATCTTTTTGGTACAGCCTTGCAGAAGCAGTTGCTGACATTTCTTTTCGGTACAGCCTTGCAGAAGCAGTTACTAGCATATTGTTTCCCTTCCTGGGAGCCTTACCATTTCAACTATGCCCAAGATTCCGCTGAGCAGGAGGGTGTCAATCGGCAGGGTCATTGCGGAGAAGGGAGGCAGGCGCTGCACCTTCAGGGCGTCCCCTGTTTATCCACACAGTGTGCTCTGCAGCCTCCCCCGCTCCGCTCTGAGCCATCCCTTTTACACCCTCAGCAGAGTCTACGACAAAGGTACTGACACGGCGTTGCCGCACGCGTGGCCAGTGCGTGCAACAAGGCTGCCCAGTATGTGCTCTGCCAGCCAACAGCGGTTTTTGTGAATTGCAACATGTTGTTCAATAACAATCCTCCCAGCTTCCTTTTTCAAAGTTACGCGCTCATAACTAAGTCCAGTAATTCTTTGTCATTAATTTGGTACCAGTCAATTCTTTTCCTTCCAGTAGCTACGGGTGGAATCCATACACCTTCCGATCGGAGAAAACACACAAAGCATATATACAAGCAACTTTCACACACATAGAATGCCAAACAATTAAAAACATAAGAACAGTTTATATATCAATATGAAATCTTCTATTACGAATCTTGTGAGCCATTCTCCTCATCTGGCATCTCTGTCATTTCTGCTTGATCTGTAAAATCTTGGATCTCCCTATCTCTATCTGTAGTTTCAGAAGTCCTAGCTGGTCTTACATTTCCTGTCGGTAACAAATGGTTTGCTTCGGGTATATATGGTTTTACCCACTTCGCCGGAACCCACAGTGGTCCGTTTCCAGTAAGTAAACACATATATCCCCTGCCTGTTACTTTTAATTCTACTGGTCCTTCCCATTTCCCTGTTTTTAAATCTTTATAGATTACTAGGCCTTGTGTTTTTTCCTTCCAGAATGAGCTCATTCCTTTACTGTGTACCAGCATAGGCGGCTCATCACTGTTTCCCGCCAGTCGTAAAAGGTTCAGGACATACAGCGCTTTCATTAATCGATCGCCGGGCAGCCAGCCCTGAGTTCCCCCTTTTTGTTTTAACAACATGGTCTTTAAAGTGTGGTGGGAGCGCATATTTAGTAAGTGTAACAGCTGACCTAACAACTTGCTTAAAACTGGGTTAGATATTGCCTTTATCATAGCCCGTTCTAATCGACGTACTATGCCTACCACATATAATGAATCTGAAACAATATTGATAGGTTGTTGAGTCCAGTTTGAAAATGTCCATACCACTGCTTGCAGTTCGAGAGTCTGTAATGAGTCCTTCGGGCCTCCTACGATAACATGTTCCTCCCAGGCACCTGATAAAGATTGCCGCGTACTAACAGCTTTTTTTGATTTCCGTCCTGCATCAGTGAATATTGTAAGTCCTTCTACAGGAACCTCTGACAATTGTGGAGTTGAAACAAAATCTTGGTCAGTCAAAAACGTTAACATTTTGTGAGCAGGAAACTGATTACATAGTTGACCTGAAAATTCACATAGTGCCGTCTGTAATTCTAAAGAGTGTCGCAAATTCCATTCCAGCCAGACAAATGCGATTGGCAATACTATTATTTCTGGATCTTTCCCTGCTATTTCTAATAGACGCGTCCGTCCCTTCATTATCAGAAGGGCAAACAATTCTATTCTTGTTGTGACAGTTTTGTGCGGTTGCATGGGTAGGAAAACCCATTCCAAAATTGATAAAGGGTCCTTTTTTGATTTGTCCCATTGCATAAAAAGAGCAAATGGATACTTTCTCTTTTGACTAGAATTGACAACTACTAATGTTATTGGTTCATCCTTGACGAACCTTGATCCATATTGAGAAGTTAATTTCGCTGAAATTGTTTGCAAAGCTATTTTTTGGGTTGGTCCAATTTCTCTAGATTCATTTGCATGGCTGCTTGTCCCCAATAACTGAATTAGAGGACTTAGGTCATCATTTGTAATTCCACAAATATTACGTATCCACTGAATTTCACCGACCAGCCTTTGCACATCCGACGATGTTTTAATGTTTGTTTTCAGTTCAATCTTTTGTGGTCTTATCTGAGATTCTGTGATAATCCATCCCAGATAATGCCACGGTGGCTTTTCTTGGACTTTCTCCGGAGCAATTTTTAGTCCCTTTCCTTCCAGCTGTGAAATAAGTTCAGGTATAAGCGTTTTGGCTTCAAGTTTTTCCCCAGCAATCAATATATCATCCATATAATGATATATTAAGTACTGCGGGTATCTCTTCCGAATTGGATCTAAGGCCCATGCAACGAACATCTGGCATATTGCAGGTGAATTTTTCATGCCTTGTGGCAACACAACCCAATGATATCTTTTTGCTGGCTCGGCTCTATTTACAGCAGGTACCATAAATGCAAAACGTTCCGCATCATCTGGATGTAATGGTATTGTGAAAAAAAAAAAAAACCAATCTTTTAAGTCAATCACTAACAACTTCCACTTTTCTGGAATCATTGATGGGGACGGCAAACCTGGTTGTAAGGTTCCCATGTCCTCCATAATTGCATTGACTGCACGTAGATCGTGCAACAATCTCCACTTTCCGCTCTTTTTTGGTATTATGAAAATTGGGGTGTTCCAGGGACTTGTTGATGGCACAATATGGCCTGCACACAACTGTTCGTATACTAATTCCTGAACTTTGAGCAGCTTTTCTTGGGAGAGCAGCCACTGATCAATCCACACTGGGTCGTTCGTTTTCCAATGTAATTTGAGGACAGGCTGCTCCCCAGTGGCCGCAGCTAAAAAGGCCGGGTCACGATCTGTGCTTTCATCTGGCTCAACAAGTCTCTACCAACCAATGTGATGGATGTATTCATGACATATGGCTTAGTAGACGCCTGCGCACCATCTGGAAAAATGAATGAAATCACATATTGGCTGATTCTGGTGGATTGAGTTCCCCCAATACCAAATACTCCTAATTGTGAATCAAGGGTCGGCCAATGGGCCGGCCAATTGTGTGCAGCTATGATTGTGACATCAGCACCTGGATCAATTAACATCTTCCTTGTTATTTTAACACCATCTGGCCCTAACATTGTTACCATCATTTCGGGTTTCGTCCTTTTCAAATCCAAAGCAAAATATACCTCTGGTTGCCCAGTGGAGCCGAATCCTCCTTCTCCTCGTTCAACATCATCAGATAAAGGCACGCAGCTACGGAAAGGCACTAATTGAGCAATTTTACTGCCCTTTGGAATAAAAACAGGTGGAGTTAACGTGTAAACCATGATCTTAATAATCCCTGTGTAGTCTGCATCAATAACTCCTGGTAGAACAAAAATGCCTTGACGTGATGTAGATGAACGACCAACTAGTAAAGCTGATAACCCCTCCCCTAGTGGTCCCTTTACGTTTGTGTCTATTACTACTACCTTGTCAGATACGAGTGTTGAATCTACTGCGGTTTCCACATCCACTCCGGCACTTCCTGCGGTGGCGGCACGGAGGGAACAAATTCCTGACTTTGGCTCTGGCTTAAATTCAGACTTGACAATGGTGTCGCCCCCTGATTTACTATCATCGCGCGCGCGGCTGGCGCGCTCGGTTTCCAGTTTCCCTGCACCCAGCACTCGTAGGTATTATGATTATCCATTTTGCAATTTTTGCACCATTTCCTGCTACCCCGTTGCTGCTGTTGTTGTGGCTGTTTACATTGGTTTCTGTAGTGGCCTAATTTCCCACAATTGAAGCATTTCTTTCGCTTGGCTCCTCCCCCTTTTTTCTCTAACAGAGGACGAATAGCACCATATACCGCAGCAGCAACTAGAGATGCAGGACCAGTGGTGCGTTCTATAACTTCTAACATATCTGCCACTTGGGCATCTCTAGGTAATGTGCTTATGATCCTTTTTGCTTTATCATTGGCATTCTCAAATACAAACATTTTAAAGACTTGTTCCTTCATTGTGTCGTCCAAATCAGGATGACTTCGAACAGCCTGATGTAAACGATCAATAAAGGAAGGAAAACTTTCCTGGGGGCCTTGTTTAATATTTGCAAAGGAATATACTTTCCCTGGTTCTCTAATTGAAATCATTGCTTGGTAAGCTAATTGCTGTGACAACTGCAATACTTCTACCAGAAAGCCTTGTTGTAATGTCGTGTTTGCAAAAGGACCTTGGCCCATCAGCATTTGCGCTTGAATACCATATAGAGGGTCTCCCTGCTGCCGAGGTCGTGCAGCTTCACGGTCACATAGTTGCTGCCAGGCCCTGGAGAACAAAAGCTGCTGAGAAGGGGACAAAAGAATGTTAGCAACTTGTTGTGAGTCATGTGGTATCAGCACTTCTGCTGTGAAAATAAATTGTAACAGTTGTTGAGTATAACCGGATTGAAGCCCATATTGTGATATCGCAGAACGCGCCTTTTCTAAAATTTTCCAGTCAAAAGGTTCCCACCTTCTAATTCCCCCATGGTCTGTGATAATGGGAAAGGCACATGGCAAAAAATTTCCTTCGATTAAGGCTTCACGAATAACTCCCTTCCATCTCCTGCTTCTCTCTTGTTCGTCTGGTGGCGCAAAGGGCGGTGGGGCAGTCGGCACAGATAGATGTTGCATAGGCATCGGTGGTGACAAAGGTGTAGCAAAAGGATTAGGTGTATTGTGGACTGTAGTATCTGAAGAATATTGTGGATTATTGTTGTCATCGGCATCTGATGTCTTCAATTGCGACAGCTTGTCCATAACTTGTGGCAAAACTTCTTCAAAAAGTTCTTTTTTCTGTTGTTCTCCCAATGAAATCAGCGGGGGCATGGGTTCCTCCCCTGGGTGAAGCTCTGAACGGAGCCCAGGTCGGGGCTCTGGGCGGGGATCTGGTCGGGGCTGTGGGGGGGGCTCTGGGCAGAGCTCTGGGCGGGGCTCTGGGCAGAGCTGTGGGCGGAGCTGGGGGGGCTCTGGGCGGGGCTCTGTGAGGTCAGGATAGAGGCGGGACTTAGGTCGACAAGATGGTCCACCTATTTCCACACCCCTTTGTAGTTCTTCTGCCTTCTCTTCCGGGACCCTTTGTTGAACAAACGTGCTGTCGCCATTTTGGCTGCCGCCATTGTGGCGCAGTTCCTTTTTTAGGGGTGTGGTCCCTATAGGGTCCCTTTTTTCTCCTGAATCCGCGGTTTCTACCTTGGTAGCAGAAGGCAAGGGTGGTGCTAGAGGCACAGAAATTCGCGTAGAAAAGATAAAGGAAGTGTTCGTCATGAGAGTGAAGAGGAGGAGGAAAGCATGGTGTCCGAGGAGGAAGAGGAGGAGGAGGAGGACAACGACGACTCTGACTACCCCAAAGAGATGGAGGATGAAGACGATGCCAGTTATTGTACTGAGAGCAGCTTCAGGAGCCACAGCACCTACAGCAGTAGCAACAGTTCGTTCGGCTTTCATGCTATGTAACGCTTCTTTAATTGACTTCCACGGGGTAGCATATTTATTCGCCTCCTTCGCACCCGCTCCCCCCGAGCTGATATCATCCCATAGCTCTCTGCCTATGGCTTCCCACGTAGAGAGTTCAAAAGCGACTCCTACTGCGGGGATCAAGTCTGTGTTCCAAGCCCACAATAGCTGCCCTTTAAGAGCCAAGGATTCATATTTAAATTTTCTCACAGAGAGCATATGCTGGAGCAGATTTAGGATAGCCTCTTGTTGCTTATCTAACCCCATCTGTCTCCCCGGCCGCTCACCTATCCTCCTAGGCGAGATTCCAGCGTCGATCCAGCGACTAGAACAAGGTGCACCTTTTTCCACTCAGTGACTACGCAGGTCACTGCTCATTCCGCCGGGGCAGCGGATCATTCGACCGGTCTTCCACCCTCTTCCTCGCCAAGTCTCTCAACTTTGTCGTGAGGAATCTGAGGGTCCCTGTTCGGGCGCCAATTGCGGGAAAATGAGGACACCTGACACGATCAATGTGATCAAACAAGAAAAAACCAACCTTTATTTACATTCAGCGTGTTTTATAACCTTGCAAGCAAATAGCCCGCCTCTTCGTGTGATTGGTTGTACTGAAGGAAGCAGCGTCACTATAGTGTCCATTTTCCGTTCCGCATTCGGGGGTTGTCCACGTCTCTACAGCTCTTCCGCATTCCAGCATACGTCATCAAGAAAGGCTGGATTGTTCACCTGTCCGTTAACCCTTAGATGTCCTCCGACATTTCACCTCAGGTTCATGCTGAGAGGGTGCAGGGCTTTGGTCTCAGCTCCTGGAGGACTAAAGCCCCTGCTCAGGGAACGTGGGGACATGGCAGTCTGAACCCGGGAGCGCCTCCACTGCTGGTCACAGCCTGAGGAGGGACAGGGCAGGGAAAGGCAGGCAAGGCCAAGCTCCACCACAAAAGATCTGCAGTGAGTCTAGGCTCTGTGCCTCAGTTTCCCCACATGCCCTGTGGAGATAACACTATTTCCACACAGGCTGTCGGCAAAGCACTTGGAGACCGACTTCCACAAGGGATTCATTATCGGGGAGCTGGAGCAGTGGGACACCTGGTTCACTGATAATTCACCTTGTCCTAAAGCAGGTGTTTAAAATAGCTCCTGTGACTCACTGTGCCGAGAAGGGCCAAAGGGTTTCAGGTGCCGCCTCGGGGGAAGCTGGATGTTTTCCTTGCCAAGAGACACCGGGCAAGATGTCACCTCTGAGTCTCCAGCTCTTCAGGTCTCTGCGGCGAGTCTGGCCCCTGCTCCCTGCGTGGCTTTTCTCCTCGGTGCTCACCTGCGTTTTTCCAGCCCGGGCAGACGTTTGGCTCTTGCTCATCTCCCATTCCCAGAAAGGGACGTGGAAAACGCAAATGTCCCTTTTTGCTGTGGCTCGGGGCTCCCCTGGCTGGTCCTTTCTGCATCACCAGCATGTTAGCTGGGGATGGATGCGTACAGGAAGCCACAGATGTGATGAATGCTGGCCCTTTGCACATCCTCAGTCTTCCACAAGACTCTAGTGCTCCCAGGATGGGAGGTCCCACCTTAGGCCTGCTGGTTGAAGACTCATCCATGAAGAGATGGCTGAGGACCACACCAGGGCCAGTGGTGCTGCCCTCTGGATGATGTGGTGGCAACAGGAAGAGGAACAGGTTGCCAAATGCCAGGGCTGGGTACGCGTGCGTGCTGTCAGGGTCACCCCTGCCCAGTTTTTCCCAGCGAAGCCCCAGCTGATGCTGGGCCCGCGCTGCAGCGCTGGGCCCGAGGTGCAAGGAGCTGGGAATTTCTGTGGGTACTGCGCCCTGCCAGGCCCTGCTGTCGGCTGCCCTGGGCTTCCCCGTTCTCTCCAGCTCTGCTTTCTGCCGGCACCAGGGGCACGGCAGAATGACTTGCCTACTCCCCACAGCCGTCCTGACCCGTGGCTGTAGCTCGTATGTGGTGTCCACGTCCCACAGCTGATCTGAGGGTGGCAGACGTGTTCTCGGCGTGTTCTGGATGCTTCAGGTTTGAGTGTCTGCTCGTGGTGGTGACTTCATGAGGTCCTTTGCTCCTGTCTCCAGACACGACATGTGCTTAGGGCGAGGTTCATCATCCATGATGGTGGATGTGAATCCGTATTTCAAATAGATTTCTTCTTCATTCTGGATTTTGGGGGGGCAATTTCTTGTCAGATCTAATTCGATCATCCTTGGTTTTTCCTTTTCATGTGGCTGGCAAAGAGCTCATAGGAAGAGCAGGAGAGGGGTCAGTGCTGCTGTTTCCACATTGGTCACTTGTCCTGGAATCATCAGGGTTATCTTCCACCTGCACTTTCTTTGCAGGCATCTGTTTAAGCCGCTTGCCTGGTTTGTGACGGATAGCTTGCTTCATGGGAGACCTTGTGCTCCTCACCAGTGCCTCAGAGGCGTACCTGTCGTTGTTTGTTTGATTTGCTGTGCTTGACTTCAAAAGCTTATTGTAGCTCTTTGGATTTCTGTCCTTCAAGGAACTCTCTAGGATTTGTACCCAGGAGTGAGATGTCCAGAAAGGACTGTCCTTGTGCACCGCTGTCAGCCTTCAGTCTGGAGAAAGGTCTGGTGGTGGCGTGTGCTTAACGGTAATGTGACTCAGATGCATCTGAAATGGACAAGCTTTGCCCCTGCTGCTGACGTGCCTGGGGGATGATTCTCAGCAGGCCGTAAATAGTCTGCTCTGCTGTGCTTTCCCCGTTTAAAATAGTATATAACCGGAAAGGGCTTCCTTAGTGCTCGCACAAAGCAAGAACCTCCAGCAGCAGGTCATGCTGACTCTTTTTGTGGGTATCACGTCCCAAATACCTGCCCATGACCACATCACATCCCAGTTAAAGGTCGACAGATACAGTGGCAGGAAGGAGGGAGAGGTGACTTAGATTCACTGATGCCCTCTGTGTGGGTTAAGCTGAGAACACACTCAAGGTCCGTGGGTAAGCAAAACCATTTATTCCATAGTTAGGCTCACTGGTAAATAAATGGCCAGCAGAAATACTTCCTGCTCATCGCGTGTGTGGGGTTTTACACCTGTGTTACTTGTTAGAGAAAAAAGGAATAAAAGGGAAGAGAAAAGAAGAAAGAGGGGGAGAGAGAGAGAGAAAAAGAGATATACCGCTGGTCCAGGCTCCAGCCCTGGTCCGGCCAACGGGGGTCTCTGATGTGTAGGAGCGCTCGTCTGGAAGTTTTCCCCAGAAGTTTTTCCCCACCCAATGGCACTTGCCTCCCCCTTCCATGGCTGCCGTTCTCTACAGACCGCCCCTCTGCCCAGGTGGCAGGTCAGCCTCAGGGCTGAGCTCAGAGAGTTTCGCTTCTGGGTTTGTGAGTGTTTGAGGCACTCCAGCTCCAACCCCCCAGCCCCCCCACCCCGTACCCCCTGTGCAAATGGCCGCAGACAGAGAGGCACTGCAGGGCAAACACCCAACTCTTTTACTGAGTCAAGCAAGAGGGATTGGGGAGGGGGCTGGGGCTGGGGCGGGGGGGTGCAAGTCTCTGCCTCCAGATCTCCTCCGCCTGTGGGTGCTGTGGGGGACAGTGCCAGACCGGTGGGTTATGGGCAGCTGTACTCGACTGTTATCTCCATGTCGGTCTCCCCCTGCGCGAGAAACTGTAGCTGGCCCAGTGGCATCTGCAGGGCCACTGACTCCCACTTGTCCTGGGCCAGCTTCTTCATGTGCTCTCGTGCACATGATGGGTGTGATGGGCATTGACTCCTCCTGCCCCTACAGCAGGGTGGGTGCAGCCGTGAGCTCGGGGCCCGGGGGACAGCACGGAGTCGTCAGGAGTGCACGGCAGCGGCGGCAGCATGTGCAGCTGCTGCAGCAGCCCCTCCCATGGAGTTTGGCTACCCATGAGTGATGGGCGCAGCCAGCTCAGCTGCTTCGGTTTGGCAGTTGCCCCGGTGCGTGCCTTGCTGTTCGACGGTGCCGCTGCTGCCGTCTCCTTCGTGCCGTCAGCTGGGGACTTGGAGCCAGCCAGCCCCGTGCCCAGCCCCTGCTCCCACCACTCCATGGCTTCCTCCTGGACTGGGACATCCTGCGGGCTGCCCCAGGGCGCTGCAGTGGCCCAGTGCTGCTGGGAGCCGTGGTGCCCGGCCAGGCCCTGACGGTGTCGGCGCCAGCGGCCGGCAGTGCTGTGCCGCCTGTTGCACTGAGCACATCGGAGCCCCTGGGTGGCAGGGAGCCGTAGCTTGGAGTGCAGGGGCCGGGGCACTGGAGTGGGTGTGGGAGACTATTTGGAAGCCATGATATAAAGCAGAGATTTCATCACACAAGCATTTAAAGATTGTTCTGAACATACAGTCTATGTGAATAGAAAGGAGTCCTGCAACCATCCTGTGGCCTCTTACCTTCGACATACTCATTGGATGTGACAGAGCTGTATTTCTCACTCTCACCTGCACCGGAAGGCTTCCCTTTCTTTTAGGGTTGTTTACTGCCCTGGTTTCTGTATTGCTCACATAAATAGTCTCCTGGAGGACAGGATTCTTCCTTCTTCTCTTGTGTCTTCTTCTGGAAATGAGGATCTAAATATTCCAAGAAACCTTTCCGTTTCCTGATGTCTTTCTTCTCTTTCTTTTGTTTGTGATTGTCATTGTCAAAGCAGAGCACAGAGAAATGCAAATGATAAAGTCTGAAGGAAAGATGCAAGTTAAAAATAGAAAAACATGTAATAAGTAATATATTAGAATTTGCCAATCAAATAGAAACCACCATCTCTCAGGATAGTTCCTGAGATATATATTAGTTATATATAGTTATATAGAGATATATATTAGTTATTGTTTAAATATTAAATACTAACCAATTATCATTTAAATACTAACTGTCACATTAACTGTTGTATGGATTATTGCTGTAAAACGTTAGAAGTTGCAAAGTGCTGGTCCCTGCTGTAAAATACAGGCTGCCCAGGAGGAGGCTGGTGAGAAAAGCAAAGACAGATCAGACGGACTCCGGCGAGGCTGTGACTCACGTCTCACACCTCTGCAGGGAGGAAGGGATGCACAGAAACTGGCCCGTGTAGGAAAGATAAGGGCTAATAAAAACTGACATTTGTCTTCAGACAGTGACAGGCAAGGCGACCAGATGTCCACTCAAGGACAGACCAGGCTGGAACCAGTTTGGCTCTGCAAGCTCAGCCAAATCAGGGATTTTAGGGAAGAGGTGAAAAGTACACAGTGAGGAAGACCTCCGGCCTTCATCCTGAAGACCCCTGCCCACGTGAGGAAGACCTCCGGCCTTCATCCTGAAGACCCCTGCCCACGACCACCAGGAGGCGTGTCGAGGAGGAGCCTGAGGTGGATCCTGAGACGGGGACTATGGAAATGATTTCCTGGGAGAGACTGACCTTTTTGGGGGGGCTGTGAGTGTGTTTGTATAAATACAAGAAAACTGCCACGGCGGGGGGGCGTCTTGGTGGAGCAGAGACTCCCGGCGCACCCAGCGCTGTTTGCTTGCTTGCCCTAAATAAATTTTAACTATTAATTTTACAGTTATTGGCTGTTGAGAATCATTTTCTCGCCAAACTATTGAAATTAAGCTATAACGATTTGGTGCCGTGACTTGGATGCGGGTTAATTTGGTTTGAGATCCCCTCTCTGGGAGGGCGCCCCCGTCTCTAGACGGCCCAGGGTGAGGTCCCTCAATGCCAAATCCCGTACATTCGAACTCGATATAGGGTGAGCAAGCAAAGGAGAAAAGCCGGCAATATACCCCGTAATATTTGTGCACAAAGACCGGATATTGAGTATTCCAGGAAGAGAATACTGGTAAAATATTCGGTTGGGGTACCATTCGGTATTAGGAGTTCAGGCAGAAACTCCGAGGCTCCAGGCAGAGGGCCTGACACCGATTGGCCGCGGGACGATTGCGAGGAATCGTCAGGAAAAGGTTTTTCAGTAAGTGAGGAAAGGCGACTTCGGGTAATGAATCACAGGACCGGAAAAACGGAACAGGGTAAGTAAATGCGTTTCTGCTCGGATTTATTCGGAACCAAGGTGCGAATGAGTGTGTGTGTCTGAGACGTTCACCGGACTTCGAAGTCCACCGGACGAAGCGAGTGTGGACCTCCTAGTAGTGCGGTTCCCATCGCCCGCGAGGGACTGGGCCACAAACGGAGGGAAGCGAAAGGTTATTGTGTGCAAGAAGGCACCTTTGGAATATGGGACAGAAAAAAACCTAAGGCTGCCAGCCCCTTAGAGAATTATAATGCTAGATTACCAGATATTCCCCCAAATAGCCCTCTGGGCCTAATGATTGCTCATTGGGACAACTGGCCATCTCTACAGGGGAAAAGTAGAGAGAAAATGGTACATTATTGTATGAAAGTTTGGGGTGGACAACAGATAAGAGGAGACCATTTGTACTGGCCTGTTTTTGGATCCTCCGCAGACTGGATATGCCAGGCTCTGAATCTTTATGTAAACAGTAAAGAGCCTTTCAGTCAGGAGGAGAGTGAATATGCTAGTTTATGGATTAGATCAGACACCCGTACACATATTTTTACTCTGAAGGAAAAGAATAATAGAAAAAGAGATAGGAGGAATGAAGAGGTCCTTTTATCTCCCCCTCCCTATGTTCCCCCTCCTCCTGCCCCTGCACCCACTGCTCCACACCCAGATTCTTCTCCAACTCCTTCACCCCCAGATTCCCCTCAGGAAATGAGGAGGATCACTACGAGTCAAGCTAAAAGGGAAACAGCAGATGCACTTCTGTTTCCTTTAAGGGAAATAGCAATGGGGGGAGCCCAGCCTGCTGTGGGGTTCGTATCTATGCCATTAAACCCTGGAGATGTGAGAGAATTCAAAAAAGAAATGGGCAATCTACTAGATGACCCCTTAGGGGTTGCTGAAAATTTGGATAATTTCTTAGGGCCAAATGTTTATACTTGGGATGAAATGCAAGCGATTTGAGATTATTCACAGTAGAAGAAAGAGAAATGATTCGGCGGGCAGGAATGAGAAATTGGGATTTACGACACCAACAGGGACCGGCCGCAGACGTAAAATGGCCATTACAGAAACCAAATTGGGATAATCAAAATGCCATGGATAGAGGACACATGGCCGATTTGAGAGATATTGTTGTTCAAGGCATTAGGGAATCGGTCCCTAGAGGACAAAATATTAATAAGGCTTTTAAGGAAGAACAAAGAAAAGATGAAACTCCCACGGAATGGTTAGAAAGATTGAGAAAAAGCTTACAGTTATATTCCGGAGTAGATCCCGGGACTCCTTTTGGGACAAGCCTTATTGAAAACTCAATTTATAGCAAAATCATGGGTGGACATAAGAAAGAAACTCGAGAAGATTGAAGATTGGCAAGGAAGAGGGTTGGATGAATTGTTGCGAGAGGCGCAGGTGGTGTATGTAAGAAGAGAGGAGGAAGGTCAAAGGAAGCAAACCAAAATTTTGGTAGCAGCAGTACGTGAAGGTACTCGAAGAGCTTGGGAGCCAGATAAGCCACGACCCCCTCGGGTTGGCAGGCCACAGCAGACTCCGAAGGGGCGGGAGAATAGGGAAGAAATAGAATGTTATTATTGTCACAAGAAAGGACACTTGAAGAAGAACTGTAAAACGAGGCAGAATGATCAGAAAATTTTAAGGAGGATTAGGGGGGTCAGGGGCTCTATCTGCTGGGGACTCTGAAACAAACCGAGCCCTTGATAAAATTAAAATTGGGTCCCCAGCAACAAGAGGTGGAGTTCTTAGTGGACTCTGGGGCAGAGAGATCTACTGTCCAAACAGCACCCCGGGGATGTAAAACTTCCTCGGAAAAAGTATCAGTTATTGGAGCTAAAGGGGAGCCTTTTACAGTTCCTGTTATCAAAGACGTACCCATAGAAACTCCCTCTAAATACGGACTGGGATCATTCCTACTAGTCCCAGAGGCAGAATATAATTTATTGGGAAGGGACTTAATGGTAGACTTAGGAATTGAACTAGGAGTGCAAGATAAAGAATTAAAAGTGAAAATATATGCTCTAACAGTAGATGATGAAGCACGGATTAACCCCGAAGTATGGTATAGCCCCGACTCAGTGGGAAAATTGGATATATCACCAATTGGAATAACTATTAAAAATCCCGAAGAGCCGATAAGGGTAAAACAATACCCTGTCCCGTTAGAAGGACGGCAAGGATTGCAGCCTGTAACAGACAGACTGTTGGAACAGGGGCTGTTAGAGCCTTGTGTGTCACCTCCTAATACTCCTATTCTACCTGTTAGGAAACCTGATGGGACCTATCGGTTAGTTCAAGATTTAAGAGAAGTAAACAAAAGAACTCTAACCCGGTTCCCGGTGGTAGCTAACCCTTTCACAATCTTAAGCCGTCTCTCTCCTGAACATAAGTGCTATAGTGTCATAGATTTAAAAGATGCCTTTTGGGCTTGTCCCTTAAAGGAAGAGTGCAGAAATTTCTTCGCGTTTGAATGGGAAAACCCTCACACATATAGAAAACAGCAATTGAGGTGGACTGTTGTGATAGTTTGATGTGTGGGGGGGTGTTCTGGTGGCAGGGGAGGGGATTTGCTCCCTGTGCCACCAGATCTGAGTCCCATCCCCCCCGGGGGAGGTTGAGCCAAGGCGGCGCCTCTGCGAATTGCCCTATTTAAGTTGGGACAAAGGGGCGGGAAAGGGCTTTTTGCTCAGGAGCGAGGAGAGAGCAGGAGGGCGCTGCCCTCGCTCCCGGCTCCCGGCCGAGCGGCCGCTCGGGCCCGGGCCGGCGCCATGTGCTCAAGATGGCGCCGGGGAGCCGCATGGGGGACTCGGTAAGCGCCCCACTCCCGGGGTGCCCGCCGGGCCGAGCTTCCCCAGAGAGGATTAATATCTAAGAGAAGACAACCACAGCGACCGGGTCAGCAAAGATGGAGCAGGAGGAGGTGTACTGGAGCTGAGGCTTCCCTTGCAAATCGGTGTGAGATGGCAGGCGGCCCCCCTGCAGCCAAGGTGTACTCGGCGGGGCAGCGACCCACTCGTGGCCCGTGGAGAAACCCACGTCGGGAAGGAGATGCCTGAGCCCAGGAGAGGTCGTGGAGCAGGGGATGCGCGACCAGGTACTGTTGATAATGGGGCATGGAATGCACGACGAGGTCGTGGAGGCATCTGGAGACCGTGGGACGACCCACGCCGACGTGAGTGGCAGCAGCTCCCTAAGAGGCCGAGACTGGTAAAGCCCGAACTGGTGCGATCCATGGGGAGGATTGCAATCCTGCGGGCAGGACTTACTTTGGAAAAGTTTGGGGACTTTTTCTTTGTGAGTAGGGGATCCACCGAAGCAAGGGAAAAATGGTGTAAAGACTCCTCCTCCTTTAAGAAAGGAGCGGCAGTGAACAACATGGATGAACTGACCTGTACTCCCCCATTCCCTGTCTCCCTGCGCCGCTGGGGGGAAGGCAGAGCCAGGAACGAAAGGAAAATAGGGGGTGGGGAGGTGTTGTTTTAAGATCGGGCCTTGTTTTCTCTTTCTCCTCTCAAGTAACCGGTTTCGTTCCCTTTTGTCTTTTGTTTAGTAACTGTTAATAAATTGTTTTGTTTTATTAAGAAAGCCTGAGTCATGTTTTGCCCGAGACCATGTTTGGTGGGTGCTCCCTCTCGGTTCTTGTCTCGACCCTCAGTCCAAAAAAAAAAGAAACCACGACAATTGTGGCGCCCAACGTGGGGCTGAGGAATTCGAGATAGGAATAGTGATTGGGAGAGGTAACGGGCAAAACATGGACTCCAGAGTGGTGAAAACAGAAGGACCTTGGGAAACTTTGATTGTTGTGTTTGGTGAAGGGACTAGGGGTGGATTGTTTGTGAAATGTGTGTTCTTGTTCAATGTTTTAAGTGAAGTTGTGCCTAAATAGGGAATTCGCAGAGGCGAGGGGTGGAATGTGATAGTTTGATGTGTGGGGGGGTGTTCTGGTGGCAGGGGAGGGGATTTGCTCCCTGTGCCACCAGATCTGAGTCCCATCCCCCCCGGGGGAGGTTGAGCCAAGGCGGCGCCTCTGCGAATTGCCCTATTTAAGTTGGGACAAAGGGGCGGGAAAGGGCTTTTTGCTCAGGAGCGAGGAGAGAGCAGGAGGGCGCTGCCCTCGCTCCCGGCTCCCGGCCGAGCGGCCGCTCGGGCCCGGGCCGGCGCCATGTGCTCAAGATGGCGCCGGGGGAGCCGCATGGGGGACTCGGTAAGCGCCCCACTCCCGGGGTGCCCGCCGGGCCGAGCTTCCCCAGAGAGGATTAATATCTAAGAGA
The DNA here is from genome assembly GCF_009769465.1 of Tauraco erythrolophus. Lineage (NCBI taxonomy): Eukaryota > Metazoa > Chordata > Aves > Musophagiformes > Musophagidae > Tauraco > Tauraco erythrolophus. Next base: position 346,659 of record NW_028238627.1, on the reverse strand, counting down.
AGACAACCACAGCGACCGGGTCAGCAAAGATGGAGCAGGAGGAGCTGTGCTGGAGCTGAGGTTTCCCTTGCAAATCGGTGTGAGATGGCAGGCGGCCCCCCTGCAGCCAAGGTGTACTCGGCGGAGCAGCGACCCACTCGTGGCCCGTGGAGAAACCCACGTCGGGAAGGAGATGCCTGAGCCCAGGAGAGGTCGTGGAGCAGGGGATGCGCGACCAGGTACTGTTGATAATGGGGCATGGAATGCACGACGAGGTCGTGGAGGCATCTGGAGACCGTGGGACGACCCACGCCGACGCGAGTGGCAGCAGCTCCCTAAGAGGCCGAGACTGGTAAAGCCCGAACTGGTGCGATCCATGGGGAAGGATTTGCAATCCTGCGGGCAGGACTTACTTTGGAAAAGTTTGGGGACTTTTTCTTTGTGAGTAGGGGATCCACCGAAGCAAGGGAAAAATGGTGTAAAGACTCCTCCTCCTTTAAGAAAGGAGCGGCAGTGAACAACATGGATGAACTGACCTGTACTCCCCCATTCCCTGTCTCCCTGCGCCGCTGGGGGGAAGGCAGAGCCAGGAACGGAAGGAAAATAGGGGGTGGGGAGGTGTTGTTTTAAGATCGGGCCTTGTTTTCTCTTTCTCCTCTCAAGTAACCGGTTTCGTTCCCTTTTGTCTTTTGTTTAGTAACTGTTAATAAATTGTTTTGTTTTATTAAGAAAGCCTGAGTCATGTTTTGCCCGAGACCATGTTTGGTGGGTGCTCCCTCTCGGTTCTTGTCTCGACCCTCAGTCCAAAAAAAAAAGAAACCACGACAACTGTATTGCCCCAAGGATTCACTGAATCTCCTAATCTATTCGGGTAAGCTTTGGAACATCTCTTGGAATCTTTTGAAGAGAATCCCCAAGTGACGCTAATTCAATATGTGGATGATTTGCTGCTAGCGGGGGAAAATCAAGAGGCAGTTAGACAAGAGAGCATTAAGTTGTTAAACTTTTTAAGTCTTAAAGGATTAAAAGTGTCAAGATCAAAATTACAATTCACTGAAGATGAAGTTAAGTACCTAGGGCATTGACTTAGCAAGGGACATAAGAAATTAGATCCTGAACGAATTAATAGTATTCTGTCTTTGCAAGCACCCAGAACTAAGCGACAAGTGAGACAACTTTTGGGATTGTTTGGTTATTGCAGGCAGTGGATTGAAAATTACAGTTTAAAGGTAAAATTTTTATATCAAAAACTGACTAAAGAGGGTCTATTAAAATGGAGTCTTGAAGATGAGGGGAAGTTAGAAAAATTAAAAACTGATTTGGTAAATGCCCCGGTTTTAAGCTTGCCAAATATTAAAAGACCTTTTTACTTATTTGTGAATATAGAGGAAAGTACAGCCTATGGAGTATTAACCCAAGATTGGGCTGGGAAAAAGAAACCGGTAGGATATTATTCTAAATTATTGGACCCCGTTAGTAAAGGGTGGCCTACATGTCTACAGGCAATAGTAGCCAAAGCCCTTTTAATCGAAGAAGCTGGAAAAGTGACTTTTGGCAGTGAACTAAAAGTTTATACCCCTCATAATATTCGAGGTATTCTACAACAAAAAGCTGAGAAATGGTTGACCGATAGCAGATTATTAAAATATGAAAGTATTTTAATACATTCCCCCAGATTAGACCTTGAAGTTACAAGCTTACAAAACCCAGCACAATTTTTGTATGGGGAGCCGGAGACAGAGTTAGTCCATGATTGTCTCCAAGTAATAGAAGCACAGACTAAAATTAGGGAAGACTTAGAAGAATTAACGGAGGGAGAGAAACTATACATAGATGGGTCTTCGAGGGTAGTAAATGGACAACGAAAATCCAGGTATGCAATAGTAGATGGGAAAACGTTTGCAGTGAAGGAAGCGGGACCTCTAGATAAGACCTGGTCTGCACAGGCTTGTGAACTGTATGCATTGATGAGAGCCTTACAAAGGTTAAAGGGTAAAAGAGGGACTATTTTTACTGATTCAAAATATGCTTATGGAGTAGTTCATACCTTTGGGAAAATCTGGGAAGAGAGAGGACTTATAAATACTCAAGGAAAAGGACTAGTCCATGAGACACTGATAAAAGAGACCCTACAGGCTTTGAGACTGCCAGAACAAATAGCGGTTGTCCATATAAAAGGGCACCGAAAAGGAATATCTCCTCAAATAAGAGGAAATAATTTAGCCGATGAGGAAGCTAAACGAGCAGCATTGATGATAATCAGAGAATTAGAGAAAGAAAAGAGTATACCAATGGTTAAGAGCTTCACCGATCAGGAAAAAGAAAAGGTAAAACAAGTAGGAGCAACCGAGAGTAATGGACAATGGAAGCTACCTGACGGAAGGGAAATATTGCCAAAAGGCCTGGCTCAGAGAATAATGAATGAATCACATAAACACACACATTGGGGAGTACAAGCATTAGTAGACCAATTTGAAAACAAATATGTAAGTGTAGGTACTTATAATTTAGCCAAAAAGGTAACTGGAGATTGCTTAACCTGTCAAAAGGTAAATAAGCAACAGCTTAGGGAGAGAATCCAAGGTGGCAGGGAACTGGCAAAAAGGCCATTTGAGAAAGTGCAAATAGATTTCACTGAATTGCCCAAAGTAGGGAGATATAAATATCTCTTGGTGCTTGTGGACCATTTGACGTACTTTGTGGAAGCTTTTCCAGTAGCCAGGGCCACTGCCAAAACTGTGGTCCGTGTTTTACTGGAAGAGATCATACCCAGATATGGAAGTATTGCGGTGATTGACTCAGACAGGGGCCCTCACTTCACATCAAAGGCAATCAGAGAAGCTTTAGAACCATTCGGGACCAAGTGGGAATATCACACCCCTTGGCATCCCCAGAGTTCTGGTAAAGTGGAAAGGATGAATGGAGAGATTAAAAAGCACTTGACTAAATTAATGATAGAAACTAAAATGAATTGGGTAAAATGTTTGCCGCTAACCTTATTGAACATTCCAACTCAACCCCGCGTGGATACAGGAATCTCTCCTTTTGAAATGTTGTATGGAATGCCGTATGACTTCGGACTTCCAAGCGAACATCCTAAAGTGGAGGAAAAGTTCTTACAAGAATATGTAATTGAGTTAATGAAACGGAGGAAGGAGTTAAGGAAAAAAGGAATGGTGGTGCAACGACCTCCTTTAGATTTGGCAATACATAAGATTCAACCAGGAGACAAAGTGCTAATTAAAACTTGGAAAGAAACCACTCTGACTCCCCGCTGGGAAGGACCTTTTCTTGTTTTACTCACTACAGATACGGCAATCCGGAAAGAGGATGGACACATGCTAATCGAGTTAAAGGACCAATTCGCACCTCTCACTGGGAAGTAGTCGGTAATCCTGAGGATCTGAAAATCACCTTGAGGAAGAAAATTAATGAGTAAACGGGTTGCTATTGAATGCAATAACCCTGACTGTAATTGCTACCCTTTGTATGTTATAAATGTAGAGTGTGTGAAGAGGCGTGGTAGACCCACTGTTGGTACGGATATCCTCCTTCGGGAGTGTGCAGAGAGTATTATAATTGGGAGAGGGAATTGACCAATCAGGCCTTAAGAATGGGGATTTTAACAGGAAAATTGGAGAAGGGTTCAAATGAATAGTGGAAAATATTTGCTGAAGGAAGAAACCCGGAAAGATATCGCTACCATTTGAATAAACCTTGCTCAGTAGTTGCTGAAATAACAAAAATAGAGTGTAGAAAAACCATGAAGGAGATAAGTTGCCATGTGGGGAAAATAAAAGATAAAATTGGAATGCCTATAAAACGAGACAGGCCAGAGGAACTAAAAAGCTTCCCCTGAAGAGTACGCCTGCTGCCGGGAAGATGATACACCCCGTTGCTCGAAGCAACCGAGTAGACGGAGGAGGCAGAGACGTACAACAGTGGGGAATGAGAGCTAAAACAGCTCTAGGTGACCCTCTGAGCCCTCGAAGCAGGCGCCAATGCAAAAACCCTATTGTGGCACTTCTCCCTCATATGAGATGTCCTCTTGAAGATATTGGGAATAACCAAGGACACCTTGAGGTTAGAAAGTATAATAATCACGAGAAGAAAAATATCCGGGGAACTCAGGGAAAGCCACCTCTCTTCCTAGTGTTAATGTTCTGCCTGATGATAAGAACTGATGGGAACCTACACCAACCGTTTAAGTGGACTTTAGCCAGGTGGGAGGATTCTACTGTGATAGGGACTAACGTTACTGCAGGAGCTCCCACGTTTGCTGTAGCCCTCTGCTCCCTGGTACCAGTAACACCGTGTCTTAATCAAAAGGGTTATTATCTATGTCCCAGCTCAAACCCCGGGAAGAGTTACTGTAATTACCCTAATCACTACTATTGTGCATACTGGGGTTGTGAGACCATCGCATCCTCATGGACTCCCTCTAACAAGGACAGATTCCTCAAAATAGAATGGGGTCCTAAAGGATGTCAACCACCCAGACATGATTCGTCTGGAGGGGCGTGGGGCTGGAGTAATTGTAATCACATAGTTTTGGAAGTTCTCCAACCAGAGAACAATGGGTGGTCAACGGGACGAACATGGGGATTAAGATACTGGGAACCGGGGACTGACAGGGGAGGGTTAATCCTGATAAAGAAAGAGGAAGCTATGGTGACTCCTCGGGCAGTGGGCCCGAACATAATTATTAAGAGACCCAAAGAGATACGGATTAATAACACAAGGGCCCCCAAAGAAACCAAGGAATTCACTGAACTGACTTATCCGAAAGGAAAGCAATTAGGCCCGTTATGGGACGTGATTCAAGCCACTTATCAGACGCTAAATGAGTCGAACCCCAACGTTAGTGAAGCCTGTTGGTTATGCTATGATATTAAACCACCCTATTATGAGGCCATGGGTGTGACAGCCAATTATAGTTTGAGCAAACTGTCCAACCCTTCCCAATGTAAATGGAAAGAAGGGAAACAAGGGATTACTATGCAATATGTAAAAGGGAAAGGACGCTGTATAGGCAAAATACCCAAATCAAAGAAAGAACTATGCAATAGTGAAGAAAGCAGTATAGAACGAGCAGGAAACAAATGGGCAATACCGGCGCCAAGAGGAAAGTGGATTTGTTCAACAAGTGGTCTAACTCCCTGCCTATCCCTGAGTGTGTTTGATGAAAGTCGAGAATATTGCATACAAGTTATTGTCATGCCTCGTATCCTGTATCATCCCCAAGATGCAATCTATAATTATTGGATGACAGGTCCACATCATATCAAGAAAAGAGAACCCATTACTGCAATTACTATAGCCACCCTGATTGGCCTAGGGGTAGCCGGAGCTGGGACCGGAGTAGCCTCGTTAGTACAACAACGACAGGGATTTACGTCCCTTAGGGCCGCAGTAGACGAAGATTTTGAACGAATTGAGAAATCGATAACTCACCTTGAAAAGTCACTTACCTCCTTGTCAGAGGTGGTATTACAAAACCGAAGGGGAATGGATTTATTATTTATGCAGCGAGGGGGACTATGTGCAGCACTTGGAGAAGAGTGTTGCTTTTATGCAGATCACACCGGAGTGGTAAGGGATTCGATGGCCAAGGTCCGAGAAGGGTTAGAAAAACGACGAAAAGAAAAAGAAGTACAGCAGGGGTGGTTCGAATCCTGGTTTAATTATTCTCCTTGGCTTACTACCCTTTTATCGGCTTTGGCAGGACCACTAATTATTTTTGTGATAATATTGACTTTTGGACCTTGCATATTGAATAGAGTCATTGGATTAGAGGAAGACTCGAGGCTGCCAATTTGATGATGCTAAGAAAATATTATGAGCCTTTAGAGGAAACAAAATTGGATGTGGATAACGGAATGGAAATGGAGGTTCTGTCCCGATTTGATGAGCAAATTAAGAAGGATAAAAAGAAAAAGGGGGGATTGTAATAAGTAATATATTAGAATTTGCCAATCAAATAGAAACCACCATCTCTCAGGATAGTTCCTGAGATATATATTAGTTATATATAGTTATATATAGATATATATTAGTTATATATATTAGCTAAGATATATATTAGTTATTGTTTAAATATTAAATACTAACCAATTATTGTTTAAATACTAACTGTCACATTAACTGTTGTATGGATTATTGCTGTAAAATGTTAGAAGTTGCAAAGTGCTGGTCCCTGCTGTAAAATACAGGCTGCCCAGGAGGAGGCTGGTGAGAAAAGCAAAGACAGATCAGACGGACTCCGGCGAGGCTGGGACTCACGTCTCACACCTCTGCAGGGAGGAAGGGATGCACAGAAACTGGCCCGTGTAGGAAAGATAAGGGCTAATAAAAACTGACATTTGTCTTCAGATAGTGACAGGCAAGGTGACCAGATGTCCACTCAAGGACAGACCAGGCTGGAACCAGTTTGGCTCTGCAAGCTCAGCCAAATCAGGGATTTTAGGGAAGAGGTGAAAAGTGCACAGTGAGGAAGACCTCCGGCCTTCATCCTGAAGACCCCTGCCCACGTGAGGAAGACCTCCTGCCTTCATCCTGAAGACCCCTGCCCACGACCACCAGGAGGCGTGTCGAGGAGGAGCCTGAGGCGGATCCTGAGGCGGGGACTATGGAAATGATTTCCTGGGAGAGACTGACCTTTTTGGGGGGGCTATGAGTGTGTTTGTATAAATACAAGAAAACTGCCACGGCGGGGGGGCGTCTTGGTGGAGCAGAGACTCCCAGCGCACCCAGCGCTGTTTGCTTGCTTGCCCTAAATAAATTTTAACTATTAATTTTACAGTTATTGGCTGTTGAGAATCGTTTTCTCGCCAAACTATTGAAATCAACCTATAACACTCTCTGTGCCACCACTCAGTTCAACTACCAATGGTATGCAGGGTCATCAATAATGAAAACAATACAAACAACATCAGCCTGGGAGTCAGACAGGTGTGGAGGAAGGGCAAAGGACGAAGGATGAGAGCTCACCAAGGGTGCAGAGAGGATCACGCGTGTCCGGCTTAAAGCCAGAGCCTACAGGGAGACCACTGCCGTGGCCTCCCCAGACAGACACAGCCCATTCCACTTGCCACCTACCACCAAGCTCTCTTGCGCTCGCAGTGTAAGTTTTTAAGCCAAATGTGTGGATTCTGGAAAGGTACAGGGGCTTTGGGATGTCTCAAAGCACAATTGCAAACTCTCTTACTTTGATATCCAAAGGGACATCCAGGAAGGCCTCATACGAACTGGAAACCGCTTTGCAGCTCAAGCATGTGACTGGAAGCCAAATCAAAATGCTCAGCCATAGGGGAAGTTGACCGGCTGTGCTGGTTTCTGTCCTTCATACCTACTGTGCCAGTGACATGGTCAGCTGTGTATCACAGGCAGACAGAAGGGCACAGACGATTCCAAGGGGAGCAATAGTTGTGGAAAAGTACCTCTGGATCTCAGAAGGCCCTCAAATATTTGATGGACGATGGTAGTTTCTTGAGAAGAGATGTCCCAGCTGGAAAGAAAGGGTAAGGCAGAGAGCTATCACCTCCAAGAGTTCTCCTTTGTCCGAAAGCCCTGGCCGTAGGGCTTTCTTGACGGGAGTACATCAAGGAGTCCAAAGGGCTCGGGAACATCGGAAAATGTAATTTGCTTGTGCTTACTTGCTGCTTCCGCTCAGACAAGCTGTCTGCATGGCACTGACAGTGCAGCACAAGAACTCATGGGCACCTTCCTGCCTGCCAGGCCGGAAATGTTCTATTCCTAAAAAAGAAGATGTTAGTAGTTCTCTCCTACGAGAAGGTGTCATGGGTTAGGCCACTCCGGCAACTAAACCCTACACAGTCCCTCTCTCACCCTCCCCCACCCCCAGGGATGAGGGAGAGAATCAAAGAGGGAAAAAAGAAAAAAAAAAGACCCATGGGTTGAGATAAGAACAATTTACTACTGCTGCTACCAATATATATATATACAGATATGTACAAGGATAAACATATACAAACGAGTGATGTACGGTGTGATTGCTCACCACCCCTTGACCGAGGCCCGTCTCGTCCCGAAGCTGCAATCCCAAAACGGATAAAACTCGATACCGCGATCCCGGATGAACAGGCGGCCCCGAGACAGAGAGTGAGAGAGAGAGAAAACACTCTGAGAGCCCGAAAGTGAGAGTCCTGGAAGGGCAAAAGCCCTTCTTGCTGGCTGACCCTCACTTTTATACTGGGCATGATGCTGCATGATATGGAATACTGATTGGCCAGTTTGGCCCTCAGTCTTAAGTTCAGGTACAAATCATAAGGAGAGTTGTGGACTCTCTGTCCCGGCCATGCTCCCCCCTTATCCTGTTGTGCTCCTGCACACTGGCAAGAACACGGCAGCTGAAACGTCCTTGAGACCTCAGTGCCAACTACAAACATCAGCTTGCTATCAACATTCTTCTCAGAGCGAGCCTCTGAGTGAAACCAAAACACGGAGCTCTTCTAGCTGCTAAAAAGAAGAGCTGACTCTGTCCCAGCTAAAACCAGGACAGGAGGGAAGAAAACCTGTAAAAGCACCTGAAAGGACTCACGGGTGAGGACACTGCTGACAGCAGTAGGCGGATGGCACTGACAGCCTCAGGAATGCAGAACCTGGTGAACATGCGCTTCCATCGTGCACATCGCGCAGAAGCCTTCCTGACGACCTGAAGAGAGAGAGAGAGGGAAGCAAGCTTCTCAGGCTAGCAGAATATCCCTAGCGATGGGAAAGCTAATGGCACAGGCAAAGGACACCATAGGACAGCCTGGTGGGGACGGCCAAGGGACTTGGTGGGAGTACTGAGGTCCTTGTCTTCTCGGCTATGGCTGTTGTCTTTTCCAGTCAGGCTCAGGAGACGACACCGGTTCCTTACAACCCCAGGGTCTCGGTGCTTTCTCACCACCATAGAGCATGGGAGGCGTCCTGGCACTGTCCTGCCTTGACAGGCTGGAGAGATGGGCCTGTGAGAACCTCATGAAGTTCAACAAGGCCAAGTGCAAGGTCCTGCACGTGGGTTGGAGCAATCCCAAGCACAAGTACAGGCTGGGCGGAGAATGGATTGAGAGCAGCCCTGAGGAAAAGGACTTGGGAGTGCTGGTGGATGAGAAGCTCAACATGAGCCAGCAATGTGCACTTGCAACCCATAAAGCCAACCTTGTTGTGGGCTGCATCCAAAGAAGTGTTTTCAGCAGGCCAAGGGAGGTGATTCTGCCCCTCTACTCTGCTCTCGTGAGTCCCTGACATGGAGTACTACGTCCAGCTCTGGGGTCCTCAGCACAGGAAAGACTTGGACCTGTTGAAGCGAGTGCAGAAGAGGGCCATGAAAATGATCCGAGGGCTGGAGCACCTCTGCTATGGAGACAGGCTGAGAGAGTTGGGGCTGTTCAGCCTGGAGAAGAGAAGGCTCCGGGAAGGCCTTCCAGCAGCCTTCCAGTACCTAAAGGGGGCCTATAGGAAAGCTGGAGAGGGGCTTTTTACAAGGGCAGGTAGTGACAGGTCAAGGAGCAATGGCTTTAAACTGAAAGAGGGCAGATTTTGATTAGATCTAAGGAAGAAATTTTTCACTCTGAGGGTGCTGAGGCACTGGACCAGGTTGCCCAGAGAAGCTGTGGCTGCCCCATCCTTGGAAGTGTTCAAGGCCTGGTTGGATGAGGCTTTGGGCAACCTGATCTAGAGGAAGGTGTCCCTGCCCACAGCAGAGGTGTTGGAACTAGATGATCTTTGGGTCCCTTCCAACCCAAACCATTCTATGATTCTATGATATTTAGCAAAGTAAAACTGAGCATTTGCACTGGATGCAAAATGGATGCTTTGGAGCCTAAAATGAGGCTTTGGATGCCAGATCGAAGACTGTAGAGGAAAAATGAGGTTTTGGGATGTAAAAATGGGGCTTTGGGACCTGAACTCAAATTTTGAGCCCTAAAATTGAGAGTTTAGGCACTAAAAATGGAACTATGGGCTCTAAAAAAGGTCAGGGAACCGCTAGGGCAACCATGATATTGATGGGCTGGTGGAGACCAATGGGGTGTTGGGCCAAGTGGGCACATCCAGTTGCATGTCATACACCTGCCCCTCCTCTGTGTTCCAAGATAGCGGTGGTCAAGGGGCTGAATTTGGGGTATGCCCCGCACTGTTCTCCCACCCCACACTTTGAGCAGCAGAAGTGTCAACGTCACCTCCGTGCAGGTGATGACCACGGGTTGTAGAGGAGGGTTGAGGGGCGTGACGCAGCTCTGTGCCAGAATCAATCCTCTAACGCTGCCTCGCAGCCCGGCAGAGCAGCCCCGCCTGTATTTCATCAACTTGTGGCACATCCTCCAGTGCCGGCGTCATTGCCGCTGCTCCTGCCCCCGCCATGCCCGCCAGAAGAGCCGTCGCCCCCCAGCCCCAGCCCAGCAGGGTCCTGCCCCGTGTCAGCACCAGTGGGTGGCTGAGGCCGCACCAGACGAAGCAAGGGTAGGGCGGGCAGGGGACCTGCCGGAGAGACGTGCAGCAGCTGTTGGAAGAGGGGCGACAGCATCATCCCTGGGAAGCCCGTACTTTGAGGGGGAGACCCCCGTCTGCCATCTCCCCCTACTCAGCTCACCATCTCCGCGGGGGACACCGGGCGGCAGCCACGGCCTCGCGCTTGTCACCGCCCTTCAGGCGGCTCAGGGCGGCTCAGGCTGCGGGGAGGGGATGTGGGTGAGGCGATGGCAGCGGCCCCGCAGCACCACCCCCGCCCGTCCTCCCCCCCCGCCCCGCTGTCCCGCAGCCGCACGCTCACGTCCTGGCACGGTCGCTCGGACCCCGCAGCGGCGGTGGCGAGAAGCCGGTGGCCGTGGCTGCCGTCCCGCGGCACGGCCGCAGGACGCTGATGCTGCGGCGCGGGGGCTCCCGCGGAGACACGGCGTTCGGAACACGGCGGCGGGCGGGGGGTGGGAGCGGGGAGGGGGCCCGGGCGGGGCCGGGGCCGGGGCCGGGGCCGGGGCCGGGGCTGCTCGGCCGCTGGGCAGCCCCGCCTGCGCCATGCTGGAGTTCGGCCCCGCCGCCGGCGGAGCCCGCCTTCTTCTCACAGGGGTCTGCGCTGGATTGGCCAGGAGGGCTGTCGGTCTCCTGCCCTGAGGTGCTGCTGCCTCTGATTGGCCCCCAGGTGGTCAGTTCACCTGAGGCAATGCTCTCTCTGATTGGCCGCCTGAGCTGTCACTCTGCCCAGGTGTGCCTGCCCTTCCCTGAGGTGGTGTTTTCTCCGATTGGCTGCCTGGGATTTCTCCCTTGCGCCTCCCGTCAAATGACAGGTCAGACAGCGTATCAACGGTCTGTGGGTCTGTGGAACCATCAGCTGTGATTGGCGGAGCCAGCATGGCCCGCCCCCAGCCCCCAGCCCGGGCCGTTTGACTCCGCCGTTCCTGCAGAGAGCAGGGCCGGCCCCGGCCGGGCCCCGGGGGCAGCGCGTCCCGCCGGAGCTCCGCCCGGGAAGCTGCGCCGGTTGTGGCGGGCGCAGCGCTCGGAGCGCCCGCGGGCACCATCGCTCCCGGCTGAGCCGGCCGAGCGCCAGTACCCGTCCGCGCGCCCGCCTGCGCGCCCTGCCGCGGCGCTCCTTGGGCAGCCAGCAGGGACAGCGCCGGTCCCGACAGGCGCGATTCCACCCGCACCGCCCGGCGCAGCGCAGCGATGCCCGTGGCCAGCGGGACGACATCGCGGATCCCAGCCCAGCGCTTCCAGATGCAACCGCGCCGGCCAACAGCACGTACGGCGACGCGGTGCTGAGTCATACGGCTCTGGAAGCAGCCCTGGGAGCGCATCAGGCGGCACTCCGGGCAGCCACATCCGAGGAAACACAAGGAATGTTTCTAGCGAGTTTATTTCAGCACACTCTGGTCAAATTTGTCCGTATCTCAACCCTTGGAGTGCCCCGTGGGGCGCCAAAAAGGAAGGACTGCCGTGGGCTCGTCCGGCCGGACACTGACCGCCACGCAGCCGCTCCCTCACCCTCCCTCCTACCCTGGGGAATGGGGATGAGAACTGAACGATTTGATAATGAGTTTTATTATTATAAATAGTTTTTAAAAAATAACACTTGAATGTATCTATGAAATACGGTAATCGCGTGTACAAACAAGTGATGCACAGTACAATTGCTCACCACTCGGCAAGCGATCTCGAAACAGACGAGTCCCGACACCGCAACCCCGGACAAGCGAGAGGCCCGAAAAGAGAGTGAGTGAGAGAGAGAACTCCCGGAGTCTGAGAGAATCCCTCGAAAGAGATTCCAACTTCCCGGTCAGCCCTCAGCAACATATATGTACTGGGCGTGACATCGCATGATATGGAGTGTTCCATTGGCAAATCTGGCCCTGCATCCTAAATCTAAGTGCAAATCGTAAGAGGAGTTGTGGGCCCTCTGTCCCGGCTGTGCTCCCCCCCAGCCTGTCGTGCTCCTGCACACCGACAAAACACAGGAAGCTGGAAAGTCCTTGATGTCTCAGCACCAACTATCAACATCAGTGTGGTGTCAATATTCTTCTCAGAACAAATCCCATACTCGATCCAAACCACAGAGCTCTTCTCGCTCCTGAGAGGCAAAACTAACTCTGTCCCAGCCAAAACCAGGGCACTAATCCAACCCCATTCCGCTCAAGTGACTTGAACTCCATATTTAAAACGGAGCACGTGCACTGCTTCCAAAAGCCCGTAACATAAACTTCTCAGCTTGGGTATTTCCATCAATTGCTCCAAAACCTGCCGAGAAGGAAACAGCCCATAAATCACACATGCAAGACCAACACGTGGTTTTAATTCTGGCTTCGGCTTTTCTGCCTGTTGGTTCCAGATGAGTATTGTGTTGGTGAGGTGATCCCAAAAGCTGGATAGGGATTAAAGCTCTTCCTTGAGGGACCTGTGGGTGCAGGCCAGGCAGCAGAACTGTCTGAGTCCCTGGAAGGGCTCTCTGAGCTCTCCCTGGCCAGAGGCAGCACTGGGAGAAGGGACAGGGTGGGCTGCTGGTGCCCTTTGTGCAGCTTGGTTCCTGCTGGGGGTGGTTTTGGTGCTTCCTGGATTCCTCCTCCTCCTCCTCTCCGGCATGGCAGATGTCAGATGCAGAAGTCGCAGCCTGCCCCAGCACTACTCAGCACCACGAGCGTTTGTCCGATGTGTGTTTCGAGGCCGCAGAAACGCACCTTCTCCCTGCTGAGGGGTCGTAGTCTGTGATGTCCACGAACGAGCTGCAGAGATCATAGCCCCGGCGCCGGGATCTCCTCTGCTTTCGCTGCCTCAGCTGAGTTTGCTCCCCAGCAACCCTGGGTGCTGGAGTCCCCTCGGAGCTGGTGTTGGAGGGCCCCGGTGCTGCATCAACTTGTTTTCCGCCTCTTCCTCCTTACTGAGGGGTGATAGTCCGTGATCTCCAAATATCATTTGTGGAGACTGTTGTGCCGCTGCGGGGATCTGCTCCGCTCTCTCTGCGTTAGCAGCGTTGGCTCCCCAGCAGCACTGGGTGCAGGAGCCGGCTGGGAGCGCCCGTTGGAGGGCTCTGAAACTCTGCCAACCCTGCAAGCGTGGTCACGACTTCGAGGAATAGTTCTCCTCCTCCTCCGTGTTGTATGGTCGCAGTCCAAGGTGTCCACAATCCAGCTACGGAGATCATCACCCCGCTGCGGGGATCTGCTCCGAGCCCTCTCTCTGCCACCGTTCCTCTGGCCGCGAGAAGAGCTGAATCTGCGCTCCTGTTCTTGTCGTTCTTTCCTGTTTGTTCTTGCTCTCCTGTGTTGTTGCACAGTCTGCAGCGCATAGTCAGATGGTTGACTGCAGGTCAGGAACGCAGCTTTCCTTCTGGACGTCAGCCTTACACAGACACGGATACAGGCTCAGAGGCAGAGATGCAAGTAGATGCACACGTAGAAGGTGGTGATAATCAATGTGCCTGGCCAGATGGGCCCTGACCAGCCTGCACATGCCTCCCCTGCACCTGCCCAGGTTAGCTGGCTGGTGCTGGCTGGTGTGGAGGAGCTGCTGTCCTCTGGAGGGTCCTCCACGCCCACCGCCATGTCCTGCAAAGACAGCTGTGAAAAGGTCCTGCCCTTTCCTCCTGAAAGGACCAGAGCAGGGGGACAGCTCAGGGCCTCCCAAAGGCTCTCCTGGTCAGCTGCAAAGGTGAAGGGCCAAAGGTGGACAAATGGGATGGAGCTAGGTGGGATGCTTTGAGAGGGAGCAGCGTTGCAGCTGTGAAGAAAAGTGCAGTGTGGGCGGGAAAAGAGAGCAATGCCAAGACCCCAGAAAGAAATCCACTGTGCATCTGGTGCCCTGACCCACCTCTCCAGAGTTACCCTAGTCCAATGAGGCAGACCCTGTGGTCCCACAGAAGCCACCTGCTTGCTGTCAGCGCCCCGCTGACCGGGGAAGGAATGGACATGTGATGGTGCTGGTGAGGAAGAAGCCCTTTCTCCAGTTTTCAAATCAGAGCACCTGGAGGAAGAAAAGTGATCTCTGTTAGGGCTGTTCTTGCAGCCTCCTCTGGGGTTCAGTCGTTTTCTTGGAGTGGTTTCTACAACAATGTGGTGATGTAACCAAGACTACAAAGGGCAAATTTGATTAGAGTCTTCCCACCAGGTTCTGCCCCTGTCAGAGCAAGTCCACGTCTTTCTACCCGCTCCAGCCTCCATTTCGTAGAATCCTAGAATGGTTTGGGTTGGAAGGGACCTTCAAGAGCACCTAGTTGCAAGTCTATTGTTTTAAGCCATTGCTTAAAACAATACACGTAGAAATCCAGCAGCGGGCTGGCGGGGTCTGTATGGTCCATGGTTTAAAACATCCAGTAATTTTCTAGTGAGTAACTCTCTAGAGTTACTTATTAATCTTAACAATCCGAACTCACACGTTTTGCTTTACAGTTTTTCTATCTGACTTTTCCACCTGACTGTTTTGTCAAAGTTCTGTAACAGTAGTGGGCAAGAGGCAGCTCCTGAAGTGCAGGCTGCATGGGGCTGGGGGTCCTTGGGCACTTGCTGGTATTGTTGCCTCCGGTGATTTATCTTTTTTTGATCTAGACTTGCCTCTCAAAGCTCCAGCCGTTGGGCTCACATGCGCAGGTGAGACAGTAGGCTTTCCATGAAAGCCCATCCCTGGCCCTCCTGGCGTGGAGAGTCGCTTGCAGATGCGTCCCCGCAGGCACGCTTTCCACCTGCTCCCACCGGGCAGGTCCTGCAGAGTTTTTGCCTGCACGGCACAGAGCCCTGCAGCGTGGTGAGGGCCCTGGCTGGGCGGAGGACAGGCACGCTTGGCAAGCTGGAGAAGAATCCTGCCCTCCAGGCGTGGAAACAAACCCACCCCCTGCATATGGTAAAACCAACTGCAGCTGAAATTGCTTATCCAGGTACCTGGAGCTTCCTGCTAATTGTGAGCACGGCTGCTGGCTGCAGAAAGAAGGCTGCTTATCTCCGTTGTGCTGTGAGTTCACAACTCCTCAGCCTTCTACCTGCCCCAGCTTCCCCAAGGCCCCTGGAGAAGGCACAGCCCATCCTGCCTGGCCCTCAGCCCCCAAGTTGCCTTTTTGGCACATTGCCCCGGTGGCACAGCTGGATGCTCATCTGCTTCATTCAATGGCTATAGCTCCTGGGTAGGAAAGTTGGCTGTTTTCTCCTTCTTATCTGCTGGGAAGGCAAAAGAGCATCTCTAGTGGAGGCGACCCCTCTGTGCGTCCACCAGGAGAGTGCCGAGGACCCCCGAAAGCCCAGCATCTAGGAGAGCAAATGAGCAAGTCAGCCTTGGCCGCCCAAGGGCATTTTCCAAAGTTGGTGACCCAGGTGCACCTGGGATTTCACAGAAGCAAAGCTGCCAAGTGTTGGAGCTACTCTGGGCTCTGATGGAGCACTTCCAGAAACATGGTGTCCGGCTCTTCCGCCTTCCACGACCAGGCAGATCTCCCCCAGAAAACATCCACAAACTCCACGTTTGGAAGACAGGTGCAGAGAAACAATTTATTGGCAGTTGGCCACAACCACACGTGGGGATGGGCACCATCACGGCGCAGCTCCCCTCAACCGTCGTCTTGAGGAGTCGCCCCAGCCAGAGCTGAGCTGAAGGGGGTCAATATCGTGGAGGAAGACAAGCAAGATGCGCCCGCAGCCACTCGCCTGCCTTGCACAGGAGCCACCCAGCCTCTCCTGCAGGCTGAGGTGGCCCCAGCACATGGAGCTGCTGGGATCAGCTCTGCCCAGAGCTCCAGCAGCACAGCCAGCCGTTGCCCCAGAGACGAGGCCGCCTCCTCCATGCCCTGCGGAGCTGGTCTGGCAGCGCCCGCAGCCCGAATTCAGAGGCAGGACTTGTCTCTGCAGGTCTTAGCAGCGACAGGGTTTCAGCTGCCAGGTTTGAGACGGAGGGGCTGATGTCATTTGTCATGTCTTGAAGGGCTGGAACAGAGAGGAACAGAGCCAAGGTCAGATCCCGCATCTGCAGGGACCCCAGGATCCCCTCCTGCCAGGACCACCCCACTCAGCTCTTCCTGTGGCCAGGAGGGAGCAGGGGCCAACAGGATCCGCAGGAAGGTGCTGGCCACGAATACTCCACATGCCCCTGAAATCTCTCTCCGCTCTGCCCACGTGCCCCTCGTCCAGGCAGGGAGCAGAGCCCTCCCCAGCCGAGGCAGGCATCGCATCTCCCTGCCCAGGCTCTTTCCTCCTCCCCGCCAGCCCCACCTGACACCCCGCTGCCCTCACTCACCCTCGCAGATGTTCTGGAGCTTCTCTTCCCGCTGACCTCTCACGCGCCGCCCAGCGAGCCCTGGGAACACAGAGCCCGTCACAGACCCTGCAAGCCTCAGCAGCACAGCTTCCCACAGCAGCCCCGCTGCACGCTTCCCTCCCCTCGGCAGCGCCGAGCCCGGGCCGTTCCCCGAGCGTGACGCCCAAGGGCAGGGGTGGGAGAGGGTGGCAGGGAGCCCCGTGGTTGCCCTACCCTGGCGTCAGGTAGTCAGGGCTCCACAGCCACTGGGCCGATTCCTGCTGCCGGTGCAGCAGCAGGGCTGGGGCCAAGCTGCAGTGGGGCAGGGAGGAATCCCCGGGGCTTGTGGCTCACCAAGGAACCTGACGGCCGCCTCCCGCGTGGACTCATGTGGGCTCAGCAGGTACGGCAGGGACTGGTGCAGGAACTCCTCTGCTCTGCTGCTGTACTCTGCCAGCTGGAGAGAGGGCAAGGGCATGGAAGGAAGGGTTGGTGCAGACTCTCCCTCGGCTGCATAGTCCCTGCGCCCCGGACTGGCCTCCACTGCCAGGACACCCACGATGCCCAGCCGGCAGCCGGCTGGTGCCAGGGTTTGGAGGGAGCAGAGGGCTGGGTGCTGCCCGGGAAGCTGTGTTGCCACCCTGTCGCCAAAGGACCGCTGGGTCAGGGCTCCATTGGCGTCCCCGGGCTCAGGGAGGGAGAGGAGCCTGGAGAAAAGCCCACAGGACCGCGTGCCCGAGGGAAGGGAGTGTGTGTGGGGCACAGGCTGGTGGCGATGGGCTGCAGCAGTGGGCAGGGACACAGCTGCCAGCTCCACATGCTGGGCATTGGAGGCAGGAGGTTTGTCCAGGCTGGGTCTGGGGCTTTGGGACCATCCTTACCAGGCACTCGCCAACTGCCCGTGTCTGCTCTCTCTTCAGCAGCTGGCAGAGCTTCCTCTTTCTCAGGAACTTGGCAGCTCCAAGGAGGGTTTCCCGAGAGGCCTGGAGAGCAGCAGAGAATGGGAGATGGCACCGCTGCCCAGGGCACTGGATCGGCATCCCCCGCACCTGGCTCAGGGCCTCCCCTGGGCCCTGGTGGGAAGATGCAGCAGCTGGGGAACGTGTCCATCGCTGGTTGTTCAGTGACCAGACAGAGGACGGGGGCAACCCCCATGTCTGGGGTTGGGACAGAGGTCCCCCAGAGCTGCTGCTCCGTAGCCAGGGCCAGGAGGAGGGGGGAGCGCCACGGTCCGCGAGGCGCCAGGGCAGGAGGCGGCCGAGCCACCTCCCGTGGGGACCCCAGCACGTCAGAAATCCTCACCTCTGCCACGTGCTGGTCCTCATCGTGCAAGTGGTAGAGCAGCGGGAGCAGGCTCTGGCGCACCTGCGCCTTCAGCTGCTTTCTTTCCGATTCCTCTACAGACTGCGTCACATCTCGGAACTTTTGGATGGAGAGCAGTCGCACGTAGCTGGACTCCTGGTGCAGAGGAAGAGGGTGAGACGTCAGCACCGGCTGCTCCAGGCCCACCTGGGCACGGGTCTGAAAACCCACAGGGCACAAAGTTTCCTGGCAGCACCCAGCACCCAGGGTGGGGGCACAAAGCCTTACGTTGTCAAAGAGTGGCCGGAGCCTCTCAGCCAGCTGCAGAGCGATCGAGGTGGTCACGGGCATGTCTCTGGGCAGAAGCACCTCGCTGAGCAGGATCGTCCTGACAATCTCCGCGTCTTTGTCCTGCAGCAGCTCTATGAGGCTTTGCCTCAGGAACCACCTTCTTTCGGCCTGTGCGGAACACAACGCGGGGTTATGAAGCCATAAACGGCTGCACTGCCAAAGCCGCTCCGGCGATTCGACCCCACGCTGCTGCCTCGGGGCCCAGAAGCCAAAGTCGTGCCCCGAAGAACTCGGGCAGCTGAACGGGGAGGCAGGAGAGCTGGGAGCAGCTACCGCAGCTCCCGAAGCCCAGCCACGGCCAAGCTACTGCGGTGCCCGGCACCCCCTGCCCGGCCCCCCGGTGCCCCTGGCTCACCATCGCGGGGCTCTCCCAGAACACCATGAGGCATCTGAGCGCCAGGCGACGCAGCACTGCGCACTCGCTCCGCAGGTACCCGGGGATGAGCCGCAGGAGGCGATCCCTCTCCACCTCTATGTCAGGGCAGGCCAGGAGCTGCAACACACCGAGCAGGGACAGGGGTGCCAGTCAGCAGGAACCCAGCTCCGCGCAGGGCTGGCCCGGCCGGCAGCACGGGGTGCAGGCAGGCAGCGCAGCCCCCCCTCTGCCCCGGCTCCCACAACGGGGCTCCCCCCGCAGCTGCGGCTACCGGAGGGCAGAGCAGTGGGAGGCAGCTCAGCGCGGCGGCGCTCGCCATCGGGCTCACCTCAACGAGGAACGCCATGGCGGGGACCTGGCAGCGCAGCTCCTTCCCGTGGAGCAGCTTGACGAGGAGGTCCGCCAGGCACTGGCAGAAGCTCACTGAGATGGCGCACATCTCTCTGGCAGGGGGAAGAAGGCATTGTCGGCCCTGAGCAGGGTGGGCACACCCTCCTGGGACTGAATCATGCAGGCCGGGTCTTTCCCCACTACCCCTCACCAGGGGAAAGGCAGCAGCAGGCTCCTTTTGGGGAGGAGACTGGAAAAACACCCATCCTGCCCTCAACCCTTCCCTTCAAGGAGCCCAACGTGGACTCATGTCACCCAGGCTTAGCCCCTGGCCCTCAGCACATCCTGCCCTGTCCCGACGGGCTGCCCTCAGGGGGGCTGCCTGCAGATGGACCCCCTGCACTGTGCCATCAGCCCAGGGCCCACGGCAATGGACGCTGGTGCTTTGGGAGCTGGCTGCTCCTGTGCACCCACCTCTGCCAGGCTTTCCCAGTCTGGTGGGCAACCCCGTGGTGACAAGTCCCTCTGGCCAAGAGCAAGGAGATTCTGTGGGGCACCCTGTCGGCAGGGGAGAAATGGCGGGGGGAGCGGGGAGAAGGGCGCTCTCACCTGGCCAGCAGACCCGCTGCGCAGTGGTGGGTCTCAGCGTTGAGAAGCATGTCCCAGCCGTGCTTCCGTTGCACTTGCAACACCACGTCCTCGTGCTGAACACGGCAGAGCAGCGCCTTGGCAGTCAGCACTGCAAATCTGTGTGCAGAGCACAGCCCGCGTCACACCGGGAGCCTTGGCCCCAGCTCCAGGACCATGGGAGAGATGAGAGGACTGGGATGGAGCACCTGTTGGGGTCAGTGGGAAGGCAGCCTTCCTCCTGGCATTCCTTCCAGAAGGTATAGACCTCCGCTGGCATCCGCTCTGTGCTGAAGAAAACTTGGAAGACCAGAGCCAGGAAGAGGCGAGGGGAATACGCCTTCAACCTCCGTGGGCACCTGGGCAGCTGGAGGATTGCCCACAGCGCCCTGGTTGCCTGCAGAAAACAAAACACCCAGAGATAGTGCTCAGTGCTGAGACGTCCCCGTGGCAGGGCCCAAGCGTGGCAGGGTGAGGCTCAGGCGCTGCCCTCGGCCACGGGAGACGCGGGAGCAGCACCTGGCCTGGCTGCCCCTAAACCTGCCCCCAATCCGGGTTTCCAGCCCGCCACGTGAGGCAGGGAGATGCTGTAGCAGGGAAGGATGCAGAGCCACCCGGAGAGGCGATGCTGGTGGTGAGCAAAGACCCACTCCAGAAACTCACAGCCAGGGCAAAGACGTCTGTGGTGTTCCCGTCGGAGGTGGACGTGCTGTGCCTCGGCCAGTCCTCCAGCACGCAGAGCAGCTCCAGCAGCACCTTCTCTGTGGTCTTGCTCCTGGAGACCATCGCGCTCCACATGGTCGCAGCAGCTCTGCAGGGGCAGAGCTCTCTGTCAGCAGGGTCTCGGCCACAGCACCGTGGCCGGGACCACGGCAGGGACCTGGGCTGGCCACCAGCCCTGCCTCTGCCCACTGCCCCGTGCCAGCCGCACCCAGTGGGCCCGCTTCTGCGGGTGCCTTGAGGGGCAGGGAGGGGCCATGGCTCTGGGTGCTGGGGCTGACTTGCCAGGGCTGGGAAATGGAGGGGCCGAAGGGTCCTGAAAAATCTCCGTCTGTCTGGCAGCCCACATGGGATGGGTTCCCAGGGCTGCTGGGCTGGTGAGCCCTGAGCCACTAAGGCAGGCACGGCCTGTACCTGTCGCACCGTGGGGCGCAGCGCAGGAGGGTCACCACCACGTCATGGGGGTGCGCGTGGGTCAGCATCTGAAGGGCCTTGTCCATCCTGTGCTCGCCAGACACGTCGGTGTTGAGCTTGAGCCACTGGTAGATGCACCTCACAATCCTGGGCACCTGGAGGAGACACAGCTGAGAGCTGGAGTGCTGCCAGAGGGAGACACTTCCCCAGCTTCCCCCACGAAGTGCTTCCCTTCCCACCACACCGTGCCGGCCAAAAAGGCCCAGCGGATGCAGCTTCAGGGGGCACACGATCCCCGGTGCCCTCGAGCCCTGGCCGCAGGCTACTTACCTTGCTCAGACAGGAGACTTCACTTTCCACGAGCCCATTCAGCAGGACAGCAAAAGCCTCTGCTCTACAGGACTCGGGGCCTGCCGTGCCCTCGGTGGCTGAGCTGGTGGTGGGATCGAGGGACTCCTAAAACATTTGCAGGGGAAGGAAGGGGAGAGAAGAGAGGGATGTCACGCCGAGTGCCCCGATGGCGGCGCTTGGCTGGGCAGCGAGAGCAGCCCCAGCCCGGGCAGGGATGGCTGCGGGTACCTGCGCTGTGCTGCGGAAGCGGACACTAGTATGGGCCTGATTCTGCTCCTCTTCCGGCAGGTCCCAGTCTGGATCTGGCAAAGACAGAGCGCAGGCAGAGCTGAGGGGCTGCGCGAGAGGCTGGAGAGCACAGCCGAGCCCCGCGCTTCCCGGGCAGGAGCAGCCCCACGGGAAGGGCTGGTGGGACGCTGACCCCCGCCTCTCTGACCGCAGGTTGGGGCCGGGGGTGCCCCATGGATGGAGCCCGGCTGTGGCCAACAGCCTGGTCCCCTCTTCCCTCGGGATGCCCAAGGGGATGGGGCCGAGCTGGCTGCAGCCACCAGCCCTGTGGCCCAGCCCAGCTGCTCACCTGCCAGCAGCGACTGAACCTCCTCCTCCTCATCGGGCTGCTGTGCCACGGCAGCCCCATCGCCTTCCTCCTCCTCTGGCTGCTGTGCCGCGGCAGCCCCATCGCCTTCCTCCTCCTCTGGCTGCTGTGCTGCGGCAGCCCCAGCGCCTTCCTCCTCCTCATCAGGCTGCCGTGCTGCCGCAGCCCCAGCGCCTTCCTCCTCCTCCTTCTTCCCCAGCGAGGCCAGTCTGGGCACACTGGGGCGGTTCTCTGCCATCTCGCTGAGGCCTCGACGGCTCCTGTTGCAGGAGAGACTGTGTGAGGGTCAGCGAGGGACGGGGTGGCTGCGGAAAGGCTCCTCATAACCCCGCTCTGTTCCCTGTCCTGCCCTGTTGCATCTGCTGGGCACTGCGGAGCGGTCGTGTCACTGCTGGCGACCGTATCGCACGGGTCACAAAGGGCCGTGTGACACACCACCATGTGCCACCCACGGGCAGCACCCATCACGGTGCATCACAAAGGGCCCTGGGGCTGCCCGTCCCTCCGTGTGTCCCACCAGCGTGCCATGGAATCATGGAATGTTTGGGTTGGAAGGGACCTCAAAGCTCACCCAGTTCCAACCCCTCTGCCATGGGCAGGGACACCCTCCACTACACCAGGTTGCCCAAAGCCTCATCCAACCTGGCCTTGAACACTGCCAGGGATGGGGCATCTACAGCTTCTCTGGGCAACCTGTGCCAGTGCCTCAACATCCGCAGAGGGAAGAATTTCTTCCTTAGATCTAATAGGAATCTGCCCTCTTTCAGTTTAAAGCCATTGCCCCGTGTCCTGTCACTACATATCCTTGTCCAAAGCCCTTCTCCACCTTTCTTGTAGCCCCTTCAGGTACTGGAAGGCTGCTGGAAGATCAGCCCAGAGCCTTCTCCAGGCTGGACAACCCCAACTCTCTCAAGACATTTTAGTACTGGCTTGAGTACTTCTTTTAGGGACAGCATCGTCCCACCTTTGGCAGAGGCAGGAGACCCCTGCAGCACCAAAAAACGTTTGTAGGCGGCTTTCTAGCATCAGGTTTAATTCCTTGACCTGCTGGCAGCGCAGTGAGTATTGCTCCTGCCCCGACGAGGCAACCGGTTGGTATTTCTGCCTCACCTGAACTGGCCAGTTTGGCCCTTGCACCGCCTGGGCCATCTGGTTTTCCCCAGCCCTGCTTGGGGCAGCCAGTTTCCCCCCTGCTCAGCTCAGGGCAGTTTGTCTGGCTGCTGCTCCACTCGCCTGCACAGAAGCTGGGGAGGGGGCAGCCCCCACCTCCCCCCTCTCTTCACTGCAGCTCCGAGCCACACTTCGGGCTCCCTTGTCCCCATCGTATATGGGGCATCGGCAGAGGCGCTGCCGGCTCGGCCCTGGCCTGAAGGGATGGGGGGTCCGACCTGGCCAGAGACCGCTCCGACCGGTGTTGGAGCCCGGGAAGTTACAGGGGCTGCAGCCCCTCTCCCGCTACCAAAACCCCCAGCACACAGACCCGGCACACCGTGACGTTCTGACACGCACAGAAACGCCGGGAAGGTTTCTGTGTGCCCGCCTGCCCAGCGCTCATGCCAGAGCGCTGGGGAAGAAGGGCCCTTCAGCAGAGTTTTTTAAACTCCATTTAGATTTCTCAGGAGGCTCAACTCCCAGCACACCATGAAACTCCTATCGAGTATTCTCCATTTGGTCGCCAACCGTTTCAGCAAAACTCACCCCACACCTTTACCCCTGCCCAGGTTTCACAGCCTCTCCAGAGCTCCCTAATTCCAACTCCTTTTACATCCTTCTCGCCAAAAGGAAGCACAAGCCCAACAGTACTCAGCGTACAGCCTGGCACAGAGTGAAGCCACTAAATCTGTCTGCCCATCCATGACATCATGAGGACTTCTTTTCCCAAAAACCCACACCACCTCCTGGGAACAACCCAATCCAGACTCTGAGCAGCCGTCGCTGCCCACCATAACTCTGCAGCCATCCCACCGCTACTGGGGACTAAACCTGTCCAGAGCAAACCAGGATCTGACACTGACCTCAAGGAGGAACTGAAAAGGCGACTGGAAAATCTTCCACTGCTCACGACAGCAGGAAACCCAGCAGCACGTCCCAGTTTGTGCTGTTGAGAATTCCCACTCAGGTGTGTCCTTATGGAATTCCTTCCACAACACAGCTGTGCTCCTTGGTCTGCGAGGGGTGGCAGCCCCTGAGCCCGGTGCAGCCACCGCGCCGAAGCCAAGACAGCGTCTGCCACCGCTGAGCGGGCGAGCGGCCTTATATAGGTGCCCGGGCAATGACATCATGGGGGGGGGGGGGGGCGGGGCAGTGTGGCCTGATTGGCTACGGCCTGCCCTACCTCACAAAGGGGGGGCGGGACAGTACACCTTTCATGGAATGTTCCGGAATGTTCCGGACCCTGTGCACAGGGGAGGGGTGGGACAGTGTGGCCGTCCATGGGATGTCCTGCCCCCGTGCACAAAGGACAGGTGGGACAGTGTGGCCTTCCATGGGATGTCAGTTGGTCACTTTGGGTCAGCTGTCCTGGCTACGTCCCCTCCCAACCTCTTGCTCACTCCCAGCCTTTTGGGAGGGATGCTGGAGGGACAGCCTAGATGCTCAGCAGCAGCCCAAACACTGCTGTGCTCTCAACACCTTCCTCGCTGCCAACAGAGAGCACCGCACTGTGAGGGCTGCTGGGAAAAAACTGAACTCCGTCCCAGCCAGAGCCACCACGATCTCCACCCCTTATCCCAAGCCACTTGTGTCGTGCTCAGGTTCTACGTGATTTAACACATTTATACATCTTCTAACCACCCCTTTGTGTCTCATTCTCGTTACTAAAATCCCTGCTCACCAACACACGTTACGCTGCATCCTTAAACCATTCCGATACCCAACGGTACAGACCGGTACATTCTCGTTAGCGAGCACCTCTCCCCTGCCCCTCAACAGGCAGATGTCACTCATGAGATTGTGCAGCGTTCCAAGACTGATGGATAACTACTATGACTAGAAATTCAGCAACAGCCATGCCATGTCCATGTTCCAGAAATGCTTCTGTTATGGCTGCGGCCAACCCCCCTGGCATGTCCATAACTTAGAGCCAATTCCATTCGTCTGTAAAAACTGTGTTTGTTTCCAGAGCAAAATTAACGAAACTTATCCTCATGGTTTAGCCTGGCCAGCTGCTAAGGCACCGGGCGGTCACTTGCTCACTCCTCCCCCCGCAGCGGGGTGGAGCGGAGAAAAAACGTAAGGAAAGGCCTGAGAGTTGAGATGAGAACAGGGAGGGATCATCCACGAGCCACGGCCGCGGGCAAACAGCCTCGGCGTGGGGACAAATCAATTTAATCCATTATCGGTTCCTTCAGACAGCACAACAAGGAACAAAGTGGCTGGTGTTACCACCACAATTTTGGGGTTTTCGATAATGGGGTGGCACACACGGCACCAGGCTGCTGGCACCAGATGGCATTCGCCTTTCGCAACGGGGAACGAGGGTCTGTGCACAACAGCTCGTGGGGCTCACTGACAAAGCTTTAAACTGGATTTGACAGGGGAGGGGGATAATATCAAGCTCCATCAAGACAGGCTGAGCACCTGAAGAGCAGCAGAAAGGAACTCCAGACACTCCAGCCAAAGTCAGCTTCATCAGGGGCTCAACTTCAACGCCCCTACACAAAAGCAGGTGGCCACGTAGCATGGGGAGTAAAGAAGAAAAGTTAGAGGTGCGTGCGTGCCTGCAGGGTTATGATCTCACTGGCACCACAGAGACGTGGTGGGATGAATCCTGTGACGGGAGTGTCAGAACAGAAGGATACAGGCTCTTTAGGAAGGACAGGCAGGGGAGAACTGGAGGAGGTGTTGCCCTCTATGTCAGGGCAGTTGGAGTGCATGGAGCTCTGCATGGAGCTGACTGAGAGCTTATGGATTAAAGGGAGGGCAGGGACAGGGGACATTGTAGTGGGGGTCTGCTACAGGCCACCTGAGCAGGAAGATTGAGTGGATGAGGCGCTCTATAGACAGACAGGAGCAGCCTCACGTTCACGAGCCCTGGTTCTCATGGGGGATTTCAACCACCTTGATATCTTTTGGAGGGACAACACAGCAGGGCAGAAGCAATCCAGGAGGTTCCTGGAATGCATGGATGACACCTTCCCCTTCCAAGGGACAAAGCAACCAACAAGGAGAGGTGCTATGTTGGACCTTGTTCTCACCAACAAGCAGGGGCTGGTGGGGAATGTGAACCTCAAGGGCAGCCTTGGCTGTACTGATCATGGAATGGTGGAGTTCAAGAGCCTTAGGGCAGCGAGGAGGGCGCCCAGCAAGCTCACTAGCCTGGACTTCAGGAGAGCAAACTTTGGCCTCCTCAGGGATCTGCTTGGTAGCCTACCGTGGGAGAAAGCGCTGGAGGAAAGAGGGGCCCAAGAAAGCTGGTTCATAGTCAGGAGTCGCCTCCTCCAAGCTCAGGAGCGGTGCATCCCAACAAAGAGGCAGTCAGGCAAAAATGCAAGGAGGCCTGCATGGATGAACAAGGAGCTCCTGGACCAACTCAAACACAAAAAGGAAGCCTCCAGAGGGCGGAAGCAAGGACAAGTAACCTGGGAGGAATATTGTCCGAGCAACCAGGGATAAGGTTAGGAAAGCCAAAGACCTGACAGAATTACAGCTGGCCAGGGACATCAAGGGTAACAAGAAAAACTTCTACAGGTTCTTCAGTGATAAAAGGAGGACCAGGGAAAATGTGGGCCCTCTCTGGAATGAAACGGGGGACTGAACATAGCTCTGTACGAAAGCAATGGGTCGGGTTATCCTGGGTCAGCAGAACTGCCATAACCTTTGGTAGATACCATGGGTCTGTCACTTGGAAAATGCAAGTGTCAGAGCGAACGACAGTAACTGCAACGCTGATTTGAGCACTCTGAGATGCTGCAGAATAGGCAGAAAGAGAGGTCTTCAGTATCCAGTCATCATCACTGATACCAGACACTCACGTTGCACAGAAGCAAGCACCAAGCTCAGAGCACAGACAGATGGAGGATTGTGCTATCCCATCCAGCTAATGGATTGAGAGCAGCACGGAGGAAAAGGACTTGGGAGTGCTGGTGGATGAGAAGCTCAACATGAGCCGGCAGTGCACTCATGCGGCCCAGAAGGCCAACCGCATCCTGGGATGTATCAGGAGAAGCGTGGTCAGCAGGTCAAGAGAGGTGATTCTCCCCCTCTACTCTGCTCTTGTGAGACCCCACCTCAAATACTGCATCCAGTTCTGGTGTCCCCACCATAAGAGAGACATAGATTTGTTGGAACGTGTTCAGAGGAGGGCCACAAAGATGATCCAGGGGCTGGAGCACCTCTGCTACGAGGACAGGTTGTGGGAGCTGGGATTGTTCAGCCTTGAAAAGAGGAGACTTCGGGGGGACCTAATAGCTGCCTTCCAATACCTGAAGGGAACTTACAGGAAGGCTGGGGAGGGACTTTTTACAAGAGTGTCCACTGATAGGACAGGGGGAAATGGGTTTAAGTTGAAGGAGAACAGATTTAGATTAGATCTTAGGGAGAAATTCTTCAGTACGAGGGTGGTAAGACTTTGGAATAAATTGCCCAGAGAAGTTGTGGATGTCCCCTCTCTGGAGGTGTTCAAGGCCAGGTTGGACGGAGCCTTGAGTAGCCTGGTCTAGTTGAGAGGCGTCCCTGCCCATGACAGGGAGGCTGGATTAGATGATCTCTGAGGTCCCTTCCAGTCTATGCCATTTTATGATTCTATGACTCAGACTTACTGGAGAAAGTGGAAGAAAGTACTCACAAACTTCAGCAGCACATACAAGAGAGCTGGATAGACAAAATTTTTAATGGATTAGGATGGAATTTGAGTTCTCAGGTAAAATCACTAATTAGCTCTCCAATTATCTTGTTAACAATCTTTTTGGTAATTATCTTGATTTATTATTGTTTGAAAAGACAAACAAATAACAAGACTGCATTTAATCGGATGATTACACATGCGGTGGCCAGACAGCAGGATGAAACTGAAACAATCCCGAGGGTCCCACCAGCATACAGTGAAAAAAGTACTAATAATATACTAAAGAGAATATTCAACTTTTAGCATTAAGATGAAAGTACTGAAATGATTTTCAAAACTTTCAAAGAGGGGAAATCTTACAAAACTTTGACAAAATAATCAAGATTTAATCAAGTAGAAAAGTTAGATAGAAAACTGAAAAGTAAAATGTACAAGTTAGGATTGTTAAGTTTAATAAGTAACTATAGAGACCTCACTAGGAAATTTCTGGATCTTTCCATGGATTGTTTTAAACCAAGGAACCATGCACACCTCCTCACCCAGCTACTGCATTTTTCTGTGTTTTGGAGAGGAGACCGTCACGGATACCAGTTATGTTGCTTGGAAACCCCTTCGCCCCTTCCCATCTTAATTTGAATATCAAGGATTCTAATTAGTAAAATTAAATAGAATAACCAATGATTGTTATAGAATAAGAATATTGATAAGGTAATATAGCTAGTAAGACCAATCGCTTTAAAGGTCAAAATTAAGAGCGAGAAAAACGTGCAATTTTATGTAAAAGAACTCATGTAACAATGACTCAACAAAATAAGTGTGTACAAAAACCTACGGATTTTGATGCCAGGATGGACACGCTTGGACAGAGCTATCCCCCGTGTCCCCCAGCGCAGGAATAAAGGAGTGCCTGTTTATCTACTTTGTGTAGATGAATTTTCTTCCCGGCTGCTAGCAGTTTTGCTGGTAACACAACCAGGTCATCGACTCCACATAACAAGCGACCAGAGTATCCGTGCTGAGGATTATCCGTAAGCACAGACAACGGCAAGTTAGATTTGCTGGCCTGAGCAGAGGCACGGCACCGCGTGGGTGCACGTACAGCTCTTACGAAGGACCTGCCTGGATCACTGCAGCCACCTTCTGATGGCAGAGGGCAGCAGCCGGACAGTTCTGCAGGACCAAGACAACTCCATGCAGTGTCCAGCGCTCACAGAGTCTTTTTCTAGGTTAAAAACACTTCAGAAAGAGGGAGCCGCTTGTCTGAGGTAATGTAGTGCACCAGCTGAATCAGGAGGAGGACCTTTTTCTGCCCGTTTTGGTTCTACACGGTACAGAACCAGGAGACAGAGATACTCACCCACCCTTCTTCTCTGGTTTGGGCGCAGCGTTGGGACATCGCTTTCCGTTCTTTGTTGAAACGTAGCTGCACTGCTTGAAAGGGGCACTCCTGCCTTCAAGGACGTGCTTAATACAAAACTCCTGCCCCTCCAGCCGCGGCTGGGAGCACTGGCGGTGGGTGAAGGCACACGACAGAGGCTCCTGCGGCCTCGGCACCGGAGTAAGGCGGCCTCGGCTGGAGGGCAAAACGTGGATCCGAATTCTGTTCGTGCCAACACCTGCTCGAGAGATGCAGACCAGTTAAAGGAAATGAAACAAACTATTGATTAAAAAAAAAAGAGAAGCAGCATGTGCTAATGCATCTGAATAAAACACTTTGACCCCCTTGTACAGGCGGGAGATGAAGTTACTCCCGCAGAGAGAATTTCTCCCAAAGTCTGAGGAAACTTTTAGCTTTGCAGCAACCCCATTTCTGCGCAGAATAAACCACATCTCGCTCACCCGAGCTACCCCGCAGCAGCACCCATGCCCAGGCGCGGGCACGGACAGCGCTGAACCCTGGGGGGGGGGACGCGTGTCCCAGACGTACCCCTCACCCCCCTCGCAGGACCCCCTCCTCCCCGCACACGGCTCCCCCAGCCCCACCCCCTCCCAGGGCACATCGCTCCGCCCCACACACACCGCCCCAGCCCCGTAACGCCCGATACGAGCCCCATCCCCCCACGGCAGCTGCCCCCCCCTCACGGCCGCCCCCGCTGCCCCCACCCTACCCCTCCCACGGGCCCAGCGCTCCCCCCAGACCCGCTGTCCCACTGCCCCCTCCCCGTGCCGCTCCTCGGTGCCCGTCCCCGCTCCCGCTGCATCCCGGTGCGCCCACCGGTCCCGGCGCGGCCCCTCTGCCCCCCACGCACGTGCTGCACCCCCCGGCACCGCCGGGCCTGAGGGGCGCTCCGGAGAGCGGCCCGGGCAGCGCTGCCGGAGCGGAGGGCGGGGTGGGAACCGGCCCCCCCGGCCGGTGAGGGGTGGCGGGGCCCCGGCGGAGCGCGCAGGTGCCGCGGGGAAGCGCTGCGTGAGCCCCGCACAGGGCGGGCGGCGCGGCCACCATCTTACCTCGCTGCCGCCCCGGCCTCCCTGCTGCCTCGCCGCGCGCCCGCCCCGCCACCTCATTGGCCCGCCCGCCCGCCAATCCGCGACAGGCGCGCAGGCGGTGCCGCGGGCCGTTGGCCGAGCCCTCCGTCACTCCGCAGGGAACAGCCACGCCCCGGCAGTCACGTGAGGCCGGCGCGGCGGGAGCGGGACAGCCCCGAGCGAGGGCGGAGGCGGGAGCAGGTTCGTGCTGCGGCTCGGGAAGGGCAGGAGCTCTCGGCAGCCGCGGGCACACCGCGCGGTCCCAGCGCACCGACAGGGGGCCGAGAGCCCCCCCGGCTCTGCCCCGTCCCCTCCCGGTTCCCCGTGTGATAAATGAGTGAGTCCCAAACAGAACTCCAATTAAAGTTTATCATTTATTAGGCGGATAAAAGCAAGCAAACAGCGCTGGGTGCGCCGGGAGTCTCCGCTCCACCAAGACGCACACCGTATAGTTCCTATTTCTGGTTTCTATTTCTTTTACTAATACATATTCTCAATTATTTCCGAGAAAAAGGTGGTCTTATTACAATGAGCTCAGAGAAGTCATCTCCATAGTCTCCACCCCTAACCCCCCCTAGTTGCGCGGGCGCAGTGTCTCCTGGTGGTCGTGAGTAGGGGTCTCAGGGATGAAGGCTGTATGTCTTCCTCGTGATGACTTTTTCACCTCTCCAGAAAACTAGCGAAGTCATCATGACTCTGCTCTGCGAAGTCATCAGGACTGTCCTTGTTCTCCATCTTGGCTCCTGCTTATCTTACACAAGGGTTGTGCAACTTGCAGATCTATGGCTTGAGCTGAGCTGACTCAAAAGTGGTTAAGCGAGATTAGAGATTAAGGGCGTACAGGCCCCCAGGCCCCTCTTGTCTAACACCTTGCAACTGGCAGTAAAGCAAAAGAAGAAGAGAAAAAAACACCAAAACGTTAGGTGGCTTTTGCAAGAAGCGAGAACTATATCCATACCATTCTGCTTCCTCTAGGGCTGCGGTTCTACAAGAACGAGCAGAATGGTTAAAGGTTACCTATACAGAGAAGGTCATATTTCACTGTGCGGCCCTAGCACTGTTTGATATTGCCATGTATCAGGGGAACACATTTCACAATTGGGGGCTCCTGGTTAGCAGCATCATGAGGCATTTCGCAGGTTCACGTTTTTGCATTTCACAGAGATCTTAAACTAAGACAATCACTTATCTTGAATAAGCACACCCTGCTCCTTACCACCTATTTGCACATCCATTGTCCCGTATTGACACAAATCAAATGAACATATTTCACAATCCCCCATTTTCTTTTTTGATGGAATTGATTCGTGTTTTTGTTTCCAATCGTGTCAGCACTTGCTGAATGGGTGTCAGTCCCTGAACTTCCCTTGTTTTGATTACTAGCAGGGAATGAGTTTTTCCTTTCTGTGATTCCGAATTAACAGGTACTGCAGATATCTGCATTCCCTGTATAGCCTAATGACACAAGGTATCAAACATGGAATTATTAACAATCCTCTGAATGTTCCTAGTATAACTATTCCAATTTTGGTTAGCCAATCACCATTCACGAAATTTCCAAAAAATCCTCCTAACTCTTCTAGATTGATTCCATTCCAAGTTTGAACTGAGACATGAGCTACTTTTTTAATTTCCTTTACAAGTTCATCTATAACTTTTCCTTCATCATCAATTGCCAAACAACAATTACTAAGATTAAATTTTCCGCATACACCTCCCTCTTGTGCCAACAAATAGTCCAAGGCGAGGCGATTTTGATACAAAGCCGTTCTTATTTTGGTCTGTTGTTTAGCAATTAATCCAAGCACATCCCCAGCTGTTTATTTCCAGCACTGCCTGTAATCTTATTATCCTATTCAGCATATATATTGGGGTTCTGTAACCCCAAGACCCATCCTCTGCCCAGGTAGCCGGTCCATAATAGGAAATAATTCTTTCAGGTGGCCATTCATTATCTTTCCAATTCCCAATTTGTAAATCTCGTTTTTGGCGCCTTTCTCTTAACTCAGCAGCTTCTGCATGTACCTGCACTCCCAACCACTCTCCCCGACTCATGGGTAACAGAAAGAAACCGGGTCTTATAGTTCCCAATATACAGGATCCCGTCCAATTTTTGGCAAATATGCATAGGCCAGTTTGCCACAAATCCAATAATGTCCTTCAGGGGTTAGCCACCCGTTTGGTATGTTTGTCCCATCGGTCCAATTTTTAAATTTCCTATTCATCTTTAATGGATTTCCCCATTTGTCCCACTTATTTCTTGTTTCATTCCGTAAGTTCCGTAAGTTCATTCCCTTCACGTTCCAGGTTACCTACTTGCCTTCCACCGTCTTTTAGATTTCGCCAACAACTCCTTCCAATTATACTTGTTTGGAGTATCCATTGTTGCTTTCTGTTACCTTCTGTTATAGAGTTTTCATTTTTCCATATTTGGGGATCACTTATATTACTTTCCATAGCTTCCCATGGCCACCTATCACCTTGGTTTGTTCCACCACAAACATAACAGTTGGTCACATGTCACGATTTAGCAATGTTTTCACCAAGATTCACAAATAAATTCTTGGTCATTGTGGGAATTTCATATTTCACCCCTGTTTCTATTTCGTGATAAAATGAATTAAAGAGTAGCCAATTTTTCACTGACTTTCTAGTCTTTTGCTTATATTCTATGAACAAGCTGATCCCAGGATCCTTTCCTGAGCCATAAATTTTTAATCCCGGCTTCGCTCCCTGTTGTTTCCCTTTGCCTAGGTTTATGAGTGTTAAGGTGACGGGATTGCAAGAGTGAGCTGTACAATTGGGTAAAGCTTTTCCTTTGACAATTTTTGCTTCAAGGCCTGTTCCTGCACAGAGTTGAGGCCATCTCCAGCTAGAAGCCGTGCTCCAGCAGGCACAGGCCCACATTGCACCTTTCTCCCATACATGATTCTCACAAAAGTGAGTATGCCCATCTACACTTTCATGTCTGGTGGGATAACAATGAGAGGGTCTATCCTTAGATCCAGGGCAAAGGTATTTTTCACAATTGCTATAATACTTTCTCCATCCTATATCACCACAGTTGGTAGAGCGGTCTTCATCAATGGCAGCACAGGCATCAAAAGCTATCGATACTGAGGCGTTCAAACTGGTTATTTGACTTATTCACTTCTTCACTTATTCCAAGCAATTTGCCATCTTTAGAATTTGTTTTTACTTCTATCCAGTATAGACATGGGAGCTCTTTGGGATCATAGTATATAATTTTGTTCTCCTCCCTACACAGGGCATACTGGGGTTGGTTATGAATGCAGGTCGCGACTATTCGCTCTTTACAGCCGCAGGCAGGGTGGTACACCAGGGTCTGGGAGCTTACCTGTCCCCTCCTGGTAGTGACCACACATCGACTGCCATTGTTTGCTGCAGCCTGAGTCGGGAAACTCACCCCAAACAGGATCAGAAGAGGTCCGGTAAGGGCCATAGTGGCCGGCGGTCACAGCCCGAAGGGGTTGCAGCCCTCGGCAGACCTTCTAAGCCGCACCACTGGTTCCCTGCCCGGTCTTGCCCTCTCCTCACTGGGTTATGTCACCGGGTGAGTTCGTGTCGGTGATAGCAACAATTGTTGGTTTTGCACCGGATACACCAGAGGCTGAGGCTATCATGTAAATATTGCTCTTGCCGTCCCTCTGCAGAAACGATGTGTTTACCTCACTGGGAACACTCGGTTCTGATAAACAGACAACGCCGTTCGCACAAGGAACAGGCACTAGTGCCAGCCCCTTTACAATGGCTAAAAGAATTATTTTGGGGTATTCCTCCCATATATCATTCTTTTTATTTATAGGAGTTACTATAAAATTCCCACAATAACTTGTCTCATATTTTGCAATGAAGGCCTTTTCAAGTCCGTTTTATGATCAGCTTGGTTTCTCCTGGTTCAGATGTTATTTTCCACTCCTTCACTGGACCTTTCACTCACGACGCGTGCGTCCATCCTTTTTCAGCAGTTCGTACAGCTGTTTCTGTAGTTAACAAAACAAGAAAAGGTCCTTCCCAGATGGGAGATAAGGTTTCTTCCTTCCATGTTTTTATCAAAACCTTATCTCCCGGTTTTATTTGGTGAATTGCAAACCCTAAAGGTGTTTGAGCTATCATTCCAATTTCTCTTAGCTCCTTTAATCTTTTTCCAATAGTGATTATATATTTTTGGATATTATGATCCTCAATTACATTATTTCCCAAGGGCATTCCTCGGGAATAAGGCATACCATATAACATTTCATATGGTGATAATCCAGTTTCACTGTGTGGTTTTGTTCTTATGTTTAAAAGTGCCATTTTGTCCATGGCATCTGAGTCTCAATCATTAGTTTAGCCAATTGTTGTTTTATTGATTCATTCTTTCTATTTTCCCTGAACTTTGTGGATGCCATGGGGTATGGTATTCCCATTGTATGCCTAGTGATTGACATAATAATTTTACTATCTTTGAGGTAAAGTGTGTGCCCTGATCAGACTCAATGTACTGGATTACCCCATACCTAGGTATCAGATGTTCTGACAAAATTTTCAC
Organism: Tauraco erythrolophus; assembly: GCF_009769465.1. NCBI lineage: Eukaryota > Metazoa > Chordata > Aves > Musophagiformes > Musophagidae > Tauraco > Tauraco erythrolophus. The sequence goes on along the minus strand of NW_028238627.1, from coordinate 312,107 downwards.
CACCATCTGCACCGTAGCTCGTGCTACAGGGTGAGCTTCTACCCATTGTGTTAAATGATCCACTATCACCAATAAATATTTTATCCTTCCCACCTTGGGCAATTCTGTAAAATCCACTTGTACTCTTTCAAAGGGTCTGTAAGCTGTTTTTCTTCCTCCCACAGCTACTTGTCGAAACACTTTTTTATTTATCTTCTGACAAGTTGTGATAGTTTGATGTGTGGGGGGGTGTTCTGGTGGCAGGGGAGGGGATTTGCTCCCTGTGCCACCAGATCTGAGTCCCATCCCCCCCGGGGGAGGTTGAGCCAAGGCGGCGCCTCTGCGAATTGCCCTATTTAAGTTGGGACAAAGGGGCGGGAAAGGGCTTTTTGCTCAGGAGCGAGGAGAGAGCAGGAGGGCGCTGCCCTCGCTCCCGGCTCCCGGCCGAGCGGCCGCTCGGGCCCGGGCCGGCGCCATGTGCTCAAGATGGCGCCGGGGGAGCCGCATGGGGGACTCGGTAAGCGCCCCACTACCGGGGTGCCCGCCGGGCCGAGCTCCCCCAGAGAGGATTGATATCTAAGAGAAGACAACCACAGCGACCGGGTCAGCAAAGATGGAGCAGGAGGAGGTGTACTGGAGCTGAGGCTTCCCTTGCAAATCGGTGTGAGATGGCAGGCGGCCCCCTGCAGCCAGGGTGCACTCGGCGGGGCAGCGACCCACTCGTGGCCCGTGGAGAAACCCACGTCGGGAAGGAGATGCCTGAGCCCAGACGAGGTCGTGGAGCAGGGGATGCGCGACCAGGTACTGTTGATAATGGGGCATGGAATGCACGACGAGGTCGTGGAGGCATCTGGAGACCGTGGGACGACCCACGCCGACGCGAGTGGCAGCAGCTCCCTAAGAGGCCGAGACTGGTAAAGCCCGAACTGGTGCGATCCATGGGGAGGATTGCAATCCTGCGGGCAGGACTTACTTTGGAAAAGTTTGGGGACTTTTTCTTTGTGAGTAGGGGATCCACTGAAGCAAGGGAAAAATGGTGTAAAGACTCCTCGTCCTTTAAGAAAGGAGCGGCAGTGAACAACATGGATGAACTGACCTGTACTCCCCCATTCCCTGTCTCCCTGCGCCGCTGGGGGGAAGACAGAGCCAGGAACGAAAGGAAAATAGGGGGTGGGGAGGTGTTGTTTTAAGATCGGGCCTTGTTTTCTCTTTCTCCTCTCAAGTAACCGGTTTCGTTCCCTTTTGTTTTTTGTTTAGTAACTGTTAATAAATTGTTTTGTTTTATTAAGAAAGCCTGAGTCATGTTTTGCCCGAGACCATGTTTGGTGGGTGCTCCCTTTCGGTTCTTGTCTCGACCCTCAGTCCAAAAAAAACCACGACACAAGTTAAGCAACCTTGTGTAATTTGTTTCGCTATTTCAAAAATCCCAATACAGCCAAATTGTTTAAGGAAATGGTCACTTAATGCCTTTGTACCCCAATGTGTTTGTGCATGCAAGCGTTCCAATATTTGTCTGGCATAGGCTTTTGGCAGCAGTTAATGTAGCAGTTAGTATTTAATATTTGAACAATAACTTGTTAGTATTTAATATTTAAACAATAACTAATATATACCCTCTTATGTGATTTCCTATACTCCCTCTATCAGCCCCCCCTTTTTATTAAATCAAGTAAATTCTTTTACTTGCATAAGTTTCCTGATGGATATAACACTTTGTGCATCGAAGATACCCTCTTAAACACGCACCAAACCCATAGGTACAGCAGTGTCAGGAACAATATTAAAGCAGCTGTAGCTATTAACAGTATTGTCACAGGATACTTTAAATGCCTGAAAAATCCTGGAGCTGAAGGTGACCATCTGAAGAGAGCTTCCCAGCGTCTATGCTCTCCATCCTTTTCTACTTTTCGCCATTTCCTTTTATCTCGTTTTGCATCACGATGAACTGTCACCAGAGCTCTCTGCTCTGCAGTGCCGGAGCATCCTGTGTGTCACTCTGGCGGTCGGCAGCATCAGAGGCATTTTGCAGGTTCACGTTTTTGCATTTCACAGAGATCTGAAACTCAGACAGTCACTTATCTTGCACAGGCACACCCTGCTCCTCACACCTGTTTGCGCATCCACTGTCCCGTATTGACACGGATCAAACGGACATTTTTCACATTGTTGTTGGAAAAGACAAATCACAAGACTGTATTTAACGGCACAATTATGCAGGCAGCGGCCAGGCAGCAGGATGAAACAGAATCAATCCCGAGGCTCCCCCCCGCACGCAGTGAATGACGTGCCAATAATGTCCCGTAGCGAGGATCGAACCTCCCGCGCTCAGACGAAAGGAAATAACGTCACCGGCTGTAAGGCGGCGGGGCCCACGGGGGCAGACAGCCGCGCCCGGGGCATGCTGGGAGCTGCAGTCCCGGGGCATGCTGGGAGCTGTAGTCCCGGCGCAGGGGCTGCCGGGCGGCCATGTTGGTTCCGAGGGCACGCCGGGAGCTGCCGTCTCCTCACCCTCAGCTGCCCGGCAGCCATGTCGGTGTGCGCAGGCAGAGCCTCTGCTCCAGCCCGGCCCGGCCTGGCCCAGGGGAGCGCTGGGGCCGCCCGGGCCGGCGGTGGGGATCTCCAGACCGCCCGCTGTGATGGAGTCTGGTGAGCTGGGACTGGGCCTGGTCGGGGCAGCCCCGGGAGGGACCCGAGGGCTGGGGAGGGGGAGGAGGCAGAGAGACCCCACAGGCACCGGGCACCCCGGCTCCAGAGCCCCCGGAGCTCCCCCGGCAGTGTCGGTCGCTGCAATAGCAGCAGTAGTGTGTGCGTCTGTGGAGTCTCCCAGGGCTTTTGCTGGAACTGCCCTTTTCACGGCCTGGGAACGTTCGACTGCCTTGGGAGATTGCCAGCCGGGTTAGCGTTGTTCAGGCCTTGTTCCCCGTGCTGGAAAACCCTTCCCGTTTAAAGGCATCCCTGCGTCGGCGGGATCCGGGCGGTCGGGATTGTTTCCTGGAGGGAGCAGCCTGACGAGTCCCGGCTGCGGCCGTCCCGTGGCAGAGCTGAACACGTCTCTGCCGGCGCTTGGCTGTGGTCTGTGGGCGCAGCCGGCCTGGCAGGGAGCTGCCGTCCTCGCTGTGCCGCTGCTGGGGCAGCTGCCTCGGGGGCGGAGGGGACCGATGTTCCGGCTGCTTGGCTGGAGTCGGGCACGTTCACTGCTGGAGTGGGGGCTGCCATATGTAATGCGACCCTGGCGTCCCTCAGGAGTGAAAAACGGAGTGTAGTATTTTCTGGGGAATTTTTTGTTGTTGTTAGATCTGAAGTGACCTGTAGTAGCCAGTTTTGGGGATTTAGGCTACACTTAAGCACGTGCTAACTGCTACCCTGAGGGGTAGCTGGAATCCACATGGAAGCTCTTTTCCCATCATGTTGGAGTAAGTTGTTTTTTTATTATTTGGTGATGAAACAACTCAGAGAGTTGCCCGGAAGTGCAGCACATTTTGTAACCTCAGGTCTAAAGTGGCACCAGTCCTACCGCAGAATGCATCCTTCCTTTCCCAGGCTTTCACAAAACAGACAGGATACATCAAACCGACCCCACAAACATATCCTGTGCTTCGTTTCTCTTACCTGGAGCGTCGGGACATGCTGGGCCCTCTGTGCTGCTGTGCCTGGGAACCAAGGTGCTGTCTCTGCAGAAGTCCTTTGGCTTGCTGTGTTGAGTTGGATTGCTGCACAGCTGGCTGAGTGGAAGAAAACAGTAAGCTCCTCTGATGCCTTTGGCATTTTCTCATCACTGTGTAGCTCATTTGAGTTACCTTCTAGTGACCTGGCAAGCAGAATCTATCAATTTTAGGCCTTAGTCTAATAGTCACAAAAATCAATACTGAAAGTCTTTCTGAGATTTGGGTCAGGCCCCTACATGCATTTTGTAAAACTGCTTTCACTCTGCAGGCTGGAGACAGGATTTGTGAGTGGGCTGGGGCTCTAACGAAGGAAGGCAAAGCTGCTTCTCTGTGTATTTCCTTTCCACCCCTTCCCTTGTCCCCTCCCCGTCCTTTCCCTCTGTGAGGCTGTTCTGGTGGTGTACCTGCACTCATAAGTGAGCTCCACACCAAACTGAGGGAAAGAGAAAAGGGGCGAGGTGAGAGGTGTCACAGTCCTGAGTCTGCAGATGTAGTACGTGTGCCCTATTCAGAAAATACAGCGTGTACGTGGGTCAGTGGGCTCTGCAGATTTTTCTTATTTATAGCTATTTCCATAATTGCTGGACTTCACAGAGCGGGTTCACACAGTGCTGTGCTGCTTGTAAACGGAACCGTTTTTGTCTGTGCTATGGTCCGGAGGCAGCAAGTGCCACCTGATGGATTAAGTAGGAAATGAATGTGTGCTTCCTGGGGCTGCCCTGCCATGTACCTCAGGAGAAGACAGTTCTTCTGGTCATTTGCTGCCATCGAGAGCTGCCGAGTGCACGGGAAGGTCTTGGGTCTCTCCTCCCTGCGGTCAGCACTGGTCCGTACTGGGAAGCCTCCCACAGCAGCCCGTGCTGTTCGCCCCTGTCAGTTGTCAGGCAAACATCTGCAGCTGGAAAGTGTGGCATGTTCCTCCGATGCGTCCGTTCTCCATCTTGCATAGCAACACATGTAAAATACTGAAATGTGCTCTTTTTGTGGACATTGATGGTCAAAATCTTGTTTTGGTCTTGTCAGCAGGGTATTCGGAAAACATCACCGTTGCACTTGGAGAATAGAAGGGGTTCCCCTCTTTTTCCCTACCCTCCTGAGCTGTGTAAGATCCAGACCTTTTCTCCCAACCCCTCTATGTGTAGCCTGGCTTCGTTTGTTTAGCTGCCTCATACCAAGAATACAGCAAACAACCGAGATGTGCGCAGTGTGCTCCAGGCTAAAGAAAATTTTCAGTGATCTTGTTTTGGAAGGAACACTGGGATGGTGTGTCAGAAGTTACTGAAAGTGACGTGATGCTGGTAGTGGTTTATGTTCCGTGCCTGGTTTGGGAGGGAATATACTCAAATATTCTAAAATACACAACTCTTAGAGAAAAATGAGTGTTAGGTAAGGAGCATCATGATGCATTTGTTGCTAAATGTGTGTTTTCATTTCATTCCAACTAGGAAGGAAGCAAAGATTGTAACTGCAAAAGAATTCCAATAGCTGTCTCTGTTTCCCAGGGTGAGCATACAAGCACTGGGGAGCAGTTTGCAGGATAAGAACTTGAGCCTGCTCGGGGTGATACACCCTCAGGAAAGGAAAGAGAAACCCCGCTTTTTTAAATACAGCTCTACTGATCTAAATATTTCTTCTTGTTAGATGGTGTTGGTGGTCGGACCCTAAGCATGTGATTAACCTGTTAAAAAATCAAGATATTTAAGGACTATTTACTGTATGAAATCTTTTGTGAAGCAGCGCACCCTGTTGTCCTGTGGGTAGTGTAATGTCATGAGAGGTGTGACTGGTAATTTTCCTTTTCTTGTCTAGTACAAGGATGCCTTTATGAAGGCAAACGCAGGCTACAAGTGGTGCCCCACAACCAACCAACCTCTGGAAACCCAGACACCCGCTGTTACAAACAGGACAAAGCAATGGGCCTTTGCATCAGACTCAGCAAAAGATTTACCAAGCCTGAGGAAAGTGGCAAGAAGTGAAGGAACGCCGCAGCGTGACGTCGGGCTGGCAGGTGAGATTTCCATCCATGTTCCTCAAATGTACCAGCCTCGTTTTGTTTGAGGGTGCAGCGATGGAGTGGAACTGCAAGACCAGTTTTCTTTCCTGCACGTGGTACTGTAGAGCAAATACCTGTCCTATCCCAAATTAAGTTGCCAGGATGCTGGTTAGACCTCTGCATAACTAGTGCATGATTGTTTTCAAGAGTCGAGTGTGTGGCATAGGTGGCCGACATGTGGCATATCATAAGCCACAGCCCGTTTGGGGAGCAGATTTGATTGATTTTTAGTTCAGGCTTACCTGCTGCTAGAGATTTTAATTTTCTGGTCAAAAAGGAAGATGGTGACTGTGTACATTCTTTTCCTTTTTGGTAGAGTGTTGTAGTATCTTTAGGAATTTGCTGTTCACAGAAATAATTTATAGGTGCCTATGAAGCTGGAGGTGTTAACATTCTTGTGGATGAATGTACCAGTGGAGCTGTGGAGCTAACTTTTTGTATTTGAATCAAGAGAATTGTAATCTAATTTCACTTATAATGTGCTCAGAGGAGTAACTTTTATGCTCCCTAAGGTTTATAGACTTAACTGAAAGAACAACTAGCAGGTCCTGGTCTGTCTGGCTGCTGTCCCCCACCGCTCCTGCTGGGATATCCAACTGCAGAGCGTCTGAACTGCAGCGTCTAAATCACGGCAAGTCTGCCCGGCCAAGTGCATTACTGTTTTGTCAGTCTGTGCCAGTTTGTGGTAAATAGGTGGTGTTGCATTCTTCTCCCCTCAGCTTCCTGTGATAGTTCAATTCCACTCTGATTCTTCTATCCAGTACAACCCCTTTTAAATCCCAGGCAGCATGCTGACTGATGGACTAAAAGGTAGCTGAGCAACCGTAGAAATGCCACTGACTGTCTTGCATCTTCAAGGCTGTGGGAAAATGACTGAAATTGGAGGGGAATGGGAGAATATTGTTCCCCAGAATTCAGCTAATATTAGAGCAGCTCTGACATGAAGCACAGCTGCTGCTCTCAGGAACAAACAAGGCCTCAATATCCTTGAAATGGGGAGGAGAGTGATACGAAGGTATCATGGCTCAGCCCTGTTATCGGGGACAAGAAACAACAAACAAGGCCCACGCAATACCCTTGAGATGGGGAGTAGAGCGGTACGGAGGTATCACGGCTCATCCCTGTTATCAGGGATGAGGCGCCTGGTAAAGATAACCATAAAAATGCCATTGAGGGAAGTGAATCACAACCGCTGCCTCAGCAGTGATGGCGAAATTGTGTCCTTCAGCTACTAAGTCACACCTCCACCCGCCTCCGAGCTGCGACCACCCCTCACAAGAGCAATTTACACCAATCCTAATTTGTGAACACCCCTCACGAGAGAAATTTACACCAATCCTAATAAAAGTTATGTATGACTAGAGTCACTCGAGCTCCACCTAAAAGATATGAAAAAAGTATAAAATAGCAGCAAACAAAGGGGACGTTAGGGAGAAGCCCCCCCATCGGAACGTCTGGGATCAGTCGACGGGCTGAACCTCTCTTCTCCCCCCCATAGGGACGCCTGTTGGGTAAGAACTCTGGGTTATGTGCACTTACTTAATTACTTACTAACATCTTGCTAGCTATTTAATATTATCACTGATCAGTAATCATTTTATATTATCACTGCAGTATTTCAATTAAAGTTGTTTTTGTAGTCAGTCACTATCACTGGCTATCCTCGAACCTGTATTCTGTCACAAATAAAATATATATGCATGTTTCCGGAAACTTTTGAATTATTATAAGGAGTTGGCCCACAGTACTACTAGTGACGGTCCCTAATAAGTGGGCGAATCACCCTCCGACTCACTGAGCTGCCAAGAGAGGGCAGGGGGAGTCGGACTCAAGGGTCTCGCCTGACTTCGGAGCTGATAGACTGGTCGTTTTGACCTCAAAACGTGACAGTAAAATTGGCGTAGTCGGCAGGATAGCCATGGATAAACTGCTACGAAAACATAAATGTGCCCCGTCCCCAGTTGGGAAGGAGTGGGCTCAAAAGTATTGGAAGGATAAAAAGAAAGTGGTAGAATGCATTGAAAAATGTCAGGCTGAGCAGCAATTTAAAGAGGGTAAAGCAGTTGTTTGTGCAGTGCTTGGAGCCTGTTTGTCTTGTGTACAGCAAGAAGCTAAAGATTTTTCTGCCCCCTCCAAACAAATTGCAGATGTAGAATACACTGCTTTAAAATCAGAAAATGAGACATTGAAATCATCATTAGCTTTTGAGAGGGAGACAAAAGAAAAACTGGAAAACCAAAATGATAAACTTAAGACTGAAAATGATCATCTTAAATCAGAATTGGACCACCTTAAAACTCTGCTCGCTGAAGTACAGTGCAGAGAGAGAGGTGCTGGAAAAACAACCCTCTGTTTCAATCGAACGAGTCCGTAAGTCTGTTCAGTACACAGGCGCTGAGACTTGGGACGGAGAAATCACAGGGACCCCCGATCCCAACTCTCAGCCACTTTCTTTAAGACCGTTAATTAAGATCGAAACTGCTGTTGATAACAGTGAAGAAATTCACACCACTGTGCAAACAGTCCCCTGGTCCCCTGCTGAATTGGCAAAACTAAAACAAAAATACTCCAAACATCCTGAGGAGTCAGAAACGGAATACGTGTGGCGAGTCTTCCTTACAGGGGGAGATCAGATTTTACTAAGTGAGGAGGAGGCAGAAAGTTTTTGGAGTCCTAATGTGTTTTTAACTACTGTACCTGGAAACCTTTATTGTTCTTTAACTACACGAGTGGCATACTGGGCAGGTGGTATAGATCCTCAGAAAAAAGGTGATCTGTTGAGAATTACCACTATGGGGTTCTCTGATTTGGCTTCCTCAGTGCCAAAGGTGGCATGCACACAAGCAATGTGTGAGAGAGACCCGACGAGAAAATCCTCAGTGTTGGCTCCCATTGATCGAGCACAATTAACACCTCTAATTCGTGGTCTCCCTGATAGTTTAAAAACATCAGTAATAACTGAAAAAGCTGCTGAGGATCTAAACATAACACCCAGTCACCACAAAGTGAAGGTTGTTGAGACTAAAGGAGAACAACCAACAGCAAAAACAGCTCTGTGGCTTCCAGGAGATAAAAAACTAAGCCGTGCTGGAGTGCCAGTCGGTGCTGCCTGCACTGACATATTAAGCTTTGATTTGCTGTATGGCTGGTCATGGAAATTGCCTGATAGTTCCTTACAGAGTTTTGCAGGGCGGGGTAATGAAGATCGGCTGTGGGTTGATTCTGATTTTGTAAAACCGAAACCCTTAAAAGTGTCTATTCCCCTGCCCCCATCTCGAGTCACAAATACAAAACAAAATCCTCTGCCAGCTGCAGTGCAGGCAGGAATTGACGGGGTGGTGAAGGAGGAGCGAGCGATTATTGCTCACGCTCACTCCCCCTACAATTCTCCTGTCTGGCTGCTTGAAAAGCCAAACGGGCAGTGGAGGCTCACCATCGGTTACAGGCAATTAGATGCCAACACTGCGCCTCTAACAGCAGCCGTACCAAACATTGCAGAATTAGTGACTCGAATTCAAGGAGCTACTTCTGTCCCTCCGGACACTCTGGAAAAAATAAAGCAGGGACAAAATCCTTCCAACAAAAAAGAGCTGCAGCAAACCCTGGGAACTTTAAGTTACTGGCGTAAACGCATCCCCAGTTTTTCCATTGTTGCTCGTCCCTTGTATGATTTGCTTAAAAAAGGCAGATCATGGGACTGGACCAACCAGCATGGAGATGCATTAGAGGTCCTGATAAAAGGACTGAGATTATTTCAACAACTCAGTCTCATCCACCTGATAAATCCTATCTGTATAGAATGGGGGTTCAGTGAACATGGTTCCCATTGCCACAAAGACCTGTTGTCTCTGGTGCGAGCAGAGAAGTGGGTAACCACAAAGGCACACCACTACCTGCTGGCATTGCTCAGAACATTTTAACTAAATTTGCCGGTTGTATTAGCAACCGAGCGCGTGTTTTTTCTTTTTCTTTTACAGGTACTTTGAATGATCTGCACGTGGACAAGTGGATACACCTACACAAACATTGACTGTATACAGGGCATCTAAATATCATGGATTCTGAAGTATTGATGAACAAACTAGTCACCACAATCAGTGACTTGAATAAATTGGAGCATTCTTTATGATTTTCCCTATTGGCTTTGGGAACTAATCAATAGTTTTTACAAGGGAAGGTGAAGAAGGCACCTTACCCACTGAAATTAGGAAAGTGATTTGAGACAATGCCATTAACTTTGACTTAGTAAATTTCGCTTATGACTCCACCACCAGCAAAGCCACAGCCTTTGTGCTAACTATATACAATGCTTCAGTATTCACGGTACACCCCATCATTGCATTAGAATTAAATCACAACGGAACTATACTCTATCCTCTAGAGCATAGAGTATGGACCGGAAAAATGGCAAACAATGAATTTTGTGTAATTCCATATCAGTTGACAATGTTGTTGTAGATACGAAAAACTATTCAAATCTTTGTGTGTGTAATTTTGTTGAGATTGTAGGATGCGACTTTACCTATTTAGCACCAGTCATATCTTCTCAACTATTGCAAGCAAATCTCACCCTGATTCGGGAGCTGTCACCAGTGCCTGTTGGAATGAAGCTGCTACAACATCAGGATTTAAAGGACTCTGATTACCATACATCATGACACCGATGGTGGGATACCCTTTTTGGACAGTCACCCACTGCCACAGGAGTTCTCGACAGAATGCTTCACCCTGTTGTTGTTCTTTTAATCCTAACTATGCTTTGTTTTGTTTTACTGGCAGTGGTGTACGTGAGAATTTGGACAATGATGAAGAGCTTAACCTATTTAGAATCCATATCTAGTGCGCATAACACAGTTGATGTCCCCCACACTATGGGCATCCCCAAACCTATTCAGGCATTGTGAAACTCGAGTGACTATAGTCACGGGGTGGATTATGTGGGAAAATGACTGAAATTGGAGGGGAATGGGAGAATATTGTTCCCCAGAATTCAGCTAATATTAGAGCAGCTCTGACATGAAGCACAGCTGCTGCTCCCAGGAACAAACAAGGCCTCAATATCCTTGAAATGGGGAGTAGAGCAGTACGGAGGTATCACGGCTCATCCCTGTTATCGGCGATGAGAGGCGCCTGGTAAAGATAACCATAAAAATGCCATCGAGGGAAGTGAATCACAACCGCTGCCTCAGCAGTGATGGCGAAATTGTGTCCTTCAGCTACTAAGTCACACCTCCACCCGCCTCCGAGCTGCGACCACCCCTCACAAGAGCAATTTACACCAATCCTAATTTGTGAACACCCCTCACGAGAGAAATTTACACCAATCCTAATAAAAGTTATGTATGACTAGAGTCACTCGAGCTCCACCTAAAAGATATGAAAAAAGTATAAAATAGCAGCAAACAAAGGGGATGTTAGGGAGAAGCCCCCCCATCGGAACGTCTGGGATCAGTCGACGGGCTGAACCTCTCTTCTCCCCCCCATAGGGACGCCTATTGGGTAAGAACTCTGGGTTATGTGCACTTAGTTAATTACTTACTAACATCTTGCTAGCTATTTAATATTATCACTGATCAGTAATCATTTTATATTATCACTGCAGTATTTCAATTAAAGTTGTTTTTGTAGTCAGTCACTATCACTGGCTATCCTCGAACCTGTATTCTGTCACAAATAAAATATATATGCATGTTTCCGGAAACTTTTGAATTATTATAAGGAGTTGGCCCACAGTACTACTAGTGACGATCCCTAATAAGTGGGCGAATCACCCTCCGACTCACTGACCTGCCAAGGGAAGGCAGGGGGAGTCGGGCCCAAGGGTCTCGCCTGACTTGGGAGCTGATAGACTGGTCTTTTGACCTCAAAACGTGACAAAGGCCGATAGGTTCCTTAAGACAGGGATTATGTGATTGCAGAATAATGCCAGGAAATCTGTTTTACTTGGTGGCAGTTGTTAATCCTGTCTTGCTGGCTTATAACGTATTCCATTTCCTTTTGGAAAATGTAATACAGAGAAAGATCTTCCTTTGTTTTTCTAACCTCCCACACAGGCCATCTCTCCCCCTTTTTTTTGGCATTCCAACAGTAAGCACCCCGCTTTTAAGCTTCCCGTGTTGGCTGTTCACTGTGTCAGGACCCTGAGGTGTGGCAGCAGCACGGGGCTGCTGAACACCTGTCGTGAATGAAATGTTTTAACACGGTTATGATTTAGCAGCAATTCGGGATTTATTAATGGTAGGAGGTCAATCAAAGGGTGAACTGAATGATTAAATCAACTTAAAGATTAACGAGATGATTCAGTAGGCCATGTTATCATTAAAATAGCGACTTAATTACAGATTCAGAAATGACCAGATTCACACTAAATTGCAACGAGGTGATTCTGCCCCTCTACTCTGCTCTCATGAGACCCCACCTGGCATACTGCGTTCAGCTCTGGAGTCCCCAGCACAAGAAGGACATGGAGCTGCTGGAGCAGGTCCAGAGGAGGCCACGAAGATGATCCGAGGGCTGGAGCACCTCTGCTACGAAGACAGGCTGAGAGAGTTGGGGCTGTTCAGCCTGGAGAAGAGAAGGCTCGGGGGTGATCTTACAGCAGCCTTCCAGTACCTAAAGGGGGCTACAGGAAAGCTGGAGAGGGGCTTTTTTACAAGGGTGTAAAGGGTACAAGGGTAGTGATAGGACAAGGGGCAATGCCTTTAAACTGAAAGAGGGGAGATTTAGATTAGAGATAAGGAAGAAATTCTTCACTCAGAGGGTGGTGAGGCAAGGTGTCCAAGGCCAGGTTGGATGAGGCTTTGGGCAACCTGGTGTAGTGGAGGGTTTCCCTGCCCGTGGCAGGGGGGTTGGAACTAGATGATCTTTGAGGTCTCCTCCAACCCAAACCATTCTATGATTCTATGATCTGAAATCAAGAGATACATATGTGCATTAGTATAAAACGTAAAGTGTGCGGACAGATAGAAATATTTGGATCCAGTGAAATATAGACACCCACAGTGGTGAAGGCAGATGTGTATGGGCAAACGCAGAGATAGGCAGAGAGGTGGATGGAAGAGGCTTGCCTATAGGTGACACTTCTCTCTCGAGTTTAGAGTAAATAAATGCACACAATGCATTGACAGTCCTCAGCGGGCGGTAGTTGAGACTCGAGGAGGATCACTGCTCTCTGCCTGCCAACGACTTTGTCGGCAGACGTTCCGCGGAGCTCAGGGCGTCCCAGCTCAGGGCAGACGCTGGTGACGGCCCGCTGCGGTTCAGGGGAGCTCCAAGGGTCTCGCTTGCACTCGCTCCTTGTAGGGTCCGAGACAACTGACTTTTGTCAGGTACTGTCCCTTTCGGCCCAACTTGGGTGGTGAAATGTTCTGGTATTTTCCACCAGTTGTACAGCCCCTGAGCTTGGTAGGTTGTGGGGATCTGTATGACCCTGTTTGGGCCACAACACAGGTACAGCTGTACCAGGTCAAGTGATGGGGGAAGCAGGAGCCAGGTGCATTAAGGGGGTGCCTTAATGCTCTGCTCCGCTGCCTTTTGCCGTCTACACCCGACTCATCCCAGGTTGGCCTGTGGCTCAGAAAAGTGGGCTGAATCGCACTGAGCACCGAGCGGGCCAGGAAGGGGAAGGGTTGCACCACCACAATCCACCCCGTGCCTGAAATCAATTTATCTCGGCCATAGAGCGGCAGTGTGGTTGCTTCTTGCCTCTATGCCTATAAATAGACAATACCGTAATCCAGTTATAATCTGAGGGGAATTTTGTGTTTGGTTAGCTTCTATTAATTAATTAAAGTTTCATGAAATATGTTTAAGTGGTATTATACACGCAGGGAAATTTCGGCAGTAGTGTAACTCACTTAGCCATCCTCCAAACCCTGCTCTATAAAACAATGTTTAACAGCAAGCATACTGTAATAGCAGTCAGTACAATCACGATGGGGTGCAAGGTCAGGTTCAGTGTCCCAGTTGCTGTTGGAGACTATCCAAACAGAACTTTGCAGGGCTGGTGTTCTCCATCCCTTTTGACTCTTTTCAATACTTGATGTATTTCTTTAGCATCATGATGTACTGTGGTAAAAGTCTTCTGTCCAGTTTCTCATGCTTATTGTAGAATCATAGAATCATAGAATGGTTAGTGTTGGAAAGGACCTCAAAGATCATCTAGTTCCATCCAGAAGGGTGATTAATTCAGGGTAGTGGAGGATTTGTTTGATTATAGTCAGATTCACCCTGCTGTGTGTAGGTTATAGCTTGCAATAGAGCATGTAATCAAAAGGTAAATCGTCATGGGTAGTTATTGGCTGAGAGAAATTAAAATCACACCCAGCAATCCTAGAAAAATTACACGTGCAAAGATTGAGTTGCTTTGTTATGTTGTAAATAAGGTCGTCTGTTAGTAAAGACTTACACAATGTCCGCGTGCAAACGCAGCCTTTTCCAACACAAATCACTGCAGTTTCAGGAACTTCATTTGGGTGTATTTCAAAGTGGCAAATGTTTTGTTCTGTGTCCAAACAGATGTATTGCTTTCCCAAAGGAAGCCTTGCTGTTCTCTTACAACACAAGTGGTTACATTGCTTCTCTGCCACGTTCGTTCTTTCTGAGGGGCCCACGCTCTCTACTCTAAGGGACAGAGTATGGTTCCGTTGTGATTCAGTCCTAACGCAATAGTTGGGTCTGTGTTGTGCACCACAGCATTGTGTATGGTGAGGACAAAGGTGACAGTCTCATGGCTCTCTGCGTGATATGTGAAGCTGACTGATTGCCACCATGATTGAAACTCTTTTTCGAACTCTGAGGCATTGTCCCACATCAAGTTACGAATCTCAGTGGGTAGGGTTCCTCCTTCTATAATAATAGCTCCAACTGTAGATTGTGTCCACTGTTGTGCTTGGATACAACTCAAGGCAAGAGAGGTATCACCTTGGGCTGCTCTGAGGGCTTTTACCATTAATTGACGATTATTTTCTGGAATTGGTTCCCAGTGAGATCAGGTGCCTGATAGGAGCCATTGGCTTGCTCCTAAGGCTAATAAAGAGGACTTTAGTGGGTGTTCCGTTCTGCTTAGGTTGTCTGTAGTAGCAGTTGGTTTGTGCCTTAGAAGTTCAGTGCCTCTGCTGTTCAGCGCTCCGAATCCCGTTCCCAGTGACCTGGAGGTGTCCTGTCAAATACGTTAGGATCGTTTCAGAGATTGTCCATGTAGCCACGTGTTGTGGGTTAGGCTGCTCCAGCAACCAAACTGCTCCCCCCACAGTCGTTGACTCACCCTCCCCCAGCCCCAGGGATGAGGGAGAGAATTAAAGGATAAACGGGAAACCCGTGGGTTGAGATAAGAACAATTTAATACAGATGATTTAATACAGTGTAGGTGCTCACCACCCCCTCGTATGCGAAGCCCGTCTGGTCCCGAAGCTGCAATCCCGGACGAACGCGAAGCCCCGAAATAGAGAGGGGCAGAGAGGGAGAGAGAGAGAGAGAGAGAGAGAGAGCACTCCGAGAGTGGGAGTACTGGGAGAGAGAGAAAAAGAAAGGAAAACAATAGAGCAAAAGCGCAGCAAGCGCGAAAGAGCAAAAGCGGCGAAAGAGCCAAAGCGCAAAAGCCCATCTGTCCGGCTGCCCCTCACTGTTATACTGGGCATGATGCTGCATGATATGGAATGCTGATTGGCCAGTTTGGCCTCAATCTTAAGTTCCACCACAAATCACAAGGGGAATCGTGTCCCCGCTGTCCCGGCTATGCTGGAAGAGAGGGAACATAACCCCCATTTTTAAAAAGGGGAACAAGGAGGACCCGGGCAACTACAGGCCGGTCAGCCTCACCTCTGTGCCTGGCAAGGTCATGGAGCAGATTCTCCTGGGAACCATGCTAAGGCACATGGAGAGCAAGGAGGTGGTGGGTGACAGCCAACATGGCTTCACCAAAGGCAGATCGTGCCTGACCAACTTGGTGGCCTTTTACGATGGGGTGACAACATCGGTGGACAAGGGTCAACCAACGGATGTCATCTACCTGGACTTGTGTCCCGCACGACATTCTTCTCTCTAAACTAGAGAGGCATGGGTTTGATGGATGGACCACTCAGTGGATAAGGAATTGGCTCAATGGCCGCACTCAGAGAGTAGTGGTCAATGGCTCGATGTCCAAGTGGAGACCGGTCACGAGTGGCGTCCCTCAGGGGTCTGTGTTGGGCCCGGCCCTCTTCAACATCTTTGTCGGTGACGTGGACAGTGGCATGGAGTGCACCCTCAGCAAGTTCGCCGATGACACCAAGCTGTGTGGTGCCGTCGACACACTGGAAGGGAGGGATGCCATCCAGAGGGACCTTGACAGGCTGGAGAGGTGGGCCCGTACCAACCTCATGAAGTTTAACCAGGCCAAATGCAAGGTCCTACATCTGGGTCGTGGCAATCCCAGGCACAAATACAGACTGGGTGGTGATTGGATCGAGAGCAGCCCTGAGGAGAAGGACTTGGGAGTACTGGTGGACGAGAAGCTCAATATGAGCCGGCAATGTGCTCTTGCGGCCCAGAAGGCCAACCGCTTCCTGGGCTGCATCAAGAGGAGCGTGGCCAGCAGGTCGAGGGAGGCGATTCTCCCCCTCTACTCTGCCCTCGTGAGACCTCACTTGGAGTATTGCGTCCAGTTCTGGAGTCCCCAACATAAGAAGGACATGGACCAGTTGGAGAGGGTCCAGAGGAGGGCCACGAAGATGATAAGAGGGCTGGAGCACCTTTCCTATGAGGACAGGCTGAAAGAGTTGGGGCTGTTCAGCCTGGAGAAGAGGAGGCTCCGGGGTGACCTTATAGCGGTCTTCCAGTACCTCAAGGGGGCCTACAAGAAAGATGGGGAGAGGCTGTTCAGGAGGGCCAGTTGTGATAGGACAAGGGGTAACGGTTTTAAAATAGAGGGAGGTAGATTCAGGTTGGATATTAGGAAAAAATTTTTTACCATGAGAGTGGTAGAACACTGGAACAGGTTGCCCAGAGAGGTGGTGGATGCTCCATCCCTGGAGATGTTCAAGGCCAGGTTGGACGAGGCCCTGAGCAACCTGATCTAGTTGGAGATATCCCTGTTCCTTGCAGGGGGGTTGGACTAGATGACCTTTGAAGGTCCCTTCCAGCCCTAACCATTCTATGATTCTATGATTCTATGATTCTATGCTCCCCCCTTATCCCGCCGTGCTTCTGCACTCTGGCACACTGAAAAGTCCTTGGAGTCTCACGTCCTACCACAAACATCAACTTGCTATCAGCATTCTTCTCAGAGCAAGCCTCTGAGTAAAACCAAAACACGGAGCTCTTCTAGCTGCTAAAAAGAAGAGCTGACTCTGTCCCAGCTAAAACCAGGACACCACACTAGCCAGCCCGTGTGAGCAACTGCCGAAAAGGCAGAACAGTCTGGCTGAATTGCTGACATACAAACATGCAGCGCTAGCTTGGTTCTTCTTAGAGACCAACTAGGGTTAAAGAAAGCTGAGGAGCATGAGAAGACATTGTTTATGGAGGCAGTTGTAGTCTTTCTAAATAACTTGTACACTAGTTAAACTTGCACATAGGTCAACGTGTATCTTCTGTTCTGAAGTAAACTCTTTCTCTTCTACCCACAGAATCTTTCCCCTTCAGCAGCAGCAAATGTTGGTGGCAAAATATTTACTGGTTCTTACAGTAAACCACAGTATCTGGTTCTTACAGGCTTGGAGCACACACTGAAGGTAGAACTTTCATTGTCTGGTCATAGTTCTAGTGTTTGAAAGTGACGTCCAACAAAGACAGAAGAAATGGAATCTCTTTGCAGGTGCTGACGTAGATGCTGTTTGTGTTGCTTCTAGACTCTAAGAGTGAGTAAGCTCTCTCCTTGATATTTTGTGCAACTTCTTCAGGAAGAATATTCATGTTAAAGACTCATATAGGTAGTGAATGTCTTATAAGCCAAAATGAAAAAGAAATGATTTGTGAGCACCTTCTGAAATACTGTTTTATGCAGCATGAAACTGTTGAAGTCGAGCTCTTGGTTCTTTTCCGCAATGACTGTAAATCCCATAAGAATCTTTGTGGTACACTTCTCCCCTATCCGTGGTTTGGGAATGTGAGCTGTATCAAGAAGCAAGGTTGTCTCTGGGAGCCTTGCTTTAATCTTAGATGTAGTAAGGGCCTTGGAAATAAAGTAATTGCATGTAGGAAAAGGAAGGGGCAGCCTGAAAACTAAGGAAGTGGAATGTGATGCGGAAAGGCTTCTGTCAGTACCTTTGCCATGGAGTTCCTCTGGAGGTACTTCAGGACCTCTGGTCCTGTTCCTCTCTGCCTCCTCAGGTGGAGACTCTGCAGAAGGGGCGCACGCTGCCCGCTGTGCGTGAAGTTAACAGGAGCTGTGCTGTGGGCATGCAGAACCGCTTTGTTCGCAGGTGCCTGTGCTGTGTACCCTGCCTGTAAAACCGAACTCCTGACAAGGGTTTCTCTTAGCCTGGGCTTCCTCGTGCAGACCTTTGGAAAGACTTGCTGTGCCTGGGTAATGCACAGCGTTTAGATGACTGTCACCTGGAAACAGACGGGCAGTGGCTGCGGCACAGTTCTGACAAGTGCTCTGCAAAACTGACAACTGTCCCATGGCGTAGGTGCCTTACGACCACTGATAGCGGTGGCTCGTTGTGCACGGTTTGTTCATTACAAGACATCATCAGCCTCTGCATCTCTTTCCTCAACGAATTTTTAAAGCTAGTGTTAGTGCTATACTGCTAGCAGCTTCGTAACAATTGTTTTGGTTCGGAAGCAACTCAGTCTTTACACGGAGTAGTGTAGCAGTGTAAATTCTCTATTTTATCGTAGTTTGGGAAAAACATTATAGAGGCAAAAAATGCTTTCTTACACAGTGATCCTCTCCTTTACAGGCAGTTGTACATGCCTATGTACCAGTTGTCAAGTTTGAGTTTGACAGCATCGAGGTGAGCATTTGCTTTTTTTGTTGAAGTGAGTAAATTATTTTCTTGCTTTGGAAGAGGATAGCTTTTCCAGGGAGCTGTGACTGGGCTGCTTTTGAGGACAACCTATCCCAGGTGAAGACCTTGCAGTAGAATGGGAGCTTAGAGGAAAAGAAGCCCCTAGGAAGCCTGGCAGGCATGGGAACATCAGGGACATCTTTCTTGTAAACCTGTGCTGTAGAGCAGGGTAGCCTACTCGAATAGCATTTATCTCAAGGATTGTGCAGAGTGGGAGTAGGGGCAGTGTCCTTGCTAACTCTTCTTAGCTCTGACAAGGTGGCTTTCTACAGAGGGAGGTGTGCAGTGCAGTTCCCTGTATGAGTCACGTGAGCAGACTAAGTGTTTTATTGCAAATGAGAAATGAAGCTGTCGTGAGACAAACAGTCTGGAAAATGAACAGTAAAAGTACTCATTTGACTCCTGCCGAGGTTTGTCAGCTGCAGGAATCCTTGTCTTTTGAAAGCATCTTACACCGTGAATGAAGATCTGCACGCTGTAGTACCTACACAAGTTACTGCTTGGTATCACGCTCGTGAAGACACTTACTGGCCTTTTGTGGCCTTGATCTGGTACAGCCATTCACAGAAGAAATTTCTTGCCTCAGGCTGTGCTGAAGGGCATAAAAGTTGCCCTTTATGTAAGGGAAGGTCTAAACTGCCTAGAGTTTAGTGTTGGGGATGACTTGGTGGAGTGTCTGTGGGTGAAAATCCAAGGGGAGCCTATGAAAGTGGATATTGTAGTGGGAATCTGCTACAGGCCCCCCTATCAGGACGGTGAGGCTGACGAACTATTCTTTAAACAACTGGGGGAGTCTCGCGCTCACCAGCCCTTGTCCTTGTGGGTGACTTTAACCTGCCGATGTCTGCTGGAAGTATAACACGGCAGTCAGGAAACAGTCTAGCCGTTGGAATCCTGTAGAAAGGCTGTATTAAAAACTGTTGGCTGTAGTCTGAACCGTGAAAAAGCTGTTGAGGGCACCAGTTACCTGAAGTGATACTGAATGTTACGTGTCATCTATAATTTTTAAGGTAATACAAAGCGAGTGATCCAAACTTGTTTTCATAGACTTGAACATTAAACTGTCAGCTATTGATCCTGTATAGTTACAACTGACTTGTACCTGTCACTAGGAACTTCGGTACTTTTTTCTTGCAGGCTGCAGTAACTGATGAAATACCAGATCTGCTGCCAACTCAAGAGAACTTCTGGCCCGCTCTCCATGCCATTAAAGGATGGGCAAAATGTGAGTAATATGATTGTTCGTGATCTTTAAACTTTTCAGAGGCACCTCATGCTGAAAAAATAAGAGCGTTAGAAGTCCCTCAGCTTTGGACAGCTGTTTAAGTGACAGTTTTTTAAACTGAAACCTGTTTTTAGTTTAGATTCAAGGTCTGTGCGTGTAGTAGATTCTGTGGGGTTTTTAATGGGGGTGGAGCAAGGAGGAGAGGGAAGTGCCTACAAGACGAGGTGCTGCATTGCTTCTCAGGCACCTGACTACAAATGAGAAAAAGGCCAAGTGAAGTATAAAAGCTTGATACGTAAGGCGTAAGAAAATAGGGTTTGCGCATGTGGCTCAAGCAAGTGCTAGAAAAAAGGCAGACCTTTTTCCTTAGGGAAGTTGGAGTGTAGCAGTAGCTGTAGCAGTGTAAGCAGATTTCGGAGTAGCAGTATTTTGGGAAGTGGTGTGGTAGTGATTCTTTTCCTCATCACTGTAAGGACCAACAATTTTGGCCTCATTGCACTGCAAAAATAACTGACTTTGAGGCTGAAGTTTGGTAAGTATTCTATAGATTGTGCAGTTGGTGCTGTAAATTTGAAGGAATGCACTTGGGTATTGAAAGCCTACAGGCTAACTACAATGTATGCGTTCTAGGAGGTGGCATTTACTCCCAACACGCTGGGATTTCTTGGTGGGGTTTCCTGGGCAATGCTAGTAGCAGGAGCACATCAACTCTATCCAAATGCTTTGGCTTCTACTTTTGTTAACAAGTTCTTGTTTTTTTTCAAAATAGTAAAAGATATTGTTTATGACTTTTAATTTGTGTCAGGAAGTAACACTTTTAGAGGTAGTTCTTTAGATAAGATTCACATTGGCAACATTCAATCCTTCCGTGAATTGCATGGCAGCGTTTTAAATGGACAGCCAGTCACTGGCTTTTCTTATCTGGGGAATGGCCAAAATCTGTCTTGCTGTAACAAGCCAAAGAGAGCAATCTTAATTTACCAGTATGGGACCCTCGGGTATGTAGACAATGAAGTCAGAAGCCTTTAGACTTTCTTCTAACCTAAGCTGACGCTAAGCAAAATTGCTTTAACATCCCAGGTGAACCCAGCAGACCTATCTCACGTAATGCCTGTCATCACCCCAGCCTGTCCACAGCAGAACTCTACATACAATGCATCTGCATCAAGGTGAGTGGTAACAGCAGAGGAGTTCAAACATGGTAAAATTGTTTCCATGCTTATGAGCTGAGTAAAACATAGAATTCTTGTTCTGTGAAACCACGTTATTTGAATTGGTTCTATTTCGTGAGGTGTTCTGCCCTTTTAGGTAGAATAGGTCTCTGCGAAGTCCGCCTGTGGCGGGCCATAAGGGACCAGTTCTACAATGAACTGTTGTAGGAGACCTGTGCTGGGTCAAGAGAATTCCTGCTTTTTGATCTGTCACTTTCCATTCAAAACCTTTATCTTGTAAAGTTCCTGTTATGCTGTGCTAGTCTCAAACAAAATGGACAAGAGGTTTTCAACCTTAATGATAAATAACAAATAATAATAAATTCTTCACTCTGAGGGTGATGAGGCACTGGAAGCGGTTGCCCAGAGAAGTTGTGGATGGCCCATTCCTGGAAGTGTTCAAGGGCGAGTTGGATGAGGCTTTGAGCAACTTGATTTAGTGGAAGGTGTCTGTGCCCATGGCAGGGGGGTTGGAACTAGATGATCCTGAGGGTCCCTTCCAATCCAACCATTCTGTGATTCTATGCATTGTAGGTCTTGCAGTTACAAATGAGATTCTCCAAGGAAAATCAGACTGGTCAAAGCTTTTTGAACTACTGAACTTCTTTCAGAAGTGCAAGTATGTGTGAAGTCTGTTGTCTGAACTAGAAACGATTAGCTTACGGGTCAGCGTAGTGAGTTTTAACTTGCAATATGTACCTACTTATTACAAGTTACATACACATTGCTGAGGTTGTAATATTTTCATCCCGTACCCCAACAGATTGTCTTATACACCCACACACACACACTTTGAAGACCACTGTTCCAGAGCCTTAGAAAACGTTGTTTCATAACTTTTTGGCTGGATGTAACATTTAATTTAGGGCTAGATGGCACCCAGTGCTAAGGTGCTGTGGTTATGTAGTCAGCCTGTGGCAGAGCCTCCTTTTCTCCAGTGAAGTGAAACGAGGCTGTTTGATCTGGGTGAAACCTGACAGTCTGTGCAGAGTGTCTGAATGCTGACAAATGGTGGTAGTAGTGTGCTCAGACACCTTGGGTTTAGTGCTGGAAACTGCAGGAGTGCTGATCCACCTTGTGAACCTTCATGAGAACCACCTCCATTGCAGTTAGAGGAACTGACTGCTTGTGACATGGTACTTGTCACTGTCTCGAGGGAGAGATGCCAATAACAACTTGTTTCACCTGTGTGAATGTGCTGACTGACTGTGAACCTCCCAATGAGGGGAAACGGTGAGGAATTAAGGTCATGGAAAGTGTGTGTTGTTCTGAACTTTGCAACAGGATTCTTTGTGAAGAAAGGAGTGTTGTGCCTGCTTTGCACAAGGAAGCAGTGTAGCTCTGCGGAACAGAGCCCTGTTCTGAGGGCACCTTGGTTCTACTTCCAAGTTTGGCTTGCGCTTTCAGGCCAATAATTTAGTTCTTGTACCACAACTCTTTGAGTGCGACCATCCAGCCAATTCCTTATCCACTGAGTGGTCCATCTGTCA
This sequence comes from Tauraco erythrolophus, assembly GCF_009769465.1. Lineage (NCBI taxonomy): Eukaryota > Metazoa > Chordata > Aves > Musophagiformes > Musophagidae > Tauraco > Tauraco erythrolophus. The sequence goes on along the minus strand of NW_028238627.1, from coordinate 289,492 downwards.
AATCCATGTCTCTCCAGTTTAGAGACAAGGATGTCATGTGGAACAGTCTCAAATGCTTTGCACAAGTCCAGGTAGATGATGTCAGTTGCTCTTTCCTTGTCCACCAACACTGTAACCCCAGTGTAGAAAGCCACCAGTTTTGTAAGGCAGGATTTGCCCTTAGTGAAGCCATGTTGGCCACCACCAGTCACCTTCTTATTTTCCATGTGCCTTAGCATGGTTTCCAGGAGGAACTGCTCCATGATCCTGCCAGGCATAGAGGTGAGACCGACTGGCCTGTAGTTCCCTGGGTCTTTTTTTTTTTTCACCTTTTTTAAAGCTGGGGGTTGTATTTCCTCTTTTCCAGTCGGTGGGAACTTCACTGGACTGCCAATAACTGATTAATGTGCAAACTACACTGAAAACAACTTTCCTGTAGTGATGCTCCTTTCTCAAATAAATATTTTTTTTCAATCTTTTTGAGCTGAAAATTGACAGCTTCCTTACTCCTTTGGCTTTGAAGCAGCTGTGAGCATTTGGCAAGGGTCCCTCTCTGAAATATTCTGGAGCAATAAGTTGATCTCAGCAGCTTTGGTTCTTTTAGTTTCTTCTCATTAACCACACCAGCACTCTTAAGCTGTCATGGGTTTGGACTTTGTTTTGGGCAAATACGAATCACACTAGGTTGGAAATGGCTCTTTCAGTGACAGCCAGAGGATATAGTGCAAACTTTCAGACTACAGTTGAGGTTAACTCTTGCTATGTTTTGATTCTAAAATTTGAATATGCATTTAAATTTTGTGAACAGACTGATGACTCTTTTGCATCTATTTCTCTGGCCCAGCTTACTGAGGTATAAATATCTTCTTGCCACAAACTTTTTTCAAAAAAGTGTTTGCTTCATATTTTTAAATGTTCTGCTGTGATCTATAGCTGGATAACTGTTGTAATGTAAACAAAAGTTAAATTAATTTTTAATAATTTAAGGTATTTATTTTAACTTTACAATGTGTGTATATTTTGATACAATCCTGTAAAGAGTAGTTCCCAGTTTTGGAAGATAGAAGGGCGGTATCTTATCAGCCTCAATGTAGGGGCAGAATGTGCTGGGTTTATGTGGCTGGGTTTTGGTAGCAGGGAGGGGCTGCAGAGATGGCCCCTGTAAGGAGCTGGGAGAAGTTTCCCCAGCTCCAAAACCAGTGGGACCTGTCTCTGACCAGGGCCGAACCCATCAGTGCCTCTGTGAATGCCATATTTAATAAGGGGACAGAGGAATCCGATCATTGCGGGACGTAAAGAGGGGGAAGATGGGTGGGCTGCCCCCCCCCCCCGCCCTTCCTCCAGCCTCCCATGGGGGTGACTGCCTGTGCTGGGCCGTCACCACTCAACTGGTGCTGGCTGCGGCGGCACAGCTTGGAGAGCTCCAGGGTGCCTGCTAAGCGGAGTTCATTCTTCCAGGACCACCGAGGTTCATTGAGCTGGTCAGGCCTGGCATGGCTGCAGCAGAGAGAGGACTGAGATCTGAGAGAAACAAACTGTGCAGACACCAAGGTCAGTGAAGATGGAGCAGGAGGAGGTGTGCCGGAGCTGAGATTCCCCTGCAGCCCGCGGTGAGACGGCAGGCAGCCCCCCGGCAGCCCATGAGATACACAGTGGAGCAGAGATCTGCCCGCAGCCCATAGGAGAGGACCCCACGCTGCTGGAGATTGACAGTGGAGCAGAGAGGCATTTGCAGTTCTTGGGAAGAGACTCCATGACTGAGCAGGTGGCTGTGCCCTAAGAAGCCGTGTCTCCGTGGGAAAAGCCCATGCTGGAGCAATGTGATGGGTAAGGATTGCATCATGTGGGAAGGACTCAAGCTGGAGAAGTTTGTGGAGAGCCGTCTCTTGTGGGAAGGGGCCCCACGTTGGAGCAGGGGAAGAGTGTAAGGAGTCCTCTTGCTTAAGGAAGGAGCGGCAGAAACAGCGTGTGATGAACTGACATGCAGCCCCCACTCCTCGTCCTTCTGTGCTGCTGGCGGGGAGGAGATGGAGCCAGGAAGAAGGGAGGAGTGAGGGAAGGTAGTGCCGTGTAGGCCGTCCATTATTGAAAAACCCCAAATTGTGATGCCTTCGGAGCACCAGGGCCCAATACATGCACAGCTCCTCCGGGCTTTGGAGCCCCTCAGCCTGCTGTGGGGAAGCGTACATGAACTCGAGTTGAATTTGCTGCTTCCTGCCTTGTTTCAGATGTGCCTGAACACAGGAGCACATCCCACCCAAACGCTTTGCAGGGGAAAAAACGATGCTTGAGCATCTATTTGCGGCCACTTCTGTTCTCGGTAGCATGTTAATAGTATCAAAGCTGGTGTCTTTGTGGTCAGATCCATCTGCGAGGTGAACTTGCTGGTGGTCCTTGGGCGTTACGCTCCCACTGACTTTAGGACAAGAACCTGATCAAATGTCTAAGTGTCTTGACACAAGCTGCTTCCGTCTGAAGGCAGGTGCCGTGCTGTGCTGATGGCACGGGGTGTTCCGCTGTTGCATTGAACCGACGAATCTTTTTTTCCTGTTTGCATGTGCTGAGTGTGGGGACGCCCTGGGTTTGGGTATGTACTGGAGGGTTCTTTAACCAGAGTGTTTGTATATTGTAGGTACAGCTGGTGCTGGAATGGGAACAGCAGGAGGTCTTTTTGGTCAGAAATCTCAAGCAACACGTCTCCCTAACAACCCATTTGGTCAAGGAATGGCCACACAGAACACCGGTGCCGACACCAGCAGCGCGGGGCAGCCAAACACGACGGTGAGATAAATTGCGTGAACGTTTCTAGGTGTAAGACAGAGGAGGCTGTGATACAGATCTGACTGCAATTGTAGGACAGCTTCATAGAACTGGGACGCAAAGCTTTGAAGGCTGCCGTCTGAGCTGGCCACTTCCTGCCAGTCAAAACTTGTCATTCACGATCACCGGAGAGCAGTGCAGCTTTGGGCAACTAACGTCCCGGTCCGTTCCTTAAGCATCTGCTCTCTGCCCGTTCAAGTATTTCCGATCGTGTTTGCACAGACTGTATCATTCCATTGTTAACATTCTATGGGAATTCATTAACAATCCCGTAATTTCTGATGAATAGTGAGCAGCATTCATGGGCCTTTTTGATAGAAAGATGCTACCTGGCTGTAACTCGTTGCATAGCGAGGGGCTTTGGCTCCAGATATACTATATTCTTCCTGAATATGTTGTGACTTCTCCCAGAAGACACTGCGAAATATGTCTTTTCCGTCTCCCTCACTCAAAGTGATGAGGAAATTCCAATGTCCTTTCAAGCTTGGAGCATAAATTATTTGATTTTTTTTTTAATTTCCCTTTTGTAAGAAATTTCTTGGAGAACGACTAAAGCTTCTGAAGTGCTTTTCACTCACCTTCTTCCCCCAGCAGAAGGGGTAATGTCGTAGCATCGTTTTGTGAACTGACTTGGTGTGTGAGTTCTGTTACCATCAGTGCTGGACTCTGAAAAGCATCGCAGCCTTATCTTAACCTGGTTCCTGTTTGTAGGGTCTCTTTGGGGTCACCCAGCCCTCGCAGTCTGGAGGCCTTTTCGGAGCAGCTGCCAGTACAAATGCCGGGACTGGATTTGGAAGTGGAACTGGTGTTTTTGGACAAACGAACCCAGGATTTGGTGTTGGCAATTCGGTATGTCTGTAGCTTAATAAAAAATTACAAATAACTTTAAAAAATGAAAACAAAGCCAAATGGCTTAGAGTCCTGTTCCTGGGTGTTGACCTTCACGGAAGGAACACTATCTGAAGAGTTTAAGATGCCTGAGATGCAAAACCAGTGTGGTTTTGTGTAAACTGACGAACACAATATGAGCATGTGTACTAGAACTAGTGTTGCAGAATTATTATTTTTTTTTAACAAGTAATGTCTTGAGTGAAAAAAGACTGAACATCTCAGTGCCTGCGTCTTGCTCGGGGTGCCCCAGGGTAGTGTTGAAAACACAGACGTTTAAGCTGTGATGATAACTGAAAATGCACTTCATAGATTTCATAGATTTCATAGATTTCTAGGTTGGAAAAGACCTTAGAGATCATCGAGTCCAACCATCCCTAATCCCCATTAAACCATATCCTCAAGTAGCTCATCCACCCTATTCTTAAACACATCCAGGGATGGGGACTCAACCACCTCCCTGGGCAGCTTATTCCAGTGGCTGACAACCCTTTCAGAGAAGAAATACTTCCTAACATCCAACCTGAATCTCCCCTGGCTAAGCTTATGCCCATTTCCTCTTGTTCTATCACCCATCACTAATGTAAAGAGCCCTTCCCCCACCTCCCCACCATCTTTTCTCAAGTATTTATAGGCCGTAATCAGGTCTCCCCTCAGCCTCCTCTTCTCCAGGCTAAACAGCCCCAACTCCCTCAGCCGCTCCTCATAAGTTTTATTTTCCAGCCCCTTGACCAGTTTGGTCGCCCTTCTTTGGACTCGCTCCAGGAGCTCAATATCTCTCTTACAGCGAGGGGCCCAAAACTGGACACAATATTCCAGGTGCGGCCTCACCAGTGCCGAGTACAGGGGCAGGATCACTTCCCTGCTCCTGCTGGTCACACTATTCTTGATACACGCCAGTATCCCATTGGCCTTCTTGGCCACCTGGGCACACTGCTGGCTCATATCAAGCCGGTAGTCAACCAACACCCCCAGGTCCTTCTCCGCCAGGCAGCTCTCCAGCCGCTCTTCCCCGAGCCTATAGCGATGCTTGGGGTTTTTATACCCCAAGTGAAGGACTCTGCACTTGGCCTTATTAAAGCTCATGCCATTGGCCTCAGCCCAACGATCCAGTCTGTTCAAATCCCTTGCTTCTTGATATTCAGTCATTTTGGTTGTAATGGAGTGAAAAATCACAGATGCGTAGGACCGTTTGGGTCGGAACAGACCCTTAAGGCCGTGGAGTTCAGCTGCAGCCCTTGTTTCCAGAGGGTGCCTGCGGCACACTGGCGCGGGCGGCTTGCGAATAGCACCCCCCTGCCGGGGGTCTGGGTGCTGTGGGCCAAGTCGTGCTCGGCGTTGGTTCTGCTTTCTCGCCTGCAGCGAAACAGTGATGCAGTTCTTTTCATGTCAGTCCTCAGGTTTCCAAATTCTTGTTTTCTTCCTTTCAGACCCTGTTTGGGAACCAGCCCGCGGGATTCGGAACCGCCATGTTCGGCACAAGCACTGGCGGCGGACTCCTTGGTGAGAAACCAACCCTGACCTTAGGAACCAATGCAAACACTTCTGATTTGGGTACATACAAAAACAGGGGGTTTCAGTCACTTAAAACTGTACTGCGTGTACCACACACCTGGCTGCGGACTCTCGCACGCTGAATGACTGTGAACGTTGCAGCTCTCAGGTGAGCCATGCTTGTGATGCCTGTTGCTGCAGGGAAACACCTTGGCTGCTGTTTTATGTGCACTGAAGTGCACATAGAAGAAAAAAGTGACAACTTTTTTCTCGGTGGCACTGCCTGACTCAAGAGGGCAGATAGTTCAGTACCACTGTTCCCAGGAGTGCCTGAGAGAGGGTGAAAGCTGTAATTGAGAACTATGGCACTGAAAGCATTCCGAAAACGTAGAGGTTGGTGAAGAGGCTGTAAATACGCTGCGATTGCAAAGGAGTGCTGCAGGAAACGGGGTAAAACCAGTGATATCTGTGGCTTGGTGGCAGGCGTAAGGAAAGCTTGCACTGGAGTGAGGGTCAAATGAAATGTTTGGATCCAGTTTAACTGTTGTCGTTCATGGTGTGAAGAATCAAAGTCCTGAAGCACTGGACGTTGTGTTAACGTTGGCCTCTGACACTGGTGTTAGAGAACTGGTGTTGAGTGAGCGTGTGGGTGAGCAGAAGTGTGCAGTGATGGTTCGAGTACATGGCAGAATTCCTTCACGGGGCTTCTGTTGAAATCTCTTCTGTTTTTTTTCTCCCTTGACTTGAGAGCAACAAAACTGTATTCCTGAAAGTGAGCAGGAGTGGGTTTAGATCCTGACATCTGCCTTTTTTGGTTTGGATTTGCTGTGTTTTGTTCTATTGTACCAGCACTAAAGTCTAAAATGCACTCAGCTGCCATCCCTGCCCGCCAGAATAAGACAGAGGGGGGAACTGTCGGGCTGCGGCTGCCAGGGCAGCACCTCAGCCAGTCCAGTGTCGTTGTGGGGAGCAGCCTGGGGCAAACTGTTGTCACGGTATTTGTAAAAGTTGCTTCCAAGTCCCTCGTTCTGCTGTTCTCCAGGACCTTCACAGCCACGTTAGTTTGCGTGCTGTCCCTGTTTGGCCGTGAGCAGTGTGGGTTGCAGTCTGTGGATTTAATTTGCCTGCGTTCCTGGCAGTGGCACCGGTTATAGGGAAACCGGAGTTTGGTTTTAAGGTGTTTCGGATGTTGGTCCCTGACTGCAGTTTTCTGGTTTAGTTCTGTCTTTGCCTACTAACCAGCCATAGGATGGTTTGACAGGCTTCAGGTGAAGAACTAATCTGTCTAATGTTAGATTGGGATTGTACCTCGTCACAATTAGAGATGTGTCTTTGAACCGTGTGCTCGTGCGAATCTGAGTCATCACCTGCTTTGTCGGTAAGAATCGGAGAAGTACGTGTGTGGTATGAACAGTACGAAATGGGATTTGTTCCTCCAGGCAGCTGAAGAAACTTTTAATACATTTTTTTATTCTGTTGCCTGATCCAGCATCATCATGTTCGTTCTGGCTTTCAGCAAAACTTTTTAACAAATTGAAAAGCTTCAGAAGGCAAACCAGTATGTTTCTGTGCTGATGTTTTCAGAGTTATGTTCATAAGTCAACTATGGTTTTTACCACTGAAGCCCCTTCTTGCTGCTTGTCAGCTTAACCTGCATTGTTGGAAACGGCGTGTGAAATTTGATCTTAGCTGTGGCGGGGCTGTCTTTGGGCTGGAGATGCCTATTTATGCAAGTATATATTTTTATTTTCTTCTCTAATAGTGTTAGATTAACGCACTACTGTTTCTGTTCTGGAAGGTTCTGGTGCCAACACTGATGGAAATGGTTTGTTTGGAAGTACGCCTGCAACTGGGACTCTGGGAACTGGTCTTGGAACAGGGATTGGAACAGGTAAACAATTTACCAGCTTAATTCATGTCCGCCTGAGCGTGGTCCTCCAACTGCGGTGGTGATACAGCCTTGGTATGACTTGCTAACGCTGATGCGGGAAAGGCTGTGGATGTTTTAGCTTCAAACTGTGAATCCCAGTCTGAAATCAGAAGCAAGCAGAGCTTGCTGACACGGCGCCAAGTAACCCTTGAGAAATTGTAGGCAGCATTGCTCACAGAGATGGCTCGTGGCTCTAAACTGTGTCTTTGAACCGTGTGCTTGTACGAATCTGAGTCGTTACCTGCTTTGTTGGCAAGAATCGGAGAAGTACATGTGTGGTATAAACAGTATAAAATTGGATTTGTTCCTTCCAGGCAGTTGAAAAAACTTTTAATACATTTAAAGCCCTGATAGAGGTAAATCTGGGCAGGGACATCAAAGGCAACAAGAAAAACTTCTATAGCTATGTCAGTGAAAAAAAGAGCTCCTGGCAAAGCTCCAGCACAGAAAGGAAGCGTGCAGGAGGTGGAAGCAGGAACAGGTAGCCTGGGAAGATTACAGAAACATTGTCCGAGCGGGCAGGGATGGGTTTAGGAAAGCCAAAGCCCAACTGGAACTGAATCTGGCCAGGGATGTCAAAGGCAACAAGGAGGGCTTCTGTGAGTGTACAGGTGACAAAAGGAAGAGTAGGGGTGGCTGATGGGCCTGAGGGTCCTGCGGCCATCCAGGTGGACCTGGGTGGGCTGGAGAGACGGACTGTCAGGAGCCTCATGAAATTCAACAGGGAGATGGGCAAAGTCCTGCCCCTGGGGAAGAACAAGCCCAGGCACCAGCATGGACTGGGGCCACCCGGTTGGAAAGGAGCTTTGCAGAGAATGCCGGGGGAGTCCTGGTGAACGTAAAGCTGACCAGAAACCAACAGTGTGCCCTTGTGGCAAAGGCAGCCAACGGTGTCCTGGGCTGCGCTAGGAGGAGAGAAGTGATCCTTCCCCTCTGTTTAGCACTAGTAAGGCGCTACCTGGAGTGCTGTGTCCAGTGCTGGGCTCCCCAGTATGAGACACATGTTGATACTGGAGAGAGTCCAGTGAATGCCCAGATTCAGTCTGGTTTTCTTAGCATTAGAATTAAACTGCTGTAGGTTGCTCAAACACTTCATAGTGTGAACACTTGCAGTGTTCTATTGGGGATTAAAATTAGATGCTAGAAGATGGAGAGACAAAATGAAGAGTCCATTGCTGTAGAGAGGACTCTGGACCTGCAAGTTTGATTGCTGTGGCAAGAATATCAAAACTTAGCATCACAGATTTTTTATTTTTCCTTAAAAGATGTTTCAGAAGTCAAATGTATTAGTTACAGGTTTTGGCAGGCCAGGCTCATTCTACTGATGTGTAGCTCTCCATGCCCTCACCTTTTCAGTGATAAAAACTTACCGAATGTGGTTGCAAGTTGTAATGAAGGCATGGAATCTGATGTCTTGCTTCCAACTGCTGCAGAAATGGAGACTGAAGAGCAGGGGAAAAGAATGCTGAAGTCTATATAGAAATTCAAATTCCTATGAGGAGGCCCCCTGATTGGAAGGATGTCTTTCCTACCTAACTTGGTTCTATTAGGAAAACTGTCAAAATAAAAACTTATGTTCTTTTTATGACACCGACAGATCCAAATGCATGGGCTGCCCAGCAAGCTGTGCTTCAGCAGCAGCTCACCAGCTTGATTTACTCACCCTATGGAGATTCTCCGCTCTCTAGAAACCCCATGCCGGACCCGAAGAAGGAGGAAGAGGCAAGTGCACGTAAACATTAAACTCATTTTGTGGGTAAGATTTGAAATTACTTGAATTTATGTTTTGTACTCACTGTCTTTGCTTACATAGGCAGTGAGCAGCAAAATAACTTGCCATCTGTGTACTCGTGCTGGTGCAGTGGCTTTTTATGCTCTCCAGGACGCAAACTGCTTATCCTGTGGCTTTGTTTACTCCTTTTGACAACATCAGAGCCTCAGCTTTGGAGTTCTTGTTCTGCTCGCTGCTGCTAGTTGGGAATAAAGATGGATGATTGCCCATGCTTGCAGTATTTTTAGTGCTTAGCTTGAGCTTTGCTTGTGACATCTCATGGCAGTCTCTGACAAAGCATACCCTGTTGGTTTGGTTTAAAAGACAAGAAAAGAAACGCTTTTCAGACTTTTTAAGTGTTAAGGAAGGTTCTAAATGTCTGCTGTCCCTGGGCAAATCCCAGGGCTAGAGATGACTCCAGCCCAGCTGGAGTAATTACAGCCCAGCTGCTGGAGCCCAGCACAGCATGCCCAGAGACCCAGGGGTCTCCTGCCCAGGCTGATGGACGTGGCTGTTGCCCTCCCGTTTGCAGGCACGATCACTTGTGAAGCTGAGCGTGTGTCCCAGACGCACAGGCACGGAGCGCACCGGCACAGCTGGCTGCACAGCCACAGGCAAGGCAGCCCTTCAGCAGCACCACGTGGAGCACTGCCAGGGCTCCCATGAAACAAGCGTATCGGCCACGTCCCCTTCCTGCTCTGTGGCTGATACGGGTGGGAGTTCTCTGATGAAAGCACACGTGGCCACACTCCCTAGAGTCACCTGCACGTTCATGGATCCCTCGAGCATTCGCAGGGCCCCTCTGTCCATCCGATGTATCACTCACGCACCCGCACGCACCCACGAGGTTTGGGTTGGTGCAGGGTCTCTGCCTGTCCTTTACTGGCAGCAGCTGTCACCCAGGCTCAGGGGCCAGTGAGCTGTGGTGGTGTTGGAGTGGGTGTTGCCGAGACCTTCACTCACCCCAGTCCCTGCCAGTGGCAGCACCCGGGGCACACACTGGTGCTGTGCCAGGGGCTGGAGCAGAGACCCTCGTCTGCTCCAGGCATGGAGCCCTGCCCTTGCTCCAGCTGCTGGCACCAGAGGCTGGGGGTGCCCACACCTCCGGTCGTACTCCAGTAGCTGTCCCCAAATTCACTCGGCCTGGACGGGCGGTGCAGGTCGGCCCTCTCCAGAGCTACACCTGTAGTTTCTTAACGGCCCGTCAGGGAGTGACTGCCGACCTCTGGTCTTTGGCATTGTTTCCATTACCTGTCTCAACAGCTTTGTGTCTCTGTTTGGTTTGTTGCTTCCCCCTTGGCTTACTCCTTGGCTCAAGGTCCGTGAGTGGAGCCCTGACAACAGCAGGGACTCTCACTGCCCACAGACCTGACAGGAACTGGTATGAAAAGGCCAATTCTACGTCTTTTTGTTTCAGAGTCCAAAACCAACTATCCCACCACCCCAGAAGGCCACGTGCTACCGAGCAGTGCCCATAGCACGAAGGTTCCTTCGGCCGGCGCGCTATGACGAGTCTCGTCGTTTCGATGGGCTCAATGACGATGAGCCTTCCCTGCTCAGGGGCACATTCAAGCCAAAGTAAGTTTTTCTTTTTAAATATGTTGGAGGGAAGAGGTGATGTAAGAAGCTTGTGATCTAATTCAGTAAAATTTTGTTTAGTGTCCTAAATTCTCTGCCTGTGTTGTGACCTGGTTCAAGTAGGACTAGCAAGAAGAGGTGTTGTGTAAAATTGGAATAGGAATGTTTTCTGCAGAGGAGATGAAAAAGGTCCAGTTAAACTGTTAAGGCCAAATAAGCTGTAAAAGGAGGTCATCCCATGATAGGAGCCAAGCTCCTATGAAGTCCATTAGGAATTATTACAGGGAGAGCTTCTGTGGTGGAACACTTCTTGCTTCTGAAGTAGAAGTGTCATTAGGTTTGCTAAGGCACCCCCTGTGAAGACAGATTTCTGACATTTCCCTAGCCTACTACTGGTTCCATTTCAGCTACACAGATGTTTCTGTGAGAAATGAGTAATGATGCTGTGGATCTACACTACTGAAGCTTTTGGTTTCAGTCTTGAAGAGCATCGGTGACAATCAACTTGAGAAGGGCTTTGGAAAGCTTTGGAGTTTAGTTAAGACTAAAGTAAGAAAAAAAAAAAATAAGAGCATGAAAACCAGCAAATGAACAAAAGATCAGAACAAAGGGATACCTTGACTTTGTTGAGTGTGATTGGCATAGATGTACAGTGGTCTTCAGACTGGAGGCAGTGAAGCCCAGCCTGGCCATTGATGTGCTCGTCAAGTGACCCTGTAGTGAAGAAGAACGTGCACCTGTGGGCCAGACTTTCTGTGCAGGGTCCTGTGCCTCTGCTGGAAAAGCTGTTTTGTAAAACAGACAATACTGTGGTTTACTGGACGTGGATTTTGAAACTTTCAATGGCTTGTGCTTTTTACACTTCCTCTAAACCAAAGCCTTGAATGGAATTCCCCAAAGAGTTTTAGGATCTCAGCTACTGCAGTGCTCTTCCAGAAGACCTGGTATGTCTTGTGTGTGGGAGCAGGTCTTCTACAGCTGGTTTCTGGTCCCTGGAGCCTGTGACTGAAGCATGAAATGTATATTGATGCAGTGGACAGATCTAATTTCTCTTTGGTGGTGGGGATTTTTTTTGGGAGGAGCATCAAAAAGTTGTATTTGGAGACTCAGAAGAGTACCAAAGTGTTCATGCATGTCAGTCGTGAGGATGAAGACCTGGCTCCTCCATCGGAGTATCCAGAGATCGGTATGTTGATTCATCATGCAGGTGTTTATACTTATAAGAAATGCAGACTGGTTATGCCAGTCTCTAAATTATTACTCACAGAAGATTCTTTTCAGGGATGTTGTCTCAGCTGTTTGTGGGAATCAAGTTGAGCTGTTGGGAGATTCCTTTCCTCTTAAACCAGCCGCCTGTTCTTCCTGTGTGGTTGCAAACCGATTCATTCCGTCCCAAACCAGGAGTTCAAAGAGGAATGACTTCTCGTCTGGATATGTCTCTCTGTGTTGTTTGTAGCAAAACTAGGCCATTTCTTGAGGGAAGGGATAAACCTGACCTGAGGTGAGAAGAACCCCTCCTTCTGTTTCATCGTCAGTTATGTTTGAATTGCAAGGAAGCTCCTCTGATCCAAACCTCTCATGGCAGTGATGTATTTTCTACATATTAAGAGGAGGAATCTCTAAGGCTTTCTCTTCCTCCCAAAAGGCAGAGTTCCTACCTCCTCTAAAAATCCGTGGCCATATTTCAGATGAACTCTGGGTTTGGCTTGGTTTTGTTTTTATCGGAGGCTGGAAAACCTCCTGACCAGCTCAAAATTTGGATATTCTTGAAGCTACCAGGAGAACTGATTTTGGGAGTGGGGAACCTTGTTTCCGATCACCTCAGTCCCAAGCTGGGCAGTTCCTAATGGGGCAGAGGCATTTGTGAGCTGTGTGCCAGCAGCCAGGTCCAACAGGCAGCTCTGAAGCTGCTGTTCTCAAGTTGGATTTGGTCATGGTTGTGCAAATCTTAATCATCCCGTTCTTGTAAAACAGTTTGTATTTGGGGCACAAACATCTGTAAGAACCTGGTTCACAGCTGATTGAATCCTTCAGATGGGAAGTGACTTTGAGGGGGGTCTCTTCTGTTCTTTCAGTGTTGGAAGGCTGGTATTGCGTCCTGCCTTGCAAGGCTTTTCTCCAGACTGAGCAACCCATTTCTGTCAAGCTCTCCTCAGAGGGCACGTGCTTTAGTCCCCTGACGACTGTGACACCCCTCTCCCGGTCTTATCACCGTCTGTCTTTTAGCAGGAGCCCCACATCAGATGCAAAATAGCTGTCTAACGGGCAGAGTGAAGGGGAATAATTCTTTCCTCAGCTTTCCTCAGCCTGCTGACTCTGCAGTTCGTGTGGTGGTCCTGTTTGCTGTTTGATACAAGATACCAGAATGTTCCTGTTGGTCTAAGTCCCTTAGAACTAAATAATTCTGCTTTATTCTTCGTTTCGTCAGGTTCTTCTTGTCAGCGCTTCCCAATGAAAAGCATAACCAAGATGATGAGCAAGAGGAGGAGCTTGATCCTCGTCCCCAAGTGCCAAAATCTTCCCCGAAGCCCCTCGCCAAGTCATTCCCCGGACCCCTAAGAGCAGCACTGTGCATAAACAGCAGAAAAGTGTGGATGAGACCGTTGTGGTTTGATTTGGTTGGTTTTGGCCTCCCCGTGTGCCGAAGGCTGCGTTTATCCCCGCCGGTGTCTGCCTCCCACCTCCGCATCGGGGTCCGGTTTGGTTTTGGTGGCGGAGGCGCCGTGGGAACGTGTGTGGTATGGAGAGGGGGGAGGGGATGGGAGGGGTGTGCAGTCCCGTGGTGTAATGGTGAGCGCTCTGGGTTCTGAATCCAGACATCCCAGTTCAAATCTCAGTGGGACTTTGTGGTTTTGGGACACCCCTGTGCCCCATCACCCTTTTGCACCCCCCCATTTTCCCCCCCAAGAGTTGCAGGGGGTCCCCTCTCTGCATCCCACCCAGTTTAGGGACTGCAGGATACACTCTGACACCCCACTAGGGATCACGTGTGGCATCCCATCGGGGACCACGTATGATGTCCCACGCGTGACATCCCTTTTGAGATGACGTGTGACATCCCACATGTGACACCACACTAGGGACCACGCGTGACATTCCATGTTTGACAGCCTGGCAGGGACCTCATGTCACCATCCCCCCTACTACTTTGGTGGCTACGCGTTGCCGCAACGAGAAGGCTTCAGGCTACAGCTCCAACGCAGGCCGAGGCACCTCCAGCACTCAGGAGGGAAATGCCCTGCTTCTAGGAGGAAATGCCCCACCTTAATTAATTACAAATCACGTGGTTTGCCAGATGGGTCAAGGCTATTGGTCGCTTGACCATCCACCTCCCAGAGTGACTGGCTGAATGCTACAGCACCTGTTTCAAAACCACTCTCCCAGTGTAACAAGCTACAGGTGTTTCTCAGCTGGCCTGCATGGGGAAAGAACTTCCACAGGATGCTGCAGGAGCTGGAAGATTTCTCCACAGCATGTGACATCCCACACATGACATCCCACCAGGGACCACGTGTGACATTCTGTGTTTGACACCACATTGGGGACCTCGTGTCACCCCCTCTACAGTTCTTTGGGGGCTGCGTGTGACATCCCATGTGTGACACCCCATCAGGGACCACATATGATGTCCCATGTGTGACATCCCACATGTGACACCACACAAGGGAACACATGTGACGTCCTGCATTTGATGTCCCATGGTGGACCAGTGTGACACCCCATCAGGGACAGCGTGTGACACCCATCACGGTCCCTCTGTGGCAACCAAAGGGTGTCACCCAGCGCATCCCACAGTGCCCGATGCTCCGTATGTGACACCCCACCAGGGACCACCTACCAAGGACCATCTTGACCTTCTTCCCTGTTAAATAATCTCCTTGGGACATCTCCAGGGTGGTGGGTCCATCCCGCAACCCCCAACCTCGCCCCAGGCCAACATCTCCTCAACCATGACAACCAATGACCTCAAAACTGCAAAACTTTCTGGAGCAAAGGGTGACGCCTGGCATGTTTCACCACGACTTTTTTTCTTTTTTTTTTTTTTTTTGATGTAATGAGCAGAAAGTTTAATTGTCACGGCAAGAAGCAGCTTGTCGGGTGCTCATGCCCACGTTGGGGATTTCATCGGCAAACTTTTGCTGTTTTATTGCCTGCTGGCAACGAGGGGGAAAAAAAACCAAACTGCAAAACCTGTTTGCGCGACCGTTTGCGCGGGAGAAGGGACGTGGGGTGGGCAAAACTCTTCGGTGTTGGACTGGTCCTGCTTGGAAAGGGCTGGAGATGTGGCTGGTTTCCAAGAAAATGGTGGGAGGAAGGGAGCAAGTTTTGGTGGGTGGGTTTTCCACATGGGAGAAACAGTAAACACCAGACAGGCTGATTTCCCTGGAAATGCTGGAGATGTTTGGGGTCAGATGGAGATGTTTAAAGGTCAGTTAGAGATGTTTGGGGTCGGATGGAGATGCTGGGGATGTTTGGGGTCAGCTGGAGATGTTTGGGGTCAGCTAGAGGTGTTGGAGATGTTTGGTATTGGCAGGAGATATTTTGGGTTCAGCTGGAGATGCTGGAGATGTTTTAGGGTCAGTTGGAGATGTTCAGGTATAGATGAAGATGTCTGGGGTCAGCTGAAGATGTTGGAGGTATTTGGGGTCAGCTGGAGATGTTGGAGGTATTTGGAGTCAGATGGAGATGCTGGAGATGTTTGGGGTCAGCTGGAGATGTATGGGGTCAGTTGGGACATTTGGTGTCGGATAGAGACATGGAAGGGCTGGATGAAGATGCTGGAGTTGGACAGAGACGTTGGGGTTGGATGGAGATGGGAGGGAGCTTCCACCCATGGAGGCCCCAGGCCTGTGTTCTCCAGCGAGTGAATGAACAAGTTCTGCTCACAGAGGTGCCTCCGTGTAGACCCCAAAACATAACCCAAAGGCAAGGGTGGGGGGAATCATAGAATCATAGAATCATAGAATGGTTAGGGCTGGAAGGGACCTTCAAAGGTCATCTAGTCCAACCCCCCTGCAAGGAACAGGGATATCTCCTACTAGATCAGGTTGCTCAGGGCCTTGTCCAACCTGGCCTTGAACGTCTCCAGGGATGGAGCATCCACCACCTCTCTGGGCAACCTGTTCCAGTGTTCTACCACTCTCATAGTAAAAAATTTTTTCCTAATATCCAACCTGAACCTACCTCCCTCTATTTTAAAACCATTACCCCTTGTCCTATCATAACTGGCCCTCCTGAACAGCCTCTCCCCATCTTTCCTGTAGGCCCCCTTGAGGTACTGGAAGACCGCTATAAGGTCACCCCGGAGCCTCCTCTTCTCCAGGCTGAACAGCCCCAACTCTTTCAGCCTGTCCTCATAGGAAAGGTGCTCCAGCCCTCTTATCATCTTTGTGGCCCTCCTCTGGACCCTCTCCAACTGGTCCATGTCCTTCTTATGTTGGGGACTCCAGAACTGGACGCAGTACTCCAAGTGAGGTCTCACGAGGGCAGAGTAGAGGGGGAGAATCACCTCCCTCGACCTGCTGGCCACGCTCCTCTTGATGCAGCCCAGGACGCGGTTGGCCTTCTGGGCCGCAAGAGCACATTGCCGGCTCATATTGAGCTTCTCGTCCACCAGTACTCCCAAGTCCTTCTCCTCAGGGCTGCTCTCGATCCAATCACCACCCAGTCTGTATTTATGCCTGGGATTGCCACGACCCAGATGTAGGACCTTGCATTTGGCCTGGTTAAACTTCATGAGGTTGGTACGGGCCCACCTCTCCAGCCTGTCAAGGTCCCTCTGGATGGCATCCCTCCCTTCCAGCGTGTCGACGGCACCACACAGCTTGGTGTCATCAGCGAACTTGCTGAGGGTGCACTCCATGCCACTGTCCACATCGCCGACAAAGATGTTGAAGAGGGCCGGGCCCAACACGGACCCCTGAGGGACGCCACTTGTGACCGGTCTCCACTTGGACATTGAGCCGTTGACCACTACTCTCTGAGTGCGGCCATTGAGCCAATTCCTTATCCACCGAGTGGTCCATCCATCAAACCCATGCCTCTCTAGTTTAGAGAGAAGAATGTCGTGCGGGACAGTGTCAAAAGCTTTGCACAAGTCCAGGTAGATGACATCCATTGGTCGACCCTTGTCCACCGATGCTGTCACCCCATCGTAAAAGGCCACCAAGTTGGTCAGGCACGATCTGCCTTTGGTGAAGCCATGTTGGCTGTCACCCACCACCTCCTTGCTCTCCAGGTGCCTTAGCATGGTTCCCAGGAGAATCTGCTCCATGACCTTGCCAGGCACAGAGGTGAGGCTGACCGGTCTGTAGTTGCCCGGGTCCTCCTTGTTCCCCTTTTTAAAAATGGGGGTTATGTTCCCTCTCTTCCAGTCATCGGGGACCTCGCCAGACCGCCACGACTTCTCGAATACAATAGCCAGTGGCTTGGCAACTTCATCCGCCAGTTCCTTCAGGACCCGCGGATGGATCTCATCAGGTCCCATGGACTTGTGCACCTTCAAGTTCCTCAGATGTTCTCGAACCTGGTCTTCAAGTACAGTGGGCGGTGGTTCATCCTCACAGTCCCTGCTAGTTCTTTCCACAGCTTGGGTGGTAAGACAAGAGGCTTTACCATTGAAGATGGTAAAGATGGTAAAGAATGGATGGATGGATGGATGGATGGATGGATGGATGGATGGATGGATGGATGGATGGATGGATGGACGGATGGACAGATGGTCAGTAATCTTCATGGAGAGGTAGCAGATGGGTGGATGGATGGTTAGACATGGTAGCTAGAGGTGGGCAGGTGGACAGATGGGTGCCAGCCAACCAAACAGATGGACAGCCAGATGCCAGCTACACTGACGGACACCTAGTGTTTCCACACTGATGCCGGTGAAGCCCAGCTGTGTGGCCAGATGGCGACCGTCCGTCATCGGTGAGCAGCCAGAAGGAGCGGAACGGCGGCAGGATGGATGGATGGATGGATGGACGGATGGACAGACGGACGGATGAGCATCCTTCTGCTGGCTGGAGGGCCAGAGGCAGGAGGGCCCAGCTGGCTGGCGCGGTAATCGATGTGTGTCGCCTCTGCGGTGCCGCTTCACGTGGGGGCCGGGCACCGACCGTGGGGAAAATTAAAAAAAATAGAAAAGAAAACAAAGCACCGTAATCCCGGCAAGGCCGGCAAACACGGCAAAGCTGGGCCAAGGTGCGCTTGGGGCAGACCTTGGCCAACAGCACCCGGCAAGTCGCCGCCGGGGACCGGCACCCCGTGCTGTGACCATGGCAGTGGTGGGGACCATCACAGCGGCAGCGGCGGTGGGCTTGGTCTTGCTGGCGGTGCTGACGGCGACCGCTTGCCTGGTCCCCTTCTTCTGGGTTGACCAGATGGCCTTCGCCCGTCTGGCGCGGGCGTCGGCACAACACCCGTGCCGCTTCAACCACCGACCGGCCAGCACCCTCCCTGATGTCTTCTGAGCCCACGCTCCCCGCTGGCCGCGCCAGCCGTTTCCAAGACGAGCTTTACGCCTACAAGGACGTGGAACACCGGAGTAACTGGGCCGCCCAGTTGCTTTCCCGGTATTTGGATCTGCGACCGGCACAAACCGTCTCCGTCTTCCTCCCCAACAAACCCGCTTACGTCTGGACGTGGTTGGCCTTGGCCAAACTGGGCTGCCCCATGGCGTGTCTCAGCTCCAACGCGTGTGGCCGGGGTTGGGGTGGGAGAATTTGGGGTGCAGAGAGGACCCAGGCGGGCGAGGAGTTCCCTGCCCCCGCCGGCGCTGGTTGGGGTTCCGCTGTGGGTGTGCGGGGCACACGCGTGTGCAGGATTGCTGGGACAGGGGAAAGGGAGGAGGTGGTGTTGGTGCGTGTCGATGTGAAGGGGTCGGCACGGGTGTCAGCGGCAGCACGGGTGGGTGCAGGTGTGTCAGTGCCTGTGCGCGTGTCTGCACGCGTGTCAGTGCCTGTGTGCGTGTGTCTGCACATGTGTCAGTGCCTGTGCGCGTGTCTGCACGCGTGTCAGTGCCTGTGTGCCTGTGTCTGCGCACGTGTCAGTGCCTGTGTGCGTGTGTCTGCACGCGTGTCAGTGCCTTCACGTGAATCTGCACGTGTGTCAGTGCCTGTGCGTGTGGCTGCACATGTGTCAGTGCCTTTGCATGAATCTGCACAGGTGTCAGTGCCTCTGTGTGTGTTTGCACGTGTGACAGTGCCTGTGCATGGATTCTTGTGTGTGTCAATGTCTGTGCATGTGTCTGCACACGTGTCAGTGTCTGTACCCGGATTTACATGCGTGTCAGTGCCTGCACATGTGTCTGCATGCACGTCAGTGCCCATGCATGTTGGTGAGCATACATGCATTTCCATGTGCTTTCGTTTCTATGTGTGCATTTGCTGATGCATCAGTGTCTGTGCATGCTTCCACATGCGTCCCAGTGCCCACACATGTCTCTGCACACATGTCTGCGGCACTGACAGCACACATACGTGTGCACAGGTATCGATGTGTGCAAATCCATGCACGGGCACTGACACTTGTGCAACACATGTACAGGCACTGACATGCATGCAAATCCATGCAGAGACACTGACACATGTGCAGAGCCATGCACAAACACTGACACGCTTACAGCCACACACACACATTGACACGTGCAGAGCCATGCACATGCACTGGCATGTGTGCAGCCATGCGCACAGACACTGACATGTGTGCAGAGCCATGCATGCACACCCTGACACACGTGCAGAGCCATGCACAGATACTGACACATGTGCAGCCACATGCACACACACTGACACGTGTGTAAATCCATGCACAAGCATTTTGCCGTGAGTGTGCGAGAGGTCGGTGACGTTGGGGCTGTATTCCCCCCCGCTGTGGTCACAGCTGCCCGTGCAGCCCCTTTCACACGTGTGTGATCCCCCCCGCCCCCCGGTGCGTGTGTTGGCGTGTGCCGGCCATGCCTGATACCCGAAAAGGAAACGGAACTTTCCCAGACTCGTTCTGGAGCTTTAGAAAGCGCCGCTCTTTATCGCAGCGCTGGGCGCGCGGGGGATTTCTCCGCCGAGCCGGCACACCCGGCTCCTGGGCGGAAAATTAGTGACACGCTATGGGCACGCATAATTCATAACATATTTACGTATTCTTAAATAATTGTTTCATTTTCTCTCGCTTTTCATGTAAATTCCTTCGCATGCTCAGTTCTCTCCTCCGCCCCTTTCTTTTGGGTCTGGGGTGTAATTAGAGTAGGTGGTCCGTGAGTCGGTGGTCGCGATCTCCCCCTGCCGGAATTCCCTTTTTCCCCAAGTCACTGCGTGTTCACAGTTCAGAAAAACATGAGAACAAAGTTTCTGCAGTTTCTGCAGTTTCTGGGATGTTCCCTCCAAGGGCAGACAGTTCTGGATAAAGAGTCTCCGTTTTAATCACTGCTGGCAGCTTCCAGGATGGACGCCTTGTTAGTGTCTTTAGGAGTTAGTGCATCACCTACTGCCCACTGAACCCTTCATGAAACTGTTAACACAAAACTTTAACCCCTTGATTGTTGGGTAACATGCCAAGGTCGCTGGTTAATCATCACCAGCCTCAAGGACCTTTTTATTTTTCATGGATTTAGGGAAGGAGAGAGAGAAAATAACCACAATATCAGGGCGGGAGGCGGCTGCACCCGCCGGGACACGGGGCGGGGGGGTCAAGGTGCCCCTTGGGGTGCACCCACTGGATCGGGCAACCCTTGGGCAGTGCACTGGGTTGCTCTCTGGGGAAATTGGGGAGCCCTTTTGGGGGGATTTGAAGCCCATCAGGGATCTTTGGGGTGCATGTTTGGGACGGCCATGGGTGTCTATTGGGTCGGGATGGCCATTTGGGGTGCATTGGGTGCCCATCTGGGGTCTCTGGGGCACCCACCACTCATACCTGGGATGCCCACCTGATCAGAGTGCCCACTTGGGGTGCTTTGAAGCCCATCTGGGATCCTTGGGGCACCCATCCATGATCGGGTTGTCCAGCTGACCAGGATGCCCATTTGGGTTCAAGTATTAAGATGAAAGTGTTGAAATGATTTTCAAAACTTTCGAAGAGGGGAAACGTTACAGAGCTTTGAAAAAATAATCGAGTAGAAAAGTTAGACAGAAAAACTGAAAAGCAAAATGTGTAAGTTCAGATTGCTAAGTTTAAGAAGGAACTATAGAGGCCTCACTAGAAAATTACTGAATGTTTTAAACGAAGGAACATACAGACCTCATCAGCCCACTGCTGGATTTCTATGTGAATTGTTTTAAGCCAGAGAACCATGGAGTTCTCACCAGCCAACCACTGGGAGTTCTTTTATTGGATTAAGAAACAAATGAAGTGGTCACGGACACCAGTTCTGCTGTTTGGAACTCCCTGTTGTTACGCCTTCCCATCTTGATTTGAATATCAAGTTTTATAATCAGTAAAATTAAGTACAATTAACCAACGATTGTTATAGAATAAGAATATTGATAAGGTAGTATAGCTAGCAAAACCAATCACTTTAAAGGTCAAAATTAAGAGCGAGAATAACGTGTAATTTTATGTCAAAGAACTTCTGTAACAATGATTCAACAAAAAAAGTGTATAAAATCCTACGGATGTGGATGCTGAGATGGACACGTTTGGCCGGAGCCCCCCCGTGCCCCCCCGCCGGCATGGCGCCGTGCCTGTTCATCCGCCGTCTGCAGGCAAAGCTTTTCCTGCCGCCCAGCGGGCAGCCCGCGCTCCCGCCGCCCCGCACGCGCGCACCGCCCCGCCGCAGTCGCGGCTCCGGTCGCGGCGCTGCTCGGGGCGGCACCACCGCGCAGGAGCGCTCGGGAGCGGCCGCCCCCCCGCCCGGGGATCGGCACCGGCGGGAGCCCCGCCCGGCACCGGCACCGGCAGCGGCACCGGCACCGGCACCGGCACCGGCAGCGCCCGCCCGGGCTGCAGCTCCCGGCGCCGCGGGGCCCCCGCCGCTGTCTCCCCTCCGGCGCACCGGCCCCGGCCCCGCCCGCCCCGCGGCCCCTCCCGGGGCTGCCCCGGCCCGGCCCGGCCCGGCGGGAGCGGGAAGCGGCGGCGGGGCGCGGAGCGCCGGGGAGCGGGGCCGGGAGCGGGACGGCGGGGACACAGGGAGGGGCGGGGGGAGCGGCGGGGGCGGAGCGAGAGCGGGACGGGCCGCGCCCGGAAAGCCGGTGCCGCGGAACTGCCCGAGGCTCGTTCCGGCGGTTCGGAAGCGGTGACCTTTCCTGCGGGCAACACCGGGGATCGCTCCACCACAAGCGTGCGCCAACCGGGCAGAGGTACGGAGCGTGTATGTTGCTAAATCACACGTATTCAATCACTTTTCCGAGAATTAGTGTTCATATTCATGAGATTTCCTGGGATTCATTAACATATTTACATATTCGCCTCGCATGGGCAGTTGTTCATCTCGGTGGTCTTCTGGTGGTCGAGGGAGGAAGTAAATACTCTTCCTCACCGTGTTCGCTGGTTGAACTTTTTTTCTGTCACATGCACAGTCA
Organism: Tauraco erythrolophus; assembly: GCF_009769465.1. Lineage (NCBI taxonomy): Eukaryota > Metazoa > Chordata > Aves > Musophagiformes > Musophagidae > Tauraco > Tauraco erythrolophus. The sequence continues at coordinate 267,525 of NW_028238627.1, read as the reverse complement.
GGAGCTGCTGCCACAGCTTTTTCAGTTCTCCTGCTAACTTCCTTTGGTTCTGCACGCTTGGCTCTTCCATCGGTTTTCCTTACGCAATCGTTAGCTCACGACCTATATGGTTAGGAATGTTTTGCAATGAATAGCCTGTTCTCATTATACTCCGTATTTTGCAGGACTTTGGCATGATTCTGTGTATACAAATGTTCTATTCAGAACCGCGCCCGGGAGCCTGAGACACAGGGACGTGGTCGGGACACGGCACCAGAGAAGGACACAACAGTGATGGCCTCCAGGATGGAGACGGAAGGAGAGCAAAAAGGGCAAGGGGCAGACAGGGAGGAATTTTGAAAAAACAGGGACAAGGAGCCAGACACAGGAATAAAGAGGAAGAAGAAAAAGAGCAAGAGGCTCTAGGGCAGAAAAGGAGCAATTACAAAATAGGGACCCAGAGCCCAACAGACAGGGACAAGAGAAAGACCAAAAATATCAGTTATGGGCAGTTGCCCCCATGTCTCGAGCGCTCCCCAGGAACAGTGTTACTGGGAGCCTCCAAACGTGCGCTGCTGCAAAAGCTCTACCCGGGCCCGATCCTGCCCCTGGCACTGGTGGTGAACGGCAACTGCAGGGTGGCAGGACCGGGAGACAGAGCAGCATCGGGGTGCAGGTGGGATTGCCCAGATGGGCTTTGGTTTGTTGGTTGCTTTGCTTTTTTAAAAAATGCTATTTAAGCCCTTCCCTCTTTTTAGGGCTGCTGGTTAAAGACTCATCGATTGGGAGATGGCTCAAGAGCCCACCAGAGCTAGCCGTGCTTTCTGGATCCCGTGGCCATGATGGGCAGAGAGACAGGTTGCCAGATCCCGGAGCCGCGTGCGCTGGCAAGGTCACTCCTGCCTGGTTTTCCTCAGCGAAGCCCCAGCTGGTGCTGGCCCCATGCTGCAGACCAGGGACCGAGGCTTGAGGAGGAGCTGGGCATTTCTGTGGGCACTGCGCGCTGCCAGGCCCCGCTGCCAGCTGCCCTGGGCTTCCCTCCCCATTTTCTCCAGCTCTGCTTTCTGCCAGCGCTGGGGGCAAGGCAGAATGTCTTCAGGGCATGACGGATGATGGGAAGATGGATGCTGGTGATGTCCTGGTGCCTCTGTCCCACTCCCACTTCATAGCTGTGATGTCCGAGATCTGGGGCCACCTGAAGGCCCTGGCAGAGACCTCCAGGGTGTTTATTTTCAGTGCTTACTGAATAACCTGTAATGCAGCTACTGTTCAGGTAATATGAGGCCCCATCTACACATAGCTCAAGATAAGGATCCTAAAATCATAAAGGTTAGAAAGGAGCTCTAAGATCATCAAGTCCAACCATCAACCCAATACCACCATGTCCACTAAACCATGTCCTGAAGTGCTACATCTACATGTTACTTGAACATTTCCAGGCGTGGTGACTCCACCACTTCCTTGGGCAACCTGTTCCAATGTTTAACCGCTGTTTCAGGAAATAAATTTTTCCCAGTATCTAATCTGAACCTCCCCTGGCACAACTTGAGGTGGTTTCCTCTTGTCTCATCACTAGCTGCCTGGGAGAAGAGACCAGCCCTGACCTGACTACAACTTCCTTTCAGGTAGTTGTAGAGAGCGATAAGGTCTCCCCTGAGCCTCCTTTTCTCCCAGCTGAACAACTCCAGCTCCCTCAGCCGCTCCTTGTAACACTTCACCAGACCTCACCAGCTTTGCTGCCCTTCTCTGGACACGCTCCAGCACCTCAATGTCCTTCTTGTAGCAAGGTGCCAAAAACTGAACACACTATTCGAGGTGTGGCATCACCAGTGCCGAGTACAGGGCACGATCACTGTCCCAGTCCTGCTGGTCACGCTATTGCCGAGACAGGCCAGGATGATGTTGGCCTTCTTGGCCACCTGGGCACACTGCTGGCTCATGCTCAGCCGCTGCCAACCAGCACCCCAGGGCTTTTCCTGCTGGGCAGCTTTGCAGCCGCTCTCCGCCAGCCTGGAGCGTTGTGTGGGGTTGTTGTGACCAAAGCGCAGGACCCGGCACTGGGCCGTGTTGACCCTCACCCAGTTGGCTCTGGCATTGCCTATAGCCGGAGCCCTGGGCAGCTGTGCGTGTGTGTGGGAGCTCCGTCTGGGTCGCCACGTTCCTTCTGCCTACGGCTTTCAGCTGAGTGGGAACCATCGCTCTTCCTTCTGCCACACCATGCGCTTCCCTCTGCCGCGCCACGCTCCTGGCCGCTCGCACTGCCCAGGGGGCTGTTCTTGTATGGGAGGGGGTTTGGCCGCTGTCACTCTTCTCCCCACCCACGCTGAGGCAGAGCTGCCGCAGAAAAGACAGAACAACTCCCAAACTGCATTTCCACCATCCCCCTAGTAAGAAATTCTCATGCAAAAAATACAGGTTTCTTGGAATGCAGAATAGACGACAGAGAAGCCTCTAAAGAAGCAGACTTGCTGAATTCAGAGCCCTTTTCTTCTTCCCTACGCACAAGTCAGGAGGGAGGCTGAACTCGGAGAATCCAGAAGGGACCTGCTCGCTAATTCTCACACTGTACCTACCAACTGATACCGCAAAAGTCAGCAGAGGAAAACCCTCTAAGAGTTATTTTGAAGTTTTTGAAGGCAGGCGTTCTTGAGTGCAGCGCTGGGCAGCACTGGGGATCGCTCCTCCACAAGTGCTCCGCCAGATTCCCAAAATCGTACAGATTATACGTTACACAATCGTACATGTTCATAGAACTGCCGAGAACTGATTCACTTAAACATGAGATTTCCTGGAAATCATTAATATATACAAATGCCCATCTCGCACGCTCAGTTGTCTGCATCGGTGGTTTTGGGGTCTTCGGGGGTCCTCTGGTGGTCTTCAGCAGTCTTCCTCACTTGTCCGTTAGTTGATCTCTTTTCTTGATTCTGCGCAGTGGGAAGTTTTCTACGTGCTTTGAAGACAAATTTGAAAGAATGCTTGTTAGCAGCTTCATTATCTACACTTCCTCGATTAACATAACCAGTGTTGCCTCAGTAGTCTGAATTATGCGCAAAGGGTTAAAAGGCTGTCACCTCCCCAGAGAGTTAAAAGAAACATGGTCTTGAGTTAATCAGCTAAGGTATTTACATCACTTGTGTCCTTGGTTGGGTATCTTTTTCATTCCCCCCTTATCTTTATACTTTGTAAATTCCTTTACAAAGGCTTTAAATTCTCCTATTTCATCACCTTGGGCAAAGCCCAAACTCTCACAGCAAGTTTCTTTAATTTGTACCACAAAAGGCAATTAAGGATTGTTAACACAATCACTATTACTAATAATATCAAAAGTGGGTGGCCTCAGGCATTTAAGGTTTTCTCTGCAGAAGGCGAGTACCCTGCAAAGACATCCCACCAATGATGGGCTGTATCAGATTTAATTTGACTGGACAATCCTACAGGTTTCTCTCTGGTTATCACAGGTTTGATCATGGATTTGGTCAGTGTCTTATTCACTTTCTTTAGATGTTACTGAAGTTCCTCAGATTGGTTCAAGATTTTGTTTAACCCTTCCTGAGATAAGCTTGCATGACTCAGGTTTAAGCTTTCATGATGCCAAAACACGGCTACCTGTCCTTCTGTATGCCCAAAAAATGAGTATGTTCGTCCATGCCGAGTTAAATGGGTTACATTCTTGAGACATCCTTAGACAATTCCATTATGTTCTCTAACTACTGATCAATTGTTAGTCGATACATATCCAGTATTAACTTCTACAAATGTTTCAAATACATCAGGAGACACAATCATCTGTTTACAGCTGTTTACAGACAGTTCTCATAAGCATGGTTCACGTAATGGAGATTGTTGTCCACACAGGACACCGTCAGTGGTGGTTTCACAAAGATCTAAGTCATATGTCATCTTGTTGCTTCCAGTATATTTCCCTTGAAATTCCAGTAACCAGTACTCTGGATTTCCTTGACTTAACAAGAGTGTTGGCAAAATTAAAAATGTACACATTAGTTCAGAGTCTGTCACATAATAGTACATTAGTTGTCCTGCACCCCATCTATCATAACATTGCAATCTTAATTGCTTGAGCCACATCAAATCCTGTTGCCCTGATTTGGTTTCTTCAGGTTTCCAGACCTACTGAAGTCAGGAGTCCTATTCCAGTTCCTGCACCCCCAGGCAAAGTGTCATACCAAACTCGTCCTGTTCTCGGGAGAGGGCTGGAAAGGAGATACTAAAGGTCAGCACGTTTTTGTTGAACTCTTGCTACGTTTGTGCAGGTGGATGGTAATCTGATGAATTGATTCTGACTTATGGTTGGTCATGGATTTAACGATGTTAAAGTGATCACTCATAGGGCACCCCTTCTCTTTCCAGTCTAATTTGCGTTCACACCTCTGTTTACACACATCAGGGTATCCCATTCACCGGGTATCCAAGAACACGTAGTATTCATTATGAAGGAATCATTCCGAGTAACGCACTCCTTCATTTCCAGCAGAGGCACTGCCCCTTTGACTGTATAACACCTTAGAGGGCCGTTCGATTCAACAGTAAAATTCCTCAAGTTAGCACACAACGCAAAATCTAATCCCTGCCGTGGTACTTTGGAATTACCCTGTTTGAGGGGTCTCCACAGAGAACAATTCTGAGAGAACAAAATGTCTGCGCAAGTATAAACATCACGAGTAGGATGTACTTGTATCTTTTGGCTCTTTCCACTTCCACTGGAGACCCAAAACGGATTCATCTGTTTTGTTCAAGGGCCAGCAGGGAGTGCAGGCAGTTACCCATCCCAAACCAAAACACAGCAGTATTAATTCTGGATCAGTCTTACAGATATTGGTCCTGTGAGCTGGGATTTCCATGGTCCACCAGGTGCTTTCTTGATTCTTGAATACTGGATCCATGCAGCGTGTTTCTCGAGTTTAATTGCAGTGTAGGTCGTGAGCAGAACTTGAAAAGGGCCGCTCCATTTTCCTTCCAGAGGATCACCTGAAACATTTTTAACACAGACCCAGTCCCCTGGGTTCAAGGGATGTAGTGGAGAATCTAGACCCCACGCTCGTGTAGACAGCACTAGTTTATTGACTTCAAGGCCAGGTTGGATGAGGCCCTGAGCAACCTGATCTAGTTGGAGATATCCCTGTTCCTTGCAGGGGGGTTGGACTAGATGACCTTTGAAGGTCCCTTCCAGCCCTAACCATTCTATGATTCTATGATTCTATGACTTCATGCAATTGTTTCCCCAATAGTATTAGATATTGTTGCAAACTAATTTCCACCACTTGGGTGAGATCTTGCCCTAAATACCTGGTTTGATACGGTCTCCTGTGTAAGATTTCAAAAGGACTCAGTTTCTCTTTAGTTCTTGGTTTATCTCCAAGTCTTACTAATGCAATTGGGAGGGTGTGATCCCACTTCAAGTTGGTTTCCTGGCAGGTTTTGCTTAGCTGTGTTTTTATCACGATTCATCTTTTCCACCTGTCCACTAGCTTGTGGGCAGGAAGTTGTATGTAATTTCCAGTCAATTTCTGAAAATTTACTGACTTGCTGAACTATCTGGTGACACGAAGTGTGACCCTCTGTCAGAGGAGATCACTTCTGGTACTCCAAATCTGGGAATTATTTCTCTTACTAAAGCCTTTGTTACTTCTACAAGCTTTGTAGAAGTTCTACAAGTTGTTGTACTTCTACGAGCTTTGTTTGTTCTACATGGGAAGGCTTCAGGCCATCCAGAATAGGTATCAGTTCATGATAACAAATATCTGAACCCCCCTTTTCTGGGGAGCTCCGAAAAATCTATTTGCCAGTTTTGACCTGGAACATTTCCATTGTCAATATTTCCAAATTTGACAAGATTTTCTACTTTTGGGTTATTTTTTAAACATATTTCACACCTTCCAACTACATTTTTCATAGTTTGGAATAAGTTTCTGACCACTATCTGTTTAGTGAGGGAATCCTACAAAACTTCAGTTCCCCAATGGGTTTTGTCATGTTGTTTTTATCAATTTCCATAATATCTTAAGGGGAACTCTTATTCTCTTGTCTTTTAACATTGCCATCCTGATGAGCTAATCTCCGCCTTTAAGTCATTAATTAATTACTGATCTTTTTTGTCATCTTTAACTGACTCAGGTAGCGGCAAAGATTCCTCAGGAATCAAACTTAATACCTCACCTTGTTCCACAGCCCACTTGGCCTCATGATCAGCTAATTTGTTCCCCATTTCCTTCTCGGTGTTACCTTTCTGATGGCCCTGGCAATGAGTAGTTGCTACTGCCGATGGAAGTTGTAGAGCTTCCAGAAGTCATACTTTTAGGGAGCGATTTTGCTTCTCCCACTCCATCTTTGGTGGTTCCAGCATATCCAGCCATTCCAATTCCTTTTTTACAGAACTGCTCCCATCGGTGTACCAGGTATGATCCGCTTCCTCTAAAGGTTCCTCTTTAAGATCCAGTCTGCTCGCACGCACAGTCTCAATGGTCTCCATGCAATCACGCACAACAGTCTCCATTCTTGTTTTTCGCTTAGAAGTGAAGCAGGATTTGTGATAGTAGATGTAACAATCTGTATATCGTCTTGTTTTGTCAGAACCCCTTGATATTTTATGAAACTCGGCAGGGAAAGCCAGTGTCCTCCTTTTTGTTCTACAGCATGAGAAGTGTGCACGATTATCTTTTGTCCCAGAGTGAATTTTCGTGCTTCTTGGATGGTGAGAGTAACAGTGGCCATTGCCCGAAGGCATCCTGGCCATCCTTTGCTTACTCCATCCAATGGCTTGGAGCAGTACGCCACAGCTCGTTATAAGGACCCAGTTTTTGAGCCAAAACTCCTAAAGCCACCCCTTGTCTCTCAGATGAGAACAGCCAGAAGGGTTCTGTTACATCAGGCAGGCCCAAAGCTGGTACCCTCATCAGTTCCAGTTTCAGTTCTTGGAACGCCCTTTTGGCCTTGCCAGTCCGAGTTATTTGTGTCTGACTCTTTTTCAATAGTTCATGTAGAAGTTTAACGAAGAGTCCGTAATTATAAATCCATAAACGGCGCCAACCTGTCCTTCCCAAGAAGGTTCAAAGTTATTTTACCGTAGTCAGCTCTGGAGTCCTGCAAATGGCTTCTCTTCGTTCTTGAGTTCATCAGCTAAGGTATTTACAAGTCATTTGTGTCCTTGGTATCTTTTTCAAGGAAATTGCACTTAGTGTATCCAGTCCTAAGCCACCAGGAGTCTCATGTCTCGGATGGCGTTTAGCAGGTGCTCTTTTTTAGCCCTGACAGAACATATGTTGTTACCATTTCCACAGGAAAAAAAAAATATAAAATTCACATTTCTTCCTTTAAAAGTAAAAAAATAGGTAGTGTTTTATTTCTTCTTTTGAGGAAATTCGTGGTCTAGAGACTTTGCGTATGTCCTTTAAAGATCTATCAAGCAGTTCGTGTAGTGTTGTTTTTTTCTCCCCCCAGTGTTTCTGTGAATAATCTTACGATGACGCCGGTAAAAGTCACTCGGGATGTCTCTGACTGTAGAAAATCTTGTCCCCTTGTGAGTCCCAGCAGCATGGGGGGAGCATCCTCCTAAAGCGACTGGCCTCTTACAAGAGGGACACCAGACTGCTCCAGTCACTCACGTCCGCTGGCAAAGAGGTGGTGTTGAGTTCACACAACTGCTCCATGTTGATGGAGTTGGAGAGGTAATCGTTGGTCCCTTCGTCCCAGGAATGCTGCAGGAAAGAAGTGGCCATGAGGGTCTCGTCAAAGTCCGGGTTGTTCTGGTTGGCTTCAGTGAGGAGCTGCTCCTGCCCCTGGGCACAGTCAATGTGCCCGGGTGCTGCCAAGTCCACGTCGTGCAATATGGGGCTTGTTGGAGTCGTGAGCTCCAGCTCCCCAAAAGTGGAGGTGTCTCCGTTCAGGTCAGCGTTGAAGACGGCTTCCCAGTCAAAGTCACCTTTGAGTGACCCCAGCTGGATCTGCTCTTCCAGGGTCAGGAAGGCAGAGTCGGAAAGCCGAGAGGCCTTGGCCGTTCGCTGGGGTGAGGGCTGCTTGTGCTTTTGCCTTGCTTTGGCATCCACTGGATTCCAGTTCTGGTCACCAGTGACTTGTTCAAACTCTTTCAGCAGCTGCTGCAACTCCATGTTGATGCTGAGGATGTTACCGGCGGCTCACCCTTCTCGCGAGGCACCTTGATGAAGCACTTGTTGAACAAGGTTGAAGGCTTGTCTGCTGCTGCAGCACCTTCCTACCTGGGGAAGCTGGTAGAAAGGCACATTTTCAGCAAGGACCTTTGGGAAAAATAAAGCAGAAATGGCAATGCCAAGACATCCCTGGCTACATGCCCATCCGAAAGTCCCCTGTGTTGCAGCCAAAGTGTTAACAGTAAGGAATGTGTATCAGCGAATATAAAAAGAACACTGTCCTTGAGATAAGAAGGTAGGTTGAAGCTGTGAAAAACACACTGTCCCTGGGAAAAAAACAAGAAGGATGAAACTATGAAAAACAAGATTCTGAGCAAAACATACTAACTGCAAAAATATTAAAATATTGTAACAAATATAGAAATCTGTATCCAATCACAGTGTGTATCATACTCGTGCTTGTCGCGTGAACAGTAGTGCTAGACCAATTAACTTGCTAAGTACAGCGCATGAAGGCATGCACAGAACCGAGCTATGCTATAAAAAGAGCAGTGTCACAGAATAAAGCTGAAGCCTTTTTACTCATCATATTGATGCGTCTTGCTTCCCCGTCTTCGGCCGCAACATCTGGTGACCCCGACGTGATCAAGAGGGTTTTCAACGACCACAACGCGGACGAGAGAGAGGACGGCCATCCCGGCGCCCGAGAGAGGCGGATAGCCCGAGAGGCGGATCGTCCGAGAGAGGCGGAATCGTAGCGCTACGGACTGACCGGTGAGTCAGGCAGACCGAGGTCTGGTTCGGGATGGGAATGCTGCAATGACAGCCTGGGAACGAGATGATGGAACGGGACGTTGCATTGTCGTTGTTGAAAAGCTTCTTAGAGGAGCGTGGACTAAAACTTGGAAAAAGATATTGGCCCCTGATTGCAGGGGGGGTATGCAAAAGAAGTAAGCGACTGAAAAACAAAAAAAACCAAAAAAACAAAAAAAAAAAAAAAAAAAAAAAAAACCAACAAAAAAAAAAAAAAAAAAATAAAAAAACACAAAAAGCAACAACTGCCTCAACAAGAGGAGGTAAGCGACTGGGACAAAGTGCTAGAGAAACCAGCACTACTAACAGTTCTAACTTGATAAAACTCCCAGTACTCCTGGTTTGGGTATCAGCCCATGTACCGGAGGCAAGCTCTTCAAATATATACCTGACAAGGACTTGGGACACTATAGACGTTAAACTTTGGCGTGCAGCCACCTGTGTGGAGCTGCCGGCCTGGAAAAGTCATCATCGAATCTTTTGATCCAGGGCCCCGAACGAAAGACAGACTTATTGCTTTCCCCCTCTTCCAACGCAGTCGGTACACCGGCACCCCCGCGCCGCGCCGCCCACCGCGCCCGGCGGCGCCCCGGGAACGCCGCTGCTGCTGCCGGCCGGGGCCGCGGGCAACGTTTGTTTCGGCGCTGCCGCTCGTGTGCGGGAACGAACCGCGGCTGGAAAGGACGGAGACGCGCGGCGGGCCCCGCTGCGCCGGTTCGTTCGCGGCTGATGGTCCCCTCGGCGGGAGGGGGCGGCGGCGGTTACGGAGCGCGAGCGGCCGGAGCTGCGGCAACAACAACAAGAGCAACAACAAAAACAACAACAGCGACAACAACAAGGGGGGGGCGGCACAGGGCTGCTGGGTCGTCGTCGCCACCCCGCCCCCCCGCCCGGCTGAGGCGAGGGAGGGCTGACCCCCCCCCCCCCCCCCCCCGCCCGGCCGCTGCCTGTGGCCCAGGTTGTACCAAGAGAGAGCACATCGTAACTTGGATCGTCTCGATCGGCATCGCGGGAAATAACTAATCCTCTTTTGTTCCAGCAATTTCAACAGTTAATATCAGTGTTGCAAAACCGTAAACATGCACATTCCATTGTACATCTGCGAGCGCACACCGCGCTGCCAGGGCCTATAGCAGAAGGGAACAGGCGAGCTGAGCCTCTCACGAGTGCAGCTCTGGTACCAAACTCGTTAATACAGGCAAAACCTTGCAGGACTTCTACCATCAGGATACTGACGCTATTAAGTGACAATTTGGTTTAACACGACAACAAGCCCGCTCAATCGTACAATTGTGTACTAGCTGTTAAAATATGATCATGCCACCAGTGAATGGTGTTAATCTTCGTGGTTTACGCTCGCAGGAACTTTGGCATACACTTCTTATCAGACATATGTATTTTGTCATCATAAAGTATTAAGCATGTTGCTGGTATTTCTTACAATCCTACTGGGCAACCAATCATAGAATACGCACATGGTACTTTGGAGAATATGCTTTTGAAACAAGAAAGAGGAATGATGGGGAAATCTCCCAATGAAACAATAGCTAAGGTGTTATAGGTGTTAAATCTCTTAAATCGAGAGCTAAACATTTTGGGATGAATAAAATGTCACTCATGTCAAAATCAGGCATAGGCAGGGTTACAGCAAGTGGCTTTCCAACAACTGACTGAATTGGCTAAGAGAGCATTAAGACGTGTCCCTGATTTTTGGCACAGGGGAGGCTTCCTCTGCTTCCATTCGGCAGGGAGCACAGGAACCTTATGAGCATTTCCTTGATCAGCTACAAATGGCAGTTCAGAGATAAACAGAAAATCCGGCTACTGCAGATGTGTTGGTATTCCAGTTAGCCATTGAAAATGCTAACACAGACTGCCAACGAGCTCTTGATCTTATCAGAAATCGGGCAAAAACAATTGCAGATTTAGTAAAGGCGTATCACAATGTAGGCTCGGAACACTATAAAGCAAAATTTTGGGAACCAGCTAAAATCATTGCAGCTTCAATATTTGCACCAGGAGTTGGAGTGGCACAGGTGTTAACTACACTGAATAAGTTGGGTTGTTGGCTTGCAAAACAAATTAATGCTACAGCTTCTGCCTTATCAATGCTCTTAATTGACAGGATGGTTAAAATCTTTAGTAAAGCAGACATGATATTGCTAGTAGTTCTTTTATGCATAGTAATAATCACCCCCTGCCTATTGTCACGCTCCCAGCAGACGGTACAGAGTACGGTTCATCAAGTAATGGTCACAGAAAAAACAAAAAAGGGGGAGTTGTGGCATCTTACACACAGCTACAGTTGAGGTTTGACCTTGATGATTTAAGCCTGTGCTCTTTTCTGAAGTTGGGAAACACCGATAAAGAGGATGAGAAAGAAAAGGGAGTGTGAACAGCTGGTGCAGGGAGTGTGAGAAGTTGACATGAGGAGTTTTGGGAAGTTGATATAGAGTGTGTGAGAAAATGATGTTTAGTTTAGCAAGTAAAAAATAGCTCCTTTTTAGGCATAGCCAATAGTAAAATTAAAATAGGTGCGTGCACTATTGTTTGTAATCAATCACAGTTGGGTGAGGGCTGCATGGACACATCGTGGCCTGAGTAATAATCTATAAAAGCTGCGTGTATAACAACAATAAAGGTCACTCTGCTATCACAAAAGAATTTTGGACACAGACAATCACAGCTGCACAGCCTCCTTTAACAGTAATCATTAATGGGAAGGCTTTTCTGGCCTAGTTGACACAGGGGTTGATGTATCTATAGTGAAAAATCCTGACTGGCCGCCCTCTCGGCCTCTGATACAAGCCCTGGCAGCTGTGATCGGAGTAGGTGGAACACAGATCCCACAGCAGAGTGCACAGACCTTGTTAGCAGTAGGCCCAGGTAACAAACAAGCTATTTTGAAACCATATGTTTTTGATGTCCCATATACATTATGAGGTCGGGCTTTGTTGAATCACTGGAATGTGAGGCTAACCTCAAATTTTTAGCACGTCACTGATGTCCAGCCCTGACTCAAGCTGGCAAGCCGGTCTGGGTCGATCAGTGGCCACTAAAAGGTGAGCGACTGGACTGAGCTCAAAAATTAGTCAATGAACAGCTCAAATTAGGACATATAATTCCCTCCAATATTTGTTATCCCAAAGAAATCAGGAAAATGGAGATTTATGTTAAAAGATTTAAGAGCTATTGATACAATCATTTCACCAATGGGTGTATTACAACCGGGTGTACCAAATCCTACTATGATTCCAGAATGTTAGCATTTGATGGCGATTGATTTAAAAGATTGGGTTATTTCACCTTTTTACCTTTTTTATTTATTTGCACCCTAACAATTGTCCTAGATTTGCCTTTTCAGTTCCAGTGCTTAACAATGAACGACCCACGCAACAATATCATTGGATTGTACTGCTTCAAGGAATGATGAATAGGCCTACAGTTTGTCAATTGGTAGTAGATGATGCTCTCTGTCAGGTCAGACAGTAAATCAAGCTTAGCAAATTGTACGTGCCTACCCTGACCGTCAATGTATTGTGCCTTCAAATACTCCAGCAGGAGTAAATCCAACAGGTTTATGTGCCAATGAATTATGGCAAACTGATATTACTTATATTCAATTGTCTAATCGATCTAAATATGTGCATGTAACTGTTGATATGTTTTCTGCCTTTGTTATTGTTACTGCTCACACTGAAGAAAACCATGGGAGTACCAAAGAAAATTGGGACAAACAGTGATCCAGTATGGTGCCTTTTTACAGAATTGGAGAGTGACTCACGCTACCAGCATCCCTCATTCACCTATGGGACAAGCTGTTATTGAACAAACTCATTTAACGTTAAAACGAATGTTTGATAAACAAAAAGGGGCAGTCTTCCGTATATTTCCCCGCAAGAATCCTTGGACAAAGCCACATATGTTTTAAATTTTCTTAATTTGTCTGCTTCTAGGCAACATACTATGGCTGTGGATCACAATTTTAAACCCAGTGCCATTTTTGCAGAAAAATCAACAGCATGTTATAAGAAGCTGGACTCAACTCATGGGATGGCCCTGCGCCTCTGCTTACAGGGGGAAGAGGGTATGTTTGTGTTCTTCCCACAGGTCCATACTGGTTACCAGCAAGAAACGTAAAGCCAACCAGGACTTTTGAAAACTACAAATAGAGAAGGGGAGATCCAAGAATTAGCAGAGCAAGCAGAGATCACAGAAACACCGAATGAAGAGAATGGTTCAAATGGACAGACTTGTAATAGAAGATTTCATGTTAATATATCAACTGTTCTTATGTTTCTCATTGTTAGGTATAGTATGTGTGTGAAAGTTGCTTGTATATATGCTTTGTGTCTTTTCTCCGATCGGAAAGTGTATGGATTCCACCCGTAGCTACTGGAAGGAAAAGAATTAACTGGTACCAAATTAATGACAAAGAATTACTAACTGGACTTAGTTGTAAGCACGTAACTTTGAAAAGAGAAGCTAGGAGGATTGTTATTGAACAACATGTTGCAATTCGCAAAAACCGCTGTTAGCCGGCAGAGCACATACTGGGCAGCCTTGTTGCACGCACTGGCCACGCGTGCGGCAACGCCGTGTCAATACCTTTGTCATAGACTCTGCTAAGGGTGAAAAGGGATGGCTCAGAGCGGAGCTGAGGGAGGCTGCAGAGCACACTGTGTGGATAAACAGGGGACGCCCTGAAGGTGCCGTGCCTGCCTCCCTTCTCCACAACGACCCTGCCGATTGACACCCTCCTGCTCAGCGAAATCTTGGGTATAGTGGAAATAGTAAGGCCCTCGGAAAGGGAAGTAGTATACTAGAAACTGCTTTTGCAAAGCTGTACCAAAACAATATGCTAGTAACTGAAATTGCCAGTCTCCTACACAGAGTTTTATTCATGCCAAAAAAAAAAAAAAAAAAAAAAAAAAAAGGGGCAACGCTGTCACTGATCGATCACACAAATTTTTTCACCAATCTGCTCGACCTCTTCAGAAAGAGTTTGCACTGTCGCGAGCACAAGCCCGTGCCATCGTCGCTGCAAGGCACCAACCCTCGAGGATTGCAACCAAGAGGAGTGTGGCAAACTGATGTAACTGAGTTTCCCACCTTTGGTCCACTGCGCCATATCCACGTCACCGATGTGTAAAACAACATTGGCTTTCAGCATTTGCTGCCCTTGGCTTACCACAAGTCATCAAAACAGACAATGCTCCTGCATACGCAGGAGCAGCATGTGCTGCGTTTTTAGCGGATTGGGGAATTGAACATAGAAAAGGTGTTCCGTACAACAGCACGGGTCAGGCTATTGTTGAACGGCGCCATCAAGATGTAAAGCGACTCGCTGCCATTTTGAAAAAAGAGGGGGAGATGTCCCCCAACGCGCGAACTGAAAGGCGAAGGCAATCCAGGAGTTCCCAAAGACTCGGACCTTTCTGCAGAAGAATAGAAGAAGTGCTAAATCTTCCAAAGAACATATTAGACGACTCTGATCCAGACGAGATAGATTTTGCCTTTATCCGTAGTCTGATACGCACGCGCAAAGCTGCAAAATTATACCCGCTAACGCACTGTAGGTGTAGATGTAGAAATTTACAGGCTATAACTATAGAGTGTGGAGGTTGTAGTCGCATATGTCATGAATCGCAACGTGATGCAGTGCAAGGCTGTACAGATTGTAGACACGCTTTAGATATTAACCCATACCAGGCATTCGCTACTTGGCTTAGAATAGAGAACGCGTCACGACACAGGTTAACTGCGTTGTTTGAAAGTGTAGAAGAAGCTATATTAGCACACGCAGCCTTTAGGTTACAAAAACTACTGACTGTTGTAGAAGTAGCACAAAAGACACAAGTGATGGGTACCAGATATCAGAAGCAGTGTAGACATCATGACAAGGATGGAGGAGTTTATTGGTAAGACAATACCTATAGTAACAGGAATCTTAGTGTGGTGCCAAATGACCTACGGAATCAACTCCATCAGCCCGAGAGACAACATTTGGGTAACCATTGCTAACAAAACAAACCAGTCATCAATCTGCCTAGCCCTGGGTGGTATTGGAAACCCATTCCGTACCTGTCTCATAGGAGTACCAACATGGAAAGTGGCAGCCTTTAGAGGGCTGGTAAACACCACTAACCTAACATATAGCAACTTCAATACCACAACGATCTATAGAGCGACCCCTCAACAGTATGACGGAGCAGTACAACGCCGGCTTATTCATGCACTTAATGCTTCCCTCCAGTCTAATCTAGAAGAACTAGACCTGCTTGGTAGTATGCATGCAAACACTACCGCTGGGAAAATAGGAGGATGGTTTTCATTTTTGCCATTAGACCCAAACAACTTGAATAAAAACAGGAAACTATGGGCAACCTTAGATTCTAATCTTGACAGCGCATCGGTAATTCGCTTTCTATACTCGAGCTGCAATGGCAGCAACATTACTGAACCTCGAAGGTTGCCCGAAGGAATTTTCTTAATTTGTGGAGACAGGGCATGGAATGGCATTCCAAAACAACCAGAAGGAGGTCCTTGTTATTTAGGCCAACTAGCCTTATTCCATCCCAATATATCCCTATTAAGAAAATGGAGTGAAAATCACACCAGGAGAAAAAGAAGCCTACATGATCTAGACTGTAGCAGTGTAGGCAATCCCACATTTTGGAGTGAATTTGGACGAGTAGCTGCCTCCACACTTTTCCCAGGGTTAGCAGCAGCTACAGCGCTCACCTTAGCAAAACAACTAGGTTGTTGGGCTCGTGACGAGATAAACTTAACATCCAGCATTCTAGATGAATTAACGAAAGACGTAGAAAGCGTAAATCATGCGGTATTGCAAAACAGAGCAGCGATTGACTATTTGCTTTTAGCCCATGGGCATGGTTATGAAGAGATCGAAGGAATATGTTGTATGAATTTAACAGGTCCAGGAGAGTCAGTGCATAGAAAACTTAAACAACTAAAGGACAAACTACATGCCTTGAAAGAGGTAGATGGCATCGATGGATGGTTGACTTCCTGGGGAATAGATGGTTGGGTGAGACATCTCATCAAAACGTGCTTGGGGCCTCTTTTGTTGTTAGGCTTTCTCTTGCTTTTTGGACCATGCTTAATGCAATGTGTGACCCAACGCTTGTCAGCTATAGCGCACGCCGTTTTTGAAAAAAGAGGGGGAGATGTTGCAGCCAAAGTGTTAACAGTAAGGAATGTGTATCAGCGAATATAAAAAGAGCACTGTCCTTGAGATAAAAAGGTAGGTTGAAGCTGTGAAAAACACACTGTCCCTGGGAAAAAAACAAGAAGGATGAAACTATGAAAAACAAGATTCTGAGCAAAACATACTAACTGCAAAAATATTAAAATATTGTAACAAATATAGAAATCTGTATCCAATCACAGTGTGTATCATACTCGTGCTTGTCGCGTGAACAGTAGTGCTAGACCAATTAGCTTGCTAAGTACAGCGCATGAAAGCGTGCACAGAACCGAGCTATGCTATAAAAAGAGCAGTGTCACAGAATAAAGCTGAAGCCTTTTTACTCATCATATTGATGCGTCTTGCTTCCCCGTCTTCGGCCGCAACACCCCTGCCCCGAGTCACTGGCAGTTTTCTTGCCTCCTGTCTAACCCAACTAAGGGTGGTGGGAGCAAAGGGATTCGAGCTAGGACTTGCCAGCCAATGGGAAGCTTTTGGACAGCTCTCCTTGACTGTAAATTTGGGTTATGGGGCCTTGGTCATGCAGAGCACTGGGAGAAACCAGCCAGGCTTGCTCTAGGCATGGAGCTAAGCTGGAGGAGGTCAGGTCTCTCCTTTGTGGCTAAGGAAGAAGAAGAGGGTCTTTACACTGATGTGGCCATAGCCTTATCACAAGTGGGAACACATGGAAGAACCATGGGGAACGGCATCATAAGGGCCCTCCTTGCATCCCCCAGTTCATCTGCAGCTATTGCCAGTGTTGAGGGGTGTCGTGGTTTTTGGACTGAGGGTCGAGACAAGAACCGAGAGGGAGCACCCACCAGCCATGGTCCCGGGCAAAACACGACTCAGGCTTTCTTCTTAAAACAAAACAATTTATTAACAGTTACTGAACAGGAGACACAAGGGAACGAAACCGGTTACTTGAGAGGAGAAAAGAGAAAACAAGGCCAGGTCTTAAAACAACACCTCCCCACCCCGTTTCCTTTCGTTCCTGGCTCAACCTCCCCCCCAGGCGGCGCAGGGAGACAGGGAATGGGGAGTGCGGGTCAGTTCATCCATGTTGTTCACTGCCGCTCCTTTCTCAAAGGAGGAGGAGCCTTTACACCACTTTTCCCTTGCTTCGGTGGATCCCCTACTCACGAAGAAAAAAGTCCCCAAACTTTTCCAACGTGAGCCCTGCCCGCAGGATTGCAATCCTCCCCATGGATCGCACCAGTTCGGGCTTTACCAGTCTCGGCCTCTTAGGGAGCTGCTGCCACTCGCGTCGGCGTGGGTCGTCCCACGGACTCCAGATGCCTCCACGACCTCGTCGTGCATTCCATGCCCCATTATCAACAGTACCTGGTTGCGCATCCCCTGCTCCACGGCCTCTCCTGGGCTCAGGCATCTCCTTCCCGACGTGGGTTTCTCCACGGGCCACGAGTGGGTCTCTGCTCCGCCGAGTACACCCTGGCTGCAGGGGGCCGCCCGCCATCTTCACACCGATTGCAAGGGAAGCCTCAGCTCCAGCACCCCTCCTCCTGCTCCATCTTGGCTGACCTGGTCGTTGTGGTTGTTTTCTCTTAGATCTTAATCCTCTCTGGGGGAGCTCGGCCTGGCGGGCACCCCGGGAGCGAGGCGCTTCCTGAGCCCCCCGTGCGGCTCCCCCGGCGCCATCTTGAGCACATGGCGCCGGCCCGGGCCCGAGCGGCCGCTCGGCCGGGAGCCGGGAGCGAGGGCAGCGCCCTCCTGCTCTCTCCTCGCTCCTGAGCAAAAAGCCCCTTTCCCGCCCCTTTGTCCCAACTTAAATAGGGCAATTCGCAGAGGCGCCGATTTGGCTCAACCTCCCCCGGGGGGGATGGGACTCAGATCTGGTGGCACAGGGAGCAAATCCCCTCCCCTGCCACCAGAACACCCCCCCACACACATTAAACTATCACAAGGGGTGTCCTGGTTGCAGCTGGGACAGAGTCAGCTCTTCTTTTCAGCAGCCAGAAGAGCTCCATGTTTTGGTTTTAGTCTGAGACTCGTCGTGACAAGAACGCTGGCAGCGCACTGATGTTTGTGGTTGGCACTGAGGTCTCAAGGACTTTCCAGCTGCCGTGATCTTGCCAGTGTGCAGGAGCACAACAGGATAGGGGGGAGCATGGTCGGGACAGAGGGGCCACAAATCACCTTATGATTTGAATTTAGGCTTAGGACTGGGGCCAAACTGGCCAACGGAGTATTCCATATCACGCAGTGTCATGCCCAGTATATAGATGAGGGTCAGCCGGAAAGAAGGGCCTTTGCTCTTCCGGGGCTCTCACTCTCGGAGTGCTCTTGCTCTCCTTTCGGACCTCTCGCTCGTCGGGGATTGCGGTGTCAGGATTTACCTGTTTCGGGACCATTAGTTCGGGATGGGATGGGCGTTGGTCAAGGGGTGGTGAGCAATGACACTGTGCATCACTTGCTTGTGTATATTATTTTCATTATACATATGTATATATTCATATAGTAGTAGCAGTAGTATTAAATTGTTCTTATCTCACCCCACAGGTCTCTTTCCCTTTTCTCCTTTAATTCTCTTCCCCATCCCTGGGGGTGGGGGAGGGTGGGCGAGCGGCTGTGTGGCCTTTAGTTGCCAGCCGGGCTAAACCACAGCACCATGTTACGCTCTTGGCTTTCTCATTCTGCTCCGATCTTGCAGATCCCTGGTTTTTCTTTTGTCCTTCTCATTTTACCATCAGGGAGAGCTGTTACAAAGGCCAGTGGTTTCTGAGCAGTGGGCTGTGTCCCTTGGGGCAGTGGCAGTTTGCAAGTTCTCTGCTCACGTGGGCTGGTAGCTGCCATCCTGTTTGCCATGTGAGGGACACAGAGCCGATGGGACCCCTTGCTCTCCCAGTCTTACTGGGTGTGTGTTCGGCAGTCACGAAGAGATGGTGACGGCTGCTTCTTTGAGAAGGAACAAGAGCACCTCTTAGATTTGCTTGGCCAAACCGTCATTCGTTATGAAACAAAGAAAATGCTTCCAGGTTATACTTCAATGTGTGGGTGTTTTTCTGTCTCTTTGCCGTTCGTGTAGCACTGACAAAATCATCAAGAGCTGAGGATGTATTACGGCAGAAAGAGGAAAAGGTGGGGCCCTCTTCCTGCAAAGTGTGGTGTACGTAAGGTTGTCTTTATTTTTTTCTGCCTAAAGTAAGTGAAGCAAGCAGTGCCTGTGAGGGCAAGTGGTCCTCTTCTATAGCCAGCCAAATGGGAAATACTGCCCAGGCTTTCTGGGAGAGTTTTATTGAACCTTGACCACCACAGCGCCTGTTTTTAAGCAACAGGTAGGTCTTGTTCACCTAGACACACAGAACACATGGCATGGTAGAACATTAGCTGTGGACAACACACATGTAGAAGAGAATCCATGAGCTTAATCTAAGGAAGAAATTCTGCATTTACTTATATCCTGCTGACTGCTAAATGCCCGTAGTGTTTCTTTGATGGGATTGCTTCTCTGAAGTAGGGTCTTTCTTTCTATAGCGCAGTTTCTTTCTATCCTATGTTCTTTGTTGTTTGAAATCACTTCTTAATATTTTTATTAAATGTAAAAAAAGAAAAGTGATTGGTATGACTAACATCAGAACTGTCAAAGTAGTATCTAATTAGAGCAAATCCCCAAATCAGAATTAGCAAATAGGTTCAGACTACAACCACACCATTACAGTAACACATAATTCATGCTACGAATTCCTAACGAAAAAATCTAGAGAGAAGGCTGCCCATTTAATTCTACTTTCTAGTGAAGATTTTGGTCTTAAGTCAGTGCAGTAAGCTCCTCTGAACATCTCATTAGTGCAACTGAGTTACTCAACGGTCACATTTGCAGTCATTGGTGCTTCTACTGAATTGGACTGTTATGGGGCAGATCTTTTCTTGAGATTTCTCTTGCTCTCTTTGCAAAAAATGTTTTACAGCCTAGCTCTGCTCTGGAAAGGTTGGCAGCTACAGCAAAACAATGGGAAAAGCTAATTGATGCTGTGTGCTTTTTTTTTCAAAATAAAGAGCATGCATGAGTTCAAAAACATTTGAAAACATTTAATATGCAGAAGAATTAAGAACAGAAAAAAAAAGTGATGTTTGCTACTTCTCCTTCACTTTTTTCACAGGAGGTTCCATCTGAAGAGATTTTTCATGATCTCTGTCCACTGTCTCTTGGGAGGCTGCAGTGTCTTTCTTAGGAGGAACAGCCACATCTATGTCTTCTGCTGTAACTGGCTGTCTTGGATTTCTAGCACCTTCTAACAACACGGCATTGGGAAACCCTTCGTTCTTATCCCTGTTTCTTCTCTTCCGGTGTTTTTTACGTCTATTTCGTTTGCCATCTCCCAGTGGACTTTCCACCTCCTTCTCTTTTTCATGGTAATTTCCACCTCTGTTAGGATTTCTGCAGCTCTGCCCACCAGGATATTCCTCCCTACATCGCTGAACATACAGCAGGTTCTCTTGTCTGCTCCCAGGTGGACCAAAACTGCCTGGAGAACAGTTCTCTCTCTTTGCTGGATGTGGAGTTTGAGGGCTGACAGCACAGCCCTTGCGGAAGTCTGCATACCGTTCTCTATAGTGCTTTTCCCGTTCTCTGTATCTTACCTTTTCAGATGGATCTCTGAAGTCAGCAGGTCTGCCACAGGAAGCTTTAATGGGATATGATGGAACTCTGTTGTACCTGTTAAAGTGCTCCCTTGCTCCCTCCCCTTGAGGTTTAGTCTGTGCAGCGGCAGACTGGCCTCCAAATACTGGAGACCTTGACCGGGAACGGTATCTTCTGTATGAGGGTGACCTAGAACGGTGAGACACACGTGACCTTGATCTAGAACGATGGTTATGACTCTTCTCTTTGCCTTTTCTTGGATACGGTGGCGATCGCGGGTGGGAACGAGAACTGGAATGACTAAATGATCCAGAGTCAGACTGAGACTGGGAAGAACCTGATCTTGACTGGGAGTTGGTAAATGAACTTCGAGAGTAAGACGATGCACTGCAGGGAGACTTGGACCTTCAAAAAAACACAACATAAAAGAAAATAAATGAAGTTAATTCAAAACAGTCACTCTCCACAATTTTTTCCCTCCCAAATTTGGTTTGGTTTTTTTTTGGCCTCTCCATGTGCTTATGTCACAGCTTCTTTCAGCTGCTGACATAATGCTCCTGCAAATTGAAGAACTCGATAACATGTCACAGTTTCTGCTGACAAGGCAGACCAGCTGCTGCTTTGTTAGTGTAAAAACACACAGGACGGGTAAGTCTAGTTCCACCCACTTCTGGCACATGACCTACCACAGCTATTGATCTACTCGAGGTGCTGCATACTGGCCTCTACCGCTACGTGATCGCGCGCGTTTTTCACTACTCGGCAACTACCCACAGTGCAAATCATTTTTGTTGCAGTCAGATGCAAAAAGAGCAAGTCTGAATGGCTACATCAAGCAGCATCGAGGTTTATCAAGAAAACATGATTCAGCCCGAAGACCGGAAACCTCAATTTTAAAAGGCCACCTTGGTCTGTTTAACTGCACTGCTTATTTGGTGATTTGTGCAGGATGCAAAATACGTGTGCTGCCACCTTACACACAGGACTACTGAATCAACCCTTCTAGCCAGGCATCCGAGCAAAATCCTGCACATAGTAGCTCTAGCCAAGGATGGCGACTGCATTTCCAGAAAAATCATAACTAAAAGCTTCTAAACTCAGCCCCTCGTACCCTGACTCAATGCCATTACCAGTTTTTCTTTTATTACTGTTTAAAGAACCATTTCACATTGTTACACATATCTTCATTAGCATCATTCCTCCTCTCCAAGTCCTCCACCAATGTAAGATTTCCTTAACAACAAGTCTGATCTTTTATTTCCTAAGAATAATTTAACAATGTCACCAAACTACTAGCGAAAGCCGTCAGTTTGCAGTCCAGGTTAAAATCTCCCCACGCATCCACAGGAGATAAATGGAAGAGGAAAGAAAGATCATTTCTCTCACCTGTCTCCTGCCAAGTGCTTTGAGGTGATGGTTACAATCAGAATAGGGAGATGCAGAGCATCCAGCACCTACACCTGTTCAGTTTCTCACCTCCTCACGGCTCAGGGGGTGAAGGATGTCGTTCCAGAGAAGCTTTAGTAAAAGAGACGCCTGTTCCTTAACAGCTGCTGCCAAATTATAACTATCAGTCAACTACCTCTGCCATATTTGAGCTAGTAACCTACATATGAAACTCCTCTCACTGCTAATCCCTGGAATCATCCAATCCATCTAACGACAGAGAGGTGGTGAGGAACTCCTCCTGATTCCTCTAGACAATCGGTTTCTCCATTACACGCGTAAGCAGTTATCTGGAAAATGAACGCCTACGCTCCTTTTGAATCTTTTTATGTTCCATCAGTTCCTTAGCAGAATCATTTGTAAACTCATCAAGTCTTGACTTTTTCTTTTGCCTGTTAAAATAAGTTTGACCTTTCTGACAGTTATAGTTTGACCTTTATTACCAAGAAACAAACCATGGCCAATACGAGAAAATGCACACGGCATGCAAATGCACAAGGGGAACATCCTATTTCAGCAAAAACAGTTTAGATTTTGTACAAGTCTTAGGGAGAGTATTCATAGAATCATAGAATGGTTTGGGTTGGAAGGACCTCAAAGATCATCTAGTTCCAACCCCCCTGTGATGGGCAGGGACACCCTCCACTCCACCAGGTTGCTTAACGCCTCATCCAACCTGGCCTTGAACACTGCCAGGGATGGGGCAGCCACAGCTTCTACAAATTCAAATTACACTTGTCTTCTTATGTCATTTTGGCTTATGTCAGATGCTCTTTAGTGTAGCTGCAGTCTGATATGCTTTTGAAATACAAAAATGAAAATCTACACAGCTTCCTTGAGCCAAATACTTACTCCTCTGTAAGCAGCAGCTGCTGCTGTTGCTGCTGAATCTGCTGGTGGAGCCCGTTTGTGCAGCCAGTTCCATTGTGGAAGTTGTTCACAGCCTGGAGGCAGGAAAACATTTCCAAAAAGGTATTACGAAACTTCAGTAGATGTACGAACAAAAGCCTCCACACTAAATTACTTGTATATTCCTGGAAAAGCTATCAATCCTAAAATAAATGATGTAAATTAATATTTTCTTCCCTTTCAGCTTTTTACAAATAGACTTTTCTTACAAACAGTTGACATCAAAGTCATTGTGTTACCTGGCGTAGGAACATGTTGGCATCTAAAGCATCAGGTGAAACACCTGTCTGATGACACGTTGGGCACGTATGTTCCTCGGATTCCAGTAATGCTGTTCTAATACCTGTGAATAATTAGAATCATCAAAAGAGTTTTGAGCTAAAAGGAGGAAAATCTGGGGGTTCTAATCAATTATAACAACACATACATCATTAACGGGTGAATATGGTCTGGAATGGAGAGCATGAAGCACTAAATGTTCAACGGTGTAACAAATGTCTAGTCTGCAGGAAATAACTACACAGTTGTGATGTTTCACTGTTGTAACCTGTGGAGATGGAGCCTAGGCTGTGTCCTGAGGTTTCGACTAGTCTTTTGTCCACTATCTAGTTCAGTGAGAAGTCACCAAGCTCAAGGTTAATGAATAAACACATCCCAAAAAACAGTAGTAGGTTTGAGCTCTGAAGGTTTTACCCAACTCCCTTGTGGAGAAGAATGTGGATTAAATGCCCAAGTCTCCATTTGTTGCAGATCACAGTGAGTCACCAGAGTGGGCTAAAGAATTTGATAGGAGATAAATCATTTTAGTGGACATCCTGAATGCATTCAATATCTAATACTGTGATCACTGGCGCAGTTATGCGCTCCTTGCATTGCTGTCCTTCAGCATCTAAAGAAGATTTAACTAGATGGGTGAAAAGGGAAAAAAGCTTTCAGCTTTTTTTTTTTTAATTTATTTATACTAGAAAAGTCCTTTTCTTTTTCAGGGCATACTGAAGTATTAAATAGAACTGGTAACAAAGTAATTTCATTATCTGCTATTTCTGCTTTCAGAAGACCAGATTTCATGTTGTGATTTAACAAACATGGGAATAACACTTACATTCGTCACAGTAACTGTTCCCACAGCAGGGAATGACAGCTGCGTCAGTCATTATCTCCTTACAAATGAGACATAACAGCTCCTCTGGAACAGGATCTGCGGAGCAGGTGGAGGAGGACGACGGCTCCTCCAGTGAAAAGGGAGGCTTCTCCTTCTTTCCTCTAGCATAAGCTTCCCTGGAGGAGGGGTGGGGAAGGAAAAAGAAAAAAGGTTAAAGATGGATACAGGAAAAATTCTCCAAGCATTGGATTTTATCAAAGAAAGATAATAGGTGGAACTGTCACTCCACATCAGCCTTCTAAAATGTAGGCATTTAATTGAAACTACTTTTCTACAGCAACAACACAAGAAGAGGGAGGGGGGAACAATTTTCCGTCGGCAGAACTCTCCCATTCATTGGATCAACAAAGAAATTAACTCAGACTAGAAAAATCATGTTTTGACAGCTAGAAATCAAGTGCAATGAATCCCACTTCTCCTTTGCCAGAGGGTAAATGGAAATTGCAGGCTCAGGATAAAGGTAGTCTCCCAGTAATTACATTTTATAAACGAAAGGTGTCTCTGTTACAGGTTCTAGAAATGAAGATCCATGACAGAAAAAGAGCAGTGCTACCAAGTGTGTTTCTAAATGGCCACTCTTGCCAGCACATAGTAGTATTTTCTGAGTTTACAGCAACAGGAAAACCAGTCTGTTTCACACATGGGATTTCATAAAAGTCAGCAGGGGAGGAAATCTCAGTCCAGCAGCTATTTGCTAAATTTGGCAAGAAGCCTTTGAAACAGAAACCAGAAGCAAAATGAGCTTTCCACGAGAGCAGCTCCACTGCAAACACTGCTGAAACGTTTGGCAGAAATGGAGATTCGTAGCACGCCACAAGTTTAACCCACTCCCAGGGGCATGAGCAGCAGCACCACTTTATTTAATATTGGAAAGTATCAGAGATTTTAAAGTTAAGGCCACACTGACAGTATTTCCTCCCCCGGCATTACAGGTGCTGGCCGACTTGGCTGCGCTGCCCTCCGACACCGACACACGGTCTCTCCCGCTCACACCTTGTTCAGCCCAACGCGCCCCGTACTTACGCGTTAATAATTGGTATCACGTATTTCCCATCGTTTGCCATCATAGCGCCCTTTGTGTTCGGATCATGCACCTCCCTCAAGAAACTCCGTGGAATTCCCGTGCTCTTTTTAATTCTGGGAACAGACCCAGCATTTTTGTCCTGTTAAAAGAAGAAATGCAGACAGATCTCAAGATCTTGAGGCCAACACTTAGAATGACATTTCAGTGGTTACTGTAAGCAGCAAAAGCCTTTAACCCTCTCCTTGTACCTAGCTAAGGGCTGCTCAACTAAAATACTTATTTTCCTAAAAGAATATAGCCAAGATGTTCCAAAGGCTTGAACTCAAATCGACACTCTTTGGCTTAACCTCAGGCTCCTGAAGGGTGAAACAGCCCTTGGCTCACGACCCACTCAGAGAAGAGACACAAACCCGCTCCTCCTCCTCCTCCAAAGTGCAATTCAGAGTGAGAGGGCTCTGAATCAGTCGCTCGGAAACTCGTATCACCATCAACAGAGGAAGGCTGAATTCCTACCTCCTGCACGTACATTCAGTGACTAAAATAAAACGGCAGGAATACTCAACCAGAGACTTGTGTAATTAAAACCACGCAAACATTCCACAGATGGGGTCAATGGAAACATCTTGGGTTTAGATGAAACCCTAAAACCTGTGAATTGTCGTCAAAAAAGATTTAAAACCAGAACAATCTCCAGTAATATTGAAATACACAAAACTAAGCATGAAAGGTCACAGAGAAAGGCCTATGGACGTATTTAATGTCTGTGACCTAGAGAAAAGTACATTTGGCATTTCGAATTCCAGGTTTCCCTTGAATTTTGAAGGGCTTTGCAACATTGGCATATATCACCTTTGTATTTCACCCCAAGAGAAACAATTCTTGATTAAGCATTCATGTATTTGTGCCAAGGTTAAAAAATGACAACCTAAGGAACACCACCAGTCCCCCTGAGTCTTACCCTGTTTGTCGGGCAGTCCTTTCTATAGTGGCCAGGTGTTCCACAGCTGAAGCACGTATAAGATGGTGGAGGTTTCTTCATGGAACTAAAAGGGTTTTTGGAAAAAAAGAAAAAGGTAGGAATGTGTGTGTCTCATCAAAACAGACACCTCTACAAAGTTTCTCTAGTCTCCCAAGAACAGATTTGCCATTATCCACACTTACTCAATGGGATGATATTCCTGGCAAGACTGGATCATCATAGCTTTTATTTTCTCTTCTTCGGAAGCGTTGGCTTCAGCCAGATTGGCAGTCTGTTTAACAGGAGTTATTTGACAGAAAACACACTTAAGCCCACACAGCCAAGACAGCAGCACCCACCCAATCCTGCAAAGACCAGCACAGTGCTGGTTGAGGTTGCAGGAAAACAGCTGCAATTTCTATAAAACAGAGCTGTCCTGAAGATGTTCTGGGGAGTCCTTACCCCAGGACATGATGTTCTGTGCCTGTCAACCTACTTGAAAAGAGCATTCTTGGGCACTCTAAACCATAGGCACTGTTTGTGCCTTACTTAAAGACTTGTGGAACCGATCCAATTTCCTGCCAAGTGGACTGAAGTTATGTGCAGAAAAAATTACACTTTGAACTGTAACTGAAACTACAATTTGAAAGTTAAAATACTTTAAATTATTAAAAACAAAATTACAGTTTTGTCACATTACAACAGTTATCCAGCTATAGATCACAGTATAAGACTTAAAAATACAAAGCAAAAACTTGGGTATTTTTAAACTATTTGACAAGAATATATCAATACCTTGATAAGCTGGGCCAGAGACATAGGTGCAGAAGAGTCATGAATCTGTTCACAAAAAAATGAAGCACATATTCAAGTTCTATGATCAAAACATAGCAAGAGTTAACCTCTACTGCATTCTTCAAGTCTGCATGATGTCCTCTGAAAGAGGCATTTCCAACAATCCAAGTTTCTTTGAGAAGGAAGCATCACTCCAGGAAAGTTATTTTCAGTGTAGGTGGTAAATTAATCCGTTTATGTCTCATCGTTTGTAAATGCCCAGGGTTATGCTTCAGGAACGCAGCAGAGTTGCCTGCTGTGTACAGGCAGGCACAGACGTATCTGCCCTGAGACATGGACTCTGCCTCATCTCTCAGTAAGTTTTAAAGTGTCTGGCCAGGCTATCACACAGGGCAGCTTTTCACAAGTTGGAAGGGTAACTGTTCCCTTGTTCCTTCTCCGGTACCTTGCATTATATTGTGCCACAGGCAGCAGTTCAGCTTACGCTGGTAAAACATTCTCAGGACAGTCGAATCACTGCTGCTTATGTCTTAAGTGATTCAAAAACGTAGAAGAAAATGTCACCATGTGAACCGAACGGCTCTCCTCAAGAGGTCACTAAACTGATCAGAAGAGAGATTGAAATCCTTCCGTGGAAAAAGCTCTTGTCCTTTAGTACCTTATGCAGTGGAAGAATTCAAGGGAGCAGCTTTAGCAGACGCTGGGGAAAAAAATATCTATCTGCAGAAGAGGATTCCTCACTCCAGTTAATCGTTCCTTCTGTACATGTTTAGGAAAGCACATACACCGTTGCTGTATGATGAACAAAAAAGTTTTTGAAAATGTGCCTTTGGAGAGGAATAGTCAGATCTGGAAAAAGAGACCTTCTTTCCACTCCAAGTCTTACCAGAAGATTCAGCTTTCTTTCTTTTCAGAACATGTTCTACCTAGTTCTGTTACAAAGGAAGCCTGATTGAGTCTTTTGAAGCGTCATGCTCCATATGCCACGCTGTTTTACATGTGGAAAACCAGGCTTATGTTCTCTCAGGGCAGGTACAGTCACTCATTTTGTGGTTTTTCAGAAGCAAACAAAAACTTAGGAGAGCTCTCTCTTGGACTCTAGCATTCCACAGTCTAGGATTGACCAGTACCTGAGGCATAACAGTTAAACTACTAACTCGTTCTTGGATTTTTTGAAGGAAGGAGTTATTCCATGGCCTGAGGGCAACAGTCTGATTTCATAAAGGGGGTCAGAGAACTTCTTTCTGCTAAACAGTTATCAAAAGCAGCAAATAGATAATTAAGGCACTACTCAGTACGTTTGACCAACAGCCATCTTCCAATGATCCAACATTCTTCTTCGCAATTCAAATAGAAGGCTAAACAGAAGTTGACACAAAACGAGTGGGAAAAGGGACAGAAAATAGGAGGAAAAAGGCTAATCTTACTGCTGGAGTGTTCCTTTTCAATTACAGTGGTTCCCTAAAACCCGACAGCTTGGCTAAACTAGAAGTTCAGCCAGGAAGGATCACAGCTGTGCTTGATGGTGCTAAACCAACGGCCGTGACTCTCCGCATTTCTGCAGCCTCTGAGGACCAATTCCAGCCAGAGGTCCTTGCAGTTGCTGAAGCAGTCATACTCATCCAAAAAGGACCCACGTTCTTGCTTTGCCTGTAGTAACAGGAGGGCAGCAGCACAAATTTGGAAGTGCAGAATGACAGTAAACATAAGAGCAAGACAACGAAGCAACAGTCTGAGTATAAGCCTTTGTGTATCCTTTCAGAACAAATCCAACCGTTTTAGTTTCACTGCTTTACTGGTCAGCCAGAACTGGCAACCTTTCCTGTGCTTTATTCCCACCACACTCAGACCCAGGTTCTGCTCTGAAATACAGACAACAATACACGTGTTTCAAACACCCAAACAAACCACAGCTCCCATACTTTAGACCAAGACCTGAGTTAGCTTCAAGAATAAAGCCAGTCATGTCTCCAACACCAGAGGCACCTGAGGCTGCAGCGCTTTCACAGCCAGCGAGAGAGGGGGCTCGTGCAGCGAGGCACAAGGCTCCCACCCTGCCCACGGCTGCCCACAGCCCACCGCAGGTGCCGTCAGAGCAAACACGGAGGGAACGTGTTTGCTTTGTCTTTCCTTTCCTTTCATTAGTTCTAACTGACACTGAGGCTTCCCTCCCACTCCGGGATTTTCCTTTTTTTTTTTTGAGACATCTATGTTATCTAAAGGAAAGCTGAACCTTTAAGGAAATTAGAGCAGCATCCAGCCCTGAAGTCACCCAGATCCAAAGATGGACTGCAGGCAGAGATGAAGAAAATGACAGGGATTGTACCCAGAAATGCACCAGGCTCTAACCTTGTGCCAAAATTTGTACACT
This sequence comes from Tauraco erythrolophus, assembly GCF_009769465.1. Taxonomy (NCBI): domain Eukaryota; kingdom Metazoa; phylum Chordata; class Aves; order Musophagiformes; family Musophagidae; genus Tauraco; species Tauraco erythrolophus. Next base: position 238,129 of record NW_028238627.1, on the reverse strand, counting down.
GGGTTTTAGATATTTTCATTTGCAGACAAACTATCAAACTAAACTGCTTCATCAGATAAAGTGGAAAGATCAGATGCAGAACTTTAGGACACCACTTTGTGTAGCAACGATATCCAAATTCAGGGCAACCTGTCAAAGACATGTATGTGCTCAGAGGGGCCCAAACAATATCACTTCAATTATACAGTTTTAGGAACAAATGATGGCATTACTCAGTTTTTACTATGCTGAATCAAATACATATTTACAACACATGCTATGCTTTCCTGAAAAATATATCAAGTTAATGCTTGGAAAATTAATACAAGGCTGCATTGACTAGAATTAAGTGCAGCATGTAGAAAAAAGTGTGAGATTACATTTTTCCATACCACTTTGGATGTTCCACTCCCTGATGCAGCTGGGCTTCTAGAAGAAGAAATAAAAGGGATGAGAACTTTAAATAAAGCACTTGTACTCAGTGTAAAGCAGTGAAAATAGATTACAAACCCTGAACATCAAAACATTATGTTCTGGTAGTCTAGAAAATGTGGAAATTAATCTCTATTCATCAATTGTTCTCTCTTGGTACAGTCAGTGCAACTAAAAAATCTCCCCAAAATCTCATTTTTACTTTGTCACAAATTAAGACTTACAGATACAGAACACAACAGTGCAAGAGGACGTCCTCAGATGTTTTGTCTCTGCTACGTCAGTATCAAAACCAGGGAGTCTGTACCACAGTTTCGTGTTCATAAAGACTCAGCCATCCAAAAGGAAGGTAACTTAAGCCAAGCTGTGTATCCCTGGTTTACAAATGGGTTCCAGATGGAGCACTTGAGTTCCTCAGAAAGAACAGTAATCGTCTAGACACTTGGAAGTGAAGGTTTACTGAAGTGAAAAAAGCAGTCATCTGACAAGGAAATAACAGAACTGTCAGCAGCAGAGTCTTTAGAGGACTTCATGGAAGCCCAAGCACCGTGTTCAGATATCTACCATGCTCCGCCATGAAAGTGCCAAAGTGCCAAATGTCCTACACCTGCTACACTGAGTAAAAATAGTAGTAGAAGAGTCACCTGAAAGCAGTTCCCAGGATGTTGTGCGATTTAGGAGCCCTGTGACAAAAAAAAAAAAAAGTCTTATTTGCTAGAATTTTCTTAAGATAAGCTTGATAATGCTACCATATTTTAGGAAATATTCCTTAAATTGTAAAACTTGCTGATATTCCACAGACTCATTGATCTGTAGCTGCATGCTCTTCATCTTGAACCAGACATACAACCGTTGATACCGTTAGCAAACAGTTCATACATCATCCCCAGTGTCCCATGAGCAGAGGCATCAAAGGCTGCCGTGGAATTTCGGTACAAATGGAAAGGCTCGTGCTTCCTGCCAGTGCTAGAACAGCACCAGGCTCGCAACGACAGCCACAAACCTCTGGAAGATGAGGAAGTACAAGGAAATACTTTAGATTACCACACAGTGGTTTCTTCATCCTTTTCCCTTGAAGAACACACCACAAGGTTTCGAGTAACGCGTGTTTGAAGGCCTCTCCACCATCACACCATATGTTCATTGTTCCCAAACATTAAACACTCTACCAGTTGTTTCGGCAACGTTTCCAGCTGAAGGAATGCAAAGCTCATCTGCCTGGTTAATTTTCCATGCCAGAACCGCAGTGCCATTCTTTCCTTATCCCCACATCCAGGTGTTTATGTGATCTTGGATGCTGGCAGCATCTATCCTCTCATTTTAGGGCAGCATTACAGTACCAGGAGAGGGTGCCATCCAACCAGAAACAGAGGGTGCCTTGACAAGACAGCACTAAGCAAACATTCAAATTAACCCCCCAAACAAGGCCATGTATCTAAGCACAACGAACACTGTGGCGTCCACAATTCCTGGGTAGTGCCTGGAAGCACTGAAACAACTACTGCAGTAACAGACCCAAGGTTTACATGCAGAGCCACAGAAATGCAGGGATTTTGCTTCCAAATTCTTCATGGGTACCAGGATGCTGCTGTGCTGTTTGTTTGAAACACACTGTAACTCATCAGTCTACTTGATTTATTGAGAAGCAACATTAGAAAGACACGGCAAAACCTTAGACTTAGAAGGATAATATTTGGTAACGTGCTAAACTGCTGACGGAGTTCAAGTTTGGAAAGGATTAACTGTTCCTTCATTGTACTCACACAAAAGGCAATACACTTGAGGATATTGTTCTTTTTGTCCTGCCTGTTAGGAAACTAACAGGAATCCCTTATAAATGATACTTCTTGTTTGCGTGGCTCGCCAGCTGGCTACCCTTGGTCTTTCCTCTATAGCTAGTGTCGAAAAAAAACCCAGATTTATGGCTAAGAATACCTGCCATATCCTGCTCTCCCTCTCTGAAATGTGAGAAAGAGTCAACCACTGAGAATCAGACTCTTCTGAGATGGGAACACATTCTAAGTTTACACTACAATGTGTATCTTTCTTTGCTATAAAGGCAATAAAAGCCTTCTCTTCGTGTAGAGGAAACAGATCTACAACTTGACTCTCAGAACAGTCAATCCCAAGAACAAACTCAGAAGAACCCTCTTAAAAGTTACCGTTGTTGGAGTTTGAACCCCCTAAACCAGCAAGCCTATAACTGTCAGTCAACTTTGAGACAGATACAGTCAAATCTGCCCCAGGACAACAAAAATAAACAGCAGCTTCAAAGAGAAAGATACAATCGGAATGCCTCTCTGAAGTGCTATCCACAAAAAAGTCAACACACTGAAACCCCTGACAAAGAACACAATGTTTTCTGGATACTTACATAACACATGGTTTGCTCGTTGCTTTGGCTCCTCCAGCAGGGATTCTCCTAACAATAACCGAGGAGTTCCTGGGAATCAGCGCATGATCATCCGTGTATTCTGAAAACAACATCCATACACACAAAAAAAATCAGTCAGTTCATAACAACGTCCGTTAAGATGTAATTACGTAGCACTTCAGAGAATCCCCTTCCAGCTCTAAAAGGATAATTTTAGATGTGACATTGCGCTTTTATCGGCTCAACACACTGACACTACATTTCCAGAAATCTTCAAGTTTGGTTATCAAACACAAGCAGCAAAATCTTTTTGTTTTTAAATAGTTTGAATGCCAGCAGGAAAATGAGATCTTGGGAGAAAAAGAAACCACAGCAGTGTCTCACCTGCATAAGCCACATTCTAAGGTCTGCCTAGCTTGCCCTGCAACCAAACAGGCACAAGATGTTCACCAAAAGTGATTCCCCCACGCTGCTGGTGCTTGAGACCAACGGAACGCTGCAGAGAGTTGGCCACCTCTGTCTCCTTCTTGGAGCTTAATCCATCAACTACTACATTTCTCAGCTGCTTTACGTTGAAATGGAAATGGAACTGGCAGTGCTAGAATTTGGATCACAGACATTCTGGGGTTTTTTTTTAGTTTGCTTGCACAAGTAGGGCAGAATCAGCTCAAGCTCAAGTGGTATCTCCCCTCTCAAGCTAATCATCTAATTGGAATTAGCCAAAGGGACGGGAATTCCTTCAATTCACTTTTTGCGGAGCAGACAGACTCCAACAAAACTACTTACGCAGACAGCCTTGAAAAGCCTTTTGAAAATAGTCTGCGCCTGCAGCTGCCCATGCTTTGCCTTGGCTTACCCCATGCTAGTCTCCTGAAGCTCTGTCAGGATGATTTTGCTCAGTAATCACACACAAAATAGGAATATTTCACAATTACTGAATTATAAATATTTCACTCTGGTATTCAGTATATTATTCCTACGGGCAGGAACCTTTCTTAGACCAAAACATACCTACCAGAGAACATAATTCCAACCATAGAATAAAAATGTTACTTCGATTTCAAAAAGGCAGAATGCTTCTGCAGAAAACAGAAATCATTTAGCTGAACTTAATTCCTGATCTTCCTCCCTAGGGAACTGAACACCAACCTTCCCCTGGACTCCAGAGTACTTTCGGATTGTAGGAGAAAGGACTACTGATGACGAGAACAGAAGCTCTTAGAGAAGTCATCTCCTGAAACCAACCCCTAGAGCTCTTCTCGAAAGGAAAATCTCACCATTACAGAGCCACCAGTCAAGAAAGGCCAGCACTGGGACATTTGGATGAAGAAGGAGCTCAAGCAATACTGAGGCCCAGACAAACAACTGGGAGATCATGCCAGCTGCAGTTCCAGAAGCCCAAAGCAGCCATTTCTACCTGCTGAACGGAGTCACACCAAGTATTCTTTCTGGCCCAGATCACAAACCACTGGATTAAGACCAGTTCAGAGTCCCATTTTCGGTTGGTTGTTTTATTTCTGTGTTTTGCCCGACCAGCAGAATAGCACATTCTCCAAGTGTTTTGAGTCAGAACGCTATGGGGCAGGAAGAGTACTCAAAACACCTGATTTCTGGAGCCTGCAGTTCTTCCATAATATTGGGAGAACATCTGTTACAAAAGACAGGTCAGGAAATTCAGATCATATTAAAAGGAGGCAAGTTTAAATCATCATTCTTGAGTATAGGTTTTTCCAAGGGAATTCTTTCTTTAGAGAACATGCCTCCATAGTAAGCATGGAAGGGGACACACCCCACCCCCATGCCCTTTCAAATAGGTCCCAATCATCCCTTTTGCCTTCCCAGCATCTTCAGAAGAGTCCATTCTATCATTTTTTCCACTCATATCTAAAATCCTGTTGACTTTCAGCTTTATTAGCATCGCTTCTGTTACGAGATTTGCATTACAAGAAGTAACAGCTGCTGAACTGTAAAAGGTTACAGTAGTTGAAAAGATCTGAATGGGTAGGCCACCTTCACTTCAGGTCCACTTGATCCTTTCCAAGATCATTTCAATATTTAGTCAGGACTCCTGCACAAAGTGCTAACAACACCAGTACTTTATGCCCACACGTAAGAACTCCAAACATCCCATTTAGGCAGAACATCCTGGTCCAGTTTTTTCCTTTAGCGTCTCAAGGTGAGTTGAAGCACCTACACCTGAGTAATAAAACCTGAAATTCACAGTTATTCATACAAACCAAAATTCTGGCACACGTATCTATTACACAAAGGTATTCCCTAGCTTTGCTCTGAAAACCACTGGGGGGTTTGCGTTTTCACATCAAAAACACCCTCACAAAAGCTTCAGTAAGCCTCTGTGTCCCTCATCTACCACGTTTAAAATTTTATAGTCATTTTACAAAGGTCCAAGTGCAACACAACTTAGCTAGAGGAGGATCTTGTCCCTCAAACAAGAGCCATGCTCTTTACAGCATGAAGGACATTCCTTCTTTAGCCTCACCTTTAGGCAGCACCACATTTAACAGAACCTGGTGAAGCAGACACTTTCTCTTCACTGAGTGCCGAGTACGTACGAAAACAAAGCAACACACAGCTGGTATTGTGTAGAGTAGAGTAACACTCTATGGGGGAACATATGCAGAAGCATAACTTTTTCTTCTAAAACTTTGCTTTCTGTTCCTTGCCTGCTATCACAGAATCCACCTGTTTGGCCTACTTCGAAACACTTTTTCTTCTGCGGATAAATGGGCTCCATCCCAGCCTGTTACCATCCAACATTCAGCTTTTAAGGCTCTGTGTTACACAGACCCAACTAGCACAGGAGTGACGTCAGCCAGACGGCCACTCAGCCTGCTAGCGTTTGTCAAGCTGAAATTAGCAACTGAAGGCAAAATTCAGAGAGCCTCCTACAGCAGCAAAGCCCTTAAAGCAGATGAAACATCTTTCAAAAGCTCTTGACAATTTTATTCAACACCACTAGAAGAAGTCAAGACTTCCACAATGTCTCTCTCCCGACGTGTGTCACGCAATCCCATGGCATCCCTGAGACCCCTCACGTTGTGCTGTTAAGTCTCTTCCCAGACATTCTCCTGAAAACAGTTTAAATATCTGTAGATAAACAGCGAGCTGTAGGGCCATCTCAAAGTCTTCAATCCCATTCAAACTTGTCAAGATGGCAGGTTACCAAACTGAAATATCGTACTAAGTCATATGAAACCATAAGCATCTCAGAATCAAGCACCATTTATTAGATTTAAAAGAACTCATGTCTTCTCTAAAAACATTTCTCACACGTATTCACCATAAACTTTCTGCCGTAACACCTCAGTACTGCCCTGGTATTGTAAACGCTCAGTACCAGGAAAACAAAACATGGCTGGAAATGAATGGTGAAATGATGCTCAACAGCATCTGATCAACAATGTCTTCAGTGTAGGAAAGAAGCTGGATTAACAAGAAATTCCAAAGAATAATCTGGATACAGAGAACACTCATGTGCAAGTGGCTCGAAAGGGTCTGCACAGATTAGAACTCGCAGACACAGTCCGGATCCACAGCGTCTGCCACAGCCACACAACCGCTCTTCCAACGCAGTGGAGTTAAACAAGTTGAAGACAAAACTCAGTCACCAAAATCATGTTTCTTCTTCAAATTAGCCATCTGTTCTATTCCTATCACTTGCAGCTTTCTCTGCCAGATTTCAAAGAAAACCAGGAAACCCAAACTTTTCTAAGCACTACATGTGGCACATCAACCATGTATTCTTCTACACCCAGCTCCGTGTCTAGAAGACAGATCTGCAGGTCATTGTCAGAACAGCAACTACAAAAGCACAGCGCTGAAGCCCCAACATGGGTCACAGCTACTGACAGTGGCCAAATCCCATTATTATTCCCACTCAGCTTAATCCCTGGTGCTGCGTGCCCTCCCTGTCCCGCTGCACGTTGGTGGGATGGGCACCAGGCTGACCCACGCTACGTGGGGACGAGCCACGAAGAGCACAGCACGGCTCCCGCAGCCGTGAGCCCGCACGGTGTCTGTGCCACTGCCAGCAAGGCAGCTCCGATGCCCCACGCACCTTCCTCGGTCTGGGCGTTGGTGATCTGCAGGTCGCAGTTGGTCGCCTTCAGCTTCTCGCGGTCCATGATCTGGCGCTTGAGGTCGCACAGGGAGATGTGGAGGCCAATGAAGGTGATCGTATCATAGCTCAGCTTCGAAAAGAACTTGTAGTGGACACACGACATGGTCAGAGCCAGGTGCTGCCTGCTCCGTGACGGTGTCTACCCTGGTGAGCCCAGCTGCTCGCTGTGCCAACTGGGGCACCTCTGTCTCAGTGTTCCACACGGGTTCCTGGCAACGGCACACTGCACCCCCGCCCACCCATGCCTTATGACACCCAACGCATTATGACAACAGCAGCGTCATGTTGGTGGGGCAGCTTTGCCCTCTCCATCCTAATGCCGAGTACCTACTTGGGGGGGCATCAGCCCTGGGCCTGTCACACCCCAGGGAGCGATGTGACCAGTCGACTGGCTTCCCAAGAAAGACGAGACCCTTGTACCCGACCCGCCTGCCCCCCCGGGCAGCCCGCTAAGTCAGAGGCTGTTTGCTCGACCTGTTCAGGGACCCCACAGGCAGCGCAACGGGCCAAACCCCTATACCCTTTGTATCAATTATGGAGTTTCTGGAAACACATATTTTTTTATATATATATGATAAATTTTACTACAGATGCTCGTGAAAGAACACAGATTCAAAGACAGCTGGTGATAGGGACTGACTGCGAAAACAGATTTGATTTAAAACAATATAAACCAGAACTGGTCAATGACAACACTAACTAGCTGCAAAGTGTTAGTAACTAATAGCGCGTAACGCAGAGCTCTGACCCAACGGGCGTCCCTATGCTAGAGAAAAGGGAGGTCCAGCCCGTCGACTGATCCCAGACGTTCCCATGGAGGGCTTCCCCCAGCACCCCCTTCTCTTAAACCATTTTTATACTTTTAGATGAGGCTTGAGTGACTCTGGTCAAGCGTGTCTTTGTCAGGATTGGTGCAAATTTTCCTCACTTCAATTAAAAGATGCAGACAAGAAGAATTTCAGGACACATGCTCAGTGAGGGGTGGTCGCTACCTGGAGGCAGGTAGCTTTTGGGATGGAGGTGTGTTTTGGTATTATAATGACATTATAATGAGCAAAGTTCCCCCCAGAGGCCAGCCATTTGGCAACTTGTTGAATATCGACATGCCCAAACGGCCCGGGTGAATGCCTCTATCCATCACCATTGGTGAGGCCAGGGCCACGATCCGTCTTTCTGTCCAGCCATGCGGTTCCTTTGCCAGCCGTTCTCTATCCCTGGGAACAGGGACGAGCCGTGGTACCTTCGTACCACTCTGCTCCCCATTTCAAGGACACTGTACGCTCTGTTTGGCCAGGGCAGACCCCGTCCATGCCAACTGCGTTCTGTTCCTGGGAGCAGCAGCCGTGTCTCGCCTCGGAGCTACTGCTAATATTGCAGCTGTGAGCTGAACTTGGCGAAGCAGCGTTTCTCCATTTCCCCAATTTCAGTTGTTTTCCCACAGGAGTTGCACTTTTAAATCATCTGTCACGTTTGGGATGTGTACGCAGCGATGTTCATGATCCAGTTTGAGGCAGTCACACCACCCCTGTTCCTTGTTAACAGCAAATAATGTCATCTTTGCATTTTCTTGTCTGAGTGACGCACAATTCCAACAGCCCCTCTGCCTGTCCTTCTGAAGCTGTTAGGGCAAATTTTAGAAAGTCCCGATCTAAAAGTTTAGATCCTTCTGGGCATTGATCACGTGCCCCTTTCCCAAACACAATTCTGTTATCACCTGGCCTCCAGGGCATTGGATCCTGGAGCTCATCATTGCCTCCTTGTTTGCAGTTGGCGTCTGTTGCTCACCAGCCTGGGCTGCAGCTCCAAGGATGCCATTGCATCTTCCACAGCCAGGAGGAAATGGCCCACCTTTTGTAGGCAGGGTCTGTACCTTAGTTAATTAGATTATATTCAATTCATGCCAGCTGGGTAATAATAGGATGCCATAATTCCCCCTTTTTCTTTTACAATTTTTTGGTTTTAGAGGAAAGTGAAGGCTTTACAGTGAGCAGAGACCCAGTCCATTCGTTCCAACTCCAGCACGCTTCCCTCCCACAAATACCACATCGGGGCTTGCGGCTTTACCTTCTTTACCGAAGGACTCTCGCTCCGGCCCTGGCATCACGGTCCTCAGGGTCTCTCAGATGTATCACATCAGGGTCACCAGTTGTCACTCACCAGCCTGGGCTGCAGCTCCAAGGATACCATTGCATCTTCCACAACCAGGAGCAAATGGCCCGCCTTTTTAGGCAGGGTCTCAACCTTAGTTAATTAGTTCATTAGTTTCAATTCATGCCAGCTGGGTAATAACAGGATACCATAGGCGTCCTTGTACAGATAATAATAAGATCCATTAGCTACAATGAAAGCCTTGGAAATGTGATCATATCCCTCTATAACTGACAGATTTACAGGAATTATTCCCCATGGCAAGGGCTGGCCAGCTGCTTGGAGGACGGGTATGCAGGCCCTTACACTAGTAAGATTGTGCATTTTTCCAAATCCTTGGATCAAAGCCAAAATAAAATTCTCCTCACCCTCCTCTGTGCATAGTACTCCTAATTGGTTCAAACAGATTATTAATATCATTATTGAGATTTTTGAATAAATTTTACATGTGCTGGTCGTACTACTTCAGCTTCCCATTCGGTGCCTGCAGCTGGCTTTATCCTACCGTAGTGGATCCAGGTTTTGATCCTGGGGACTTAAACTGCTGTTTGTGCTGTGAGCAGGACTTGGTATGGCCCCTTCCACTTTTCGCTCAAAGGTTCATCATTCCAGGTTCGAATATAGATCCAGTCTCCTGGCTGACACCTGTGCACCTGGACATCCAAGGTGACAGGTGCAGTCAATGTGATGTACCTGTGTAAAGAGGAAAGAATTTTTCCCAAAGATATGACATAATCTTTTAAAGATTTTTCCCCAATAACATGTGCCTCCCCAATTCCAGTTACAATTTGGTAGGGCCTCCCACATAAAATTTCATAAGGACTCAGCTTCTCTTTGGGACTTGATCTGATTCTGATTCATTCTTTCAACCTTTCCACTTGTAAATGCTATCTTATTTTTTAAAAAAATTTTAAACCTCTTGTACTATTTTCACCACAAAATGAGGACCCCTATCCGATGATATTCCTTCTGGAATCCCAAATCTAGGAATTATTTCATTTAACGTAATTTTATTACTTTAGTTCTGTTGGTTCAACACGAGAAAGCTTCAGGCCGTCCTGAAAAGGTATCGCGATTACCAAAAGGTGCTTATATCGTTACTTCTAGGGAATTCAGAAAAATCAATCTGCCAGTATTCCCTGTGGAGATATCCCCATTTTACCTCTCCAGGTGCACAGGTTTTTGTATTGTTGGGTTATGTGTACAACAAATTTGACATTGCCTAACGATTCCTTCTGCGTGCTGCTGCATGCTGGATCAAATTCCATATCTCAACAGCCAAAACTAACACATCTGCTGCCATATGTGAACAGCCTGGGCAGCCGCTCCAACCCTGGTGAGGCGGGGCAATGCGTGTGGGGCCAGGGTGGGCTTGAGAAGCACTGGGTGGTACGGGGGAATCGGCACTGCTCTGAGGGAGGAGGGTTGCCTGTCCTTGCTGGTGGCCACTCGGTTCACCTGCTGTAGGCAAACGGTTGTTCTTCGTGCCGGCGGATCTGCTGCCAGTAAGCGTGGGCAAGGTGGTTCATGTGTGTTTGGGTCTGCCTGTAGGCTACAGTAGGGTCCCCGTTGTGTCCTACACTAAGCACACCCTCACCCCATCTCTGTGGAGCTGGCACAGCTCGGCCAGATGAACGTTACCCCGGGACAGCCCGGCAGCCCCTGCGCCCCGCCTGCCCCCCGCCCCCAACACCCCCCCCGCTTCGACCGGCGGGCCCGGCGCGGGTTTCCCTCCGCCGGGAGAGTCCCGGGCCGGGCGCCCCGTTCCCGGGCCGGGTCCCGGCGCCCACCGGCGTTTGGTTTCGGTTCTGCGGGGCGGGCGGGTGCGGGGGGTGTCGAGTTTGGGGGCGGTGCCTGTCTCGGTGGGTTTTTCTTCCCCCCTTGCCACCTCTCTATTCTATGTGACTTTCTGTTTCAAACAAACACATCACGGTCGGTACCTGCGATGGCGCAGCCGCCGCCGCGCACCCCCCGCTCCGCGGCACGCGCGCGCTCAGACACACGCACCGCCCCCCGCCCCCCCGGCCGTCGCGCACGCGCAGCGCCGGCGGGTCCGACCCCGCTCACCGGAGGGGGGGGGGCGGTGTCCGTCAGCCGCGCGCACTGCGCAGGCGCGCGCCCCCCGCCCGCTGGAGCCCCTCCCGCGGGGAGCGGGCGGCGGGTCCCGTCACGGCGGGTCCCGTCACGGCGGCCCCGCGCTCAGCAGCGGGGCAGGGCGGGCGGCCCGGGGCGGGCGGCGCGGAGCGGCCGGTGCGGAGGTAGGCGGGGGGCGGGGGCCGGGGTCTGTGGGAGAAGGTTCGGGTTTGGGGCCGCTGGGATTTTCCCTCTTCTCCCGCCGTGCGCGGCCTCTGCTTCCTCCCCCCGGGCCGGTGAGCGGGGCCCGGGGCTCGGGGCTCGGTCCCGGCGGGGCAGCGACTCGGCCCCGGGCACGGGCCGCGCGGCGCCGGGACCGCCCGCTCCGGCCCCGGCCGCAGCCCGCAGGGCGCCGCTGGGTCCTAAAGTCGCTCCCGCCGTCCGTCCCGGGGCGGCACCGCTGCTGCTGGCGGGGGCCGGGGCGGGGGGGAGGGGAGCGCGACAGGCGGAGGGTGGGCGTGTTGGGACTTGGCTGTTTCAGGATCGTTAGTCCGGGATGAGACGGGCCTTGGTCAAGGGGTGGTGAGCCATCACACCGTATATCACTCGTTTGTATATATTTATCATTGTACGTGTATATATGCATGTAGTAGTAGTAGATAGTTCTTATCTCAACCCACGGGTCTCTTTCCCTTTTCCCCTTTAATTCCCTTCCCCATCCCTGGGGGTGAGGGAGGGTGAGCGAGCGCCTGTGTGCAGTTTAGTTGCCGGCTGGCCCAAACCACGGCAAGCAGCTACACCAAAAGCCCACCAGTACCCTTTGGGTCCCTGAAATAGCCCCTCCTGAGGCAGTCCGTGCCCAGGCTGCGCGGGGCCTCTGGGCCGGTCACAACTGGGTGCTTTTGCCACTCGTTCCTGGCTGGACTCAATTCTGCTTCCAATACTGCCAGCTGTTGGGATTCCCATGTCGCTCCAGAAATACCGATGGGTTCTGCCCTGCTGGCTGAGGTATCCACGTAAGGATGATAGAACAAGAGATAAGGAGTAACTTACCGTTTTTTAACAACGCATCTGCAGGGCCTTAGACACTCCCTGTACTATCTCTGCAACAAAGTGGGGCCCATTATCAGGAGATATTCCTTCAGGAATCCCAAATCTTGGAATTTTTTCCTTTGACAGAGTTTTAACAGCCTCTCTTGCCCGATTTGTACGACAAGGCAAAGCTTCGGGCCACCAGAAAAAGTGTCCACCAGCACAAGCAGATACTTCTGTCGATAGCGTTTGGGTAACCCAGAAAAGTCTGTTTGCCAGTATTGCCCAGGGTAATTCCCCCTTCCACCCTTCCGGCTGGTGGCTTTCTCTGTCTTTTCGGATTATTTGCACAGCAAACCTGGCACTTTCTGGTTACGCTGTCAGCCAGAGTTGGCATTTTCGGGCCTGTTGCATATCCCTGAACACTGGTTGTCATTGCATCAGCTCCCGTGGGAGGCTCTTCAGGTGGTTTCTTGAGGAGATATTCCACCATTGCAGCTGTACCGAGAGTTGGTTGATCAGGGGCCACCCACCACCCATCAGTATCTTTAGTGCATTTTAACAGTTCTGCTGCTTTATTTTCTTTCTCTGTATGTTGGGAACTCATACAAGTCTTTCTGTTGGGTATCAAGGCTCCTATCTGTTGGCCCGATAAGGCCACTCTCTTTGCTGCTGCATCTGCTCCTCAGTTCCCTCATATTGTTTCTCCTTGTCCTCTTTGATGAGCTTTACAGTGCGTTATTGCCACCTCTTCTGGACCCAGCCCAGCTTGCAGCAGCTTCCCAGATCGTACCTGATAGGGGTTCCTTGTGATCTTCATAATCCCCACTCCTTCTATATAGCACCATGAGTGTGCACCACCCCAAATGCATACTCAGAGTCCTTTACCAATTTCCGATGCTCTCGTCAGGGAGTGATCATGCTTCCAGCTCTTCTTGTGGTGTCACTACAGTGTATCCTGCCTTCCACTCTCCGTTTGCCACAACGCCGCTCCCCTCCGTGTGCATTTCCGTACCAGGATTCATTACTGGGATAGCGGGTAGAGCTGGCCTACTAGAATCATAGAATCATAGAATGGTTAGGGCTGGAAGGGACCTTCAAAGATCATCTAGTCCAACCCCCCTGCAAGGAACAGGGATATCTCCAACTAGATCAGGTTGCTCAGGGCCTCGTCCAACCTGGCCTTGAACGTCTCCAGGGATGGAGCATCCACCACCTCTCTGGGCAACCTGTTCCAGTGTTCTACAACTCTCATGGTAAAAAATTTTTTCCTAATATCCAACCTGAATCTACCTCCCTCTATTTTAAAACCGTTACCCCTTGTCCTATCACAACTGGCCCTCCTGAACAGCCTCTCCCCATCTTTCTTGTAGGCCCCCTTGAGGTACTGGAAGACCGCTATAAGGTCACCCCGGAGCCTCCTCTTCTCCAGGCTGAACAGCCCCAACTCTTTCAGCCTGTCCTCATAGGAAAGGTGCTCCAGCTCTTTTATCATCTTCATGGCCCTCCTCTGGACCCTCTCCAACTGGTCCATGTCCTCCTTATGTTGGGGACTCCAGAACTGGACGCATGGCAGAAGACATGGCATAGAAGGACGCATAGAAGACATGGCAGACCTTCGATGTGGCAAAGGGAATTGCTAGAGCACAGGGCAGAGGGCTCGGAAGCCTGTGTCCCAGGTGGCTCTGACACCAGAGACAGTTCACCCGTTGGGGAAGACTGACATTTTGTCAAGGGCTTGACTTGGCAGCTTCCCGCTGAGCTTTGGGATGCAGATCTCAAGGCTGGCTCTCCTTCGATGGAGCTCTCCTTCAGAGCTGCACTTGAAAACCTCCTGGAAAATGTCCCCGCAGGGGGGACTGTAATTGCCATGTGTTGTGACCACAGTGATATGGGGGAGAGAACAGGGCAGCTGTAAGGGATAAATGAGGTGTTATGCCTGCTGACTCCCAGATGTTATTTTTCCTGGGTGTTAGGCCTGCTGTGGAAGGCAGGAGGAGGGAGTGGGAGCCCGGGTCTCCTCAGCTGTGCGAGTGCCCCTTTTTTCTATCCTGGCTCAGCAATGGGATGCTTGTGAGAGAGCAGGAATCGAGAAGAGGGACGTGGGCCAAGCTCTCTGCTAGCGGAACCATGCTGACTCCTGTGCCCTTACACCAGGAGATAATTTGCCTCCCAGTGCTGGAGGGCTGAGCAAATGCTCCCTGCGGAAGGGACACGATTCGCTCAGTCTCCCTCCTGCCCTTTCCTTTTTCCTTACGGAAAGAGGGCAAACCCCAATGGAGATGGGGTCGCTGAGACAAAAGGTGAGTGGTGGGGAGTCATTTTCAGAACTTGGGTTACCTCTGTGAAACCAGAGCAGAAGGAGGGTCAGGGTGACTGAGCTTTGGGTTTAGTCTCTGCTGTGGCTCTGACAAGCCCATGAGCAGTTGCCCATCCTGCCAGACACGACCATGAGCAGCACAGCCCGCTCTCACGCCTGTCAAAGCCAGCGTGTGAGATCCGGAGGGAGCTCCTCTTCCTCAGCTTCACCAGCTGGAAAAGAGATGGTGTCCTGTCCTCACCCCACCTCGGAGCTGTGGCCGTCGCCTTCGGGAAAGGAGTGGTCTTGGTCAGTGTCTGGGCAGCGGAATGGGATATTTACCTTGTGACACAGAGCAAAGCAAAATGCTAAGTAATTTTCTTGACAAACGTTAATTTTCATTCTCATTTGACGCCATCTGAACTGTTTTGTCGAATCCCGACTGTTCTCCCCAACTGTCTATCACCGACTCTCATGTTTTGATGGCTCTTGTCACAAATAGCATGGTAAAAAGATCCTGGTTATTTTCTCTTTCCTTTTTTTCCCCTTTGAGAAGTCTCATTTACTTTTTGCAGCTGTCCTGACTCTCTTCTCCCTGTCATTACTGGGAAGCAGTGTGGCAATTGGAGCTGGCCACCTCCAGGAGGAGGTGCACTCCTCTGACTTGTGCTCATCTCCCGAGCTTTTCTGTTCTCCCTGTGCCATGGATTTTTGTGTCATGCCATTCCAAGTACAGCAACATCTGTACAGATGTGAACTGTCTGGATCAGGGATTGGTTTCACGAAGCCTTGATTCTTTTAATCTTCTTTAGAAGGTATATTGCCCCATGTTTTCTCTCTTCCTCCTCCTTTCCCCTCAAAGGGTAGCTGCCATCTTAACCACCTATCTCAGAGGTGATGTAAAAGCATCTGTCACTTAAATACTGACGTGCCAGGCAAGGGCAGAGAAAGTAACAGGTGTCTTTTCTTGGAGCATTAGCCCTGCAGTGGTGGTGCCAGAGGGGGACGCCCCTTCTGAAGGGACGGTGTGATGTTCCGATCCAGGAGCTGCCAGCCTTTGGTTCTGTCCTGGCTTTGTCCATCTGTTTCACAACGGACCTTCCCCAGGCTTTGCCCCGTGCCCTGGTCGGGCTCTGGAGCCGCTCAGTTGCGGCAGCCCCGTGGCTGTTGTGGGAATCCAGGGGGTCAGAGGCAGTGGGGCTGGAGCTAATAACAAAGGGAGATGTTGTGTCTCACGGGTCCTGCTGAAGCTGCTGTCGTGACCATCTCAGGAGACCAACCCGCTGCCAGGGCGCAATCTGACCTGGAGGTTTGCTGCAGGTGCCGAAGAGTGGGAGGTTTAGAAGCCAATGCCTCATCTTACGGGCACCCTTGGTGCTGTTTCTTTGATAACTGGTAGGAGGTGTTTCATTTTGGGTTTGCGTAGGGCAGTGTAAAGCACTGCCACGCGGCTGGAAGCTGGAGGCAAGGCTCTTTATTTCAGGGCTTTGAGGATCTCTGCTCCGGTGATGGCTGTCTCGCTGCTGCCGTCGTTGGTTTTAGAACAACTGAACAAAGCCATTCCTTTCGTTTCCTTTTCCCTGAGGTGGGAGAATTCCTGGAAGTCTCCTGATGGAGTTAAGGAATGTTGTCATCTTCCCCCACCACCCCGAAATGGTCTGAGTGCAGCTCCCAGAAAGCTGGAGCTTGGAAACCCTGGAGTGCTGGTGCACCTGCAGGTACTGGCGGGAGATGGAGATGTCTCGGGGAGCTGACCTTATGTTTTTGGAGGGCACTGTACTCTGGGCACCAGCTGCTGCTGAGCTGTTTTCTGTTGGCAGGGCTGATGGCCCGTCAGCCTGCGTTCTCAGCGATGAGCCCCCAGGAGTCCCTTGCTGGGGGCTTCTCTGCAAAGAGCTTTGTCATCTCTTGGCAGCGTTTGACACTTCCCAGACAATGCTTAAATCTTTAACACTCTCCTCTGTAAGAGCCTTCCAGCAGGGATGCCTATAAACTTTGACTTTGCCTTCGAAGAACTGCTACCAAAAGCTTCTGTGTTTTTGTCACTTGCCAAATGCCACCCATGAATCTCTGTTTTTGTTGCTTTGGGCTTTTACGTGTTGCCTTTATTTGGGATGTGTGCTTTTCTGGCCAGGGGCTGATGGACAGCTCTCTGGTGACCAAATGCAGGAGAAAAATAGAGCATTTACTGTATTACTTCTTGTACTTGATGAACAATCCTTTAGCCTAGGTGTCTTCGGACTTGTCTTTTGGAAGGGGGATACCAGGCCTCAAAATCCAGCAGTTTATGCCAGCTTATTGTTTTGTTTCTGTCCTGCTTCTAGCCCCTGATTTGCAGAGACAAATTAAGGCTGTGTGATGCGCAGAGGTTCAGGGCAGGGTTACCTGTTCCTCCAGGACAGGATCTGCTGATTCAGCTCAATATTTTAAGCAGGAGCTGAATGAACCCTCCTTCTAGCGAGAGCTGGTAGCAGGGATGGATGAAGAGTTCATTCACAGTCACTCAAACACTGTTTTGTGTTTAAAATTGCTTTCTTAACCAGTGTTTAGCATCTTGGGGTCTCGAGGGTTAAAATACTTCTGGCAACCAGGATCAATGTCTGGGGATTCAAAAGTGCTCTAGATTAAGCAGGCAAATGAGTTGAAGTGCATTTAGCTACTTGCCTGGCTGTGAATGACTCAGCCAGCCCTGTGCTGCAGACATCTGGGGCTTGGCTGGTGTTCATAGTGGGGCTTCCAGACCTTCTCAAAGATGTGGCTGGTCTGCAAGCTACTGCTTTACTGACCAGAAGGTAGGAGGCACTTTGAAGTTGCTGCTTTTCATGGAGACCGGACACCTCTGCTTTTCTGTCCTGGACTTCAGCCAGAGGCTTTCACTGTGGTCCCGTCTTTCAACTCAGGTCTCCTTTTTGTCATTAGGATACAGCTTTGTTTTGCCAAGGCTGAGTGAATGAAGACATCCTCTACCGCAGATCTGTAGGAGACATACCCCTCTACCAAGCCACGTTCGAGCAAGACACAGGACAACCTTAGAAATACGGGAAACTGGACCTCCCACTAGTTACTCGATGGAAATGCAACACGTAGAGCTTTTTGTCTGGATTGCATCCGTGCTGCGATTAGCTTTGGGAACCCAGCGCTTCCAGCATTGCATCTTCCTCCCCGTTCTTCCCCATGTCCTGGGCAGACCTTTGTTTCAGGTTTTGGCCCTGCTGTTTCATGGGCTGTACCCTCCTGGGCCTGGTTAGCAAGTGTTGGGACAGGCTCTGGGCTTTGCACTGTGTCGTGGGTTAGGTTTAACCGCCCCCCCACACAGCCGGTCACTCCCCCTCCCCCACCCCCAGGAATGAGGGAGAGAATTAAAGGATAAACATGAAACCCGTGGGTTGAGATAAGAGTGATTTAATACAGATGATTTAATACAATGTAGGTGCTCACCACCCCCTCATAGCGAAGCCCGTCTCGTCCCGAAAACTGCAAAATCGCGGACGAACGCGAGGCCCCGAAATAGAGAGGGGCAGAGAGGGAGAGTACTCCGAGAGTGGGAGTACTGGGAGAGAGAGAGGAAAGAAAAAAAAAAAAAAGAAAAGCAATAGAGCGAAAAACACAGCAAGCGCAAAAGAGCAAAAGCGGCAAAAGCCAAAGCGCAAAAGCCAAAGCGCAAAAGCCCCTCTTCCCGTCTGACCCTCGCTTTTATACTGGGCATGACGCTGCATGATATGGAATACTCATTGGCCAGTTTGTCCTCAGTCTTAAGTTCCACACAAATCACAAGGGGAATCGTGTCCCCCTTGTCCCAGCTATGCTCCCCCCTTATCCCGCCGTGCTTCTGCACTCCGGCACGCTGAAAAGTCCTTGGCAGCTTGTTATCAGTGTTCTTCTCAGAGTGAGCCTCTGAGTAAAACCAAAACATGGAGCTTTTCTAGCTGTTAAAAAAAAAAACTCTGTCCCAGCTAAAACTAGGACACACTGGTTTGTTGTGGTGGTTGTGTAAGTCACACACGGACAAGTCGGAAGTGCTGACATGTGGAGGTGACAAATCCCCATTTTTTTGCCCTGACTCCAGAACACCCTCAAACTTTTAAATTTGGATGGAAACGAGTGGTGGAAAGCAGTTTGTGTGCTTTTAAGGAGTCAGTGAAAGAATAGTCCTTCCCTCAGTTCCTTCAGCTCCGTGAGCGGGCAGGCAGCATCTCTGGCTGTGCCTTGATTTTTGCAGGGAATGCCTGTTGCGTTTCATCTGCCGGGCTCTGGTGAGCAATGTCCCTGCGAGCAAGGAACTGGTGAGCAGCTGAGATTTCCAGGCTCCTAATCACAGGGAAAGCTATCCCAGCCAAACTGGAGTTGGGCTCCTGATTGCATCCCGATAGAAAAGGTTACTCATCCACTGGAAAAAAAAAAACAGAGCTGCTGTTTTACTGAGCGTTCGGCGTGTATTAGCTGGGCAGGCCTTGGCACTCAGAGTGTGCTGTGGCTGATTTCTGAGCCCGTGCGCTGGGGTCGCTTACGGCTGGCCTGACTCTCAGGAACATTCCTTGCTTTCTGACTTCTCTTCCTTCGTGGGGCTTGGGTGCTTTGGGAGCCCTTTTCCTTCTTTCCTTTCCATCAGCCCGTGCACCACATGCTCTCTCAGGCTGTTTGGGACTCTGGCCTCCCTTTACTCTGTTCTGGCTGAACCCCTCTGGTTTGTGTAAGCCACTGTCCCTCTGGATGTCCCTCTCTGACTTGAACGGACATCAGAGCTTCACAGTTAACCCCCTCCTACCACTGCAGGGGGCTCTGGGTGGCTTTGGGAGACCAAAACTTACTGTTCCTGTAACGTAGGTAGCTGTGACTGAGACTGGGATGTGCCCTTTCTGTGTTACTGCTCCAACATTGATCGTCTTTATTTTTTCCAGGAAAGAGAAGGAGCACAAAGAGATGTAGCACAATGTACTGAAAAAAAAATCAAACTCTTCTTCCCAGCTTTGTTACAACAATTTTGTTTGGCAAAAATCACTGATATGCTGACTCTTCCTCTTCTCGCTGGCACAAGTCTGGAAGCCTCTGTGTTCATGGACTCCTTACTGAAGAGGTCCCAGGGCAGACATTAGGGCTTCAGAGGACCGTATGTCCTTGGAGCAGAGAGAAACCTGCACCAGTTTGTTGCAATCACTCATAAAGGCGAGTGGTACCTGTTCAACTTGTAGTAGCAACAGGGCTGCATTAAGTACTCTTCCAAAAATGACTGTTGCTCTCAGGCTTTAGGGGATGGTGTACGTGCTCGCTCCCCGTGTACAGTATTGGCCACAGATGACCCTGTACCACCATCATCTGCCTCCCCACCTCAAAGCGATGGAGTTGCCAGTCCGGACGGTGGTAAAGCTTTGCTTAACCCGACGTGCTGGATGCAACCAGCTTTTTCAGAGCAAGGTGCAAAGGCTGGTCATGGGAGTAGGTTGGCAAATCCAGCCCCTACTATGTCTCCTGCTGCTAATTAAAGATCTGGCAGTTCCTTGAAGCAGTGGCACTTACTATTCTTTTACCAACTCTATGTTTTTCTTAGTTTTGAGAGCCTTGGTCGTTCTTCCATCGTAACACTCAGCTTCTCTGACAAATATGTAACCAGGGGCTTCTCCGTGCGCCCTTCCCTGGCAGCACCCCATGTGCAGAGTTGTGCCACGGCTGCCTTGGTGCTGCTGGATGGCAAGAGACCATGAAGAAGAGGTAGATATCTTACTACATTTGCAGGACCAAAGATAAAGGCTGCTAAAAAAGGTTGCTTTAGTTTCCATGGGAGTATTGGTCCATTGCACATCTTTGGGTGCTTGTACACGCGAGGCAGGTGACCTCAGTGCCTTTCTGCAGTGCAGAGGCTTTCCTCTTCGGTGTGAAGCAGCTGGCGTTTTGGTCTTTAGGCGTTTGGTCTCTGGCATTTTAGAGGGTTGTGAAAAGCTGCTGCAGCGGGGCTGGCAGCACAGGAGTGGGCATTTGTGGCTGCAGCAGCGTTTGAACCCCCTGAGGATGCCAAACCCACACTAGTCTTGCGTCTGGTTTTGTGCCTTTCTGCTCTTTCCTAGGGATTTTTAAAAAAATGTATGAATTGGCAGCGTGGTAGATGTCAAGCAGTTAAAAGTTTTCTCAAAGGCCACTCTGAAGTTGTGTTTGGTTCTGTCCCTTATAGGAACAGCAGGAGGGTGCTGCCGTGTGGTACTCCAGCCCCATGCAGTGTGGGATCATCCAGCCTCACAGCTCGGTGGAGGTCCCATTGACCCTGGAAGCCCAGGCGGTGGGAAAGCAGGACACTGTCGCTTGTGTCGTGGGATTTGGGAACGAAGGATCCCCACTGGTGAGTCCACGGGGCTGTGGGCCTTAATGTGACTCATCTTGGTTGCGTGGAAAGTGTACAGGCAAGGTCCCTAATCCCAGGGATTCTTCCTGGGAAAGCAAGAACTTGTCATATGTGGCTGGTGTGGACAAGGAAGGAAGGGATTCGTGTCACAAGCAGCAGCTAATGCCTGGAGAAGAGGAAGGACGGTGTCGTCTTCGGTATGACCTGAGAGTCTGACACGGCATTTAGTTACGGATACGTGAGATGGGATAACCAGCCCTTCCTGAAACCCGGCACAATCCCTGGGTCTCGTGCTCTGCTGTGTCATTAGATGAACAGCAGCTGCTGCTTCGTTAGGAGTTTTGTTCAGGAGCACGCAGGGACCTCCCTGACTCCTGCTGCAGCAAACGCTGGGTAAGAAACCACGCTGCAGTCGTGTTTTAGGCAAAGCTGGAGTGAAGATTTTTCCGCAAGTCAGACCCGTCGCATTAGAGAAATATCCATCGAATCTCTGTGCCGAAATCCCCAGCCGAAGACATGTGAGTCTCCACACCGCTTGTGTCTGGAGCACAGAGCTTGGAAATGGAAGAGGCAAAGCGTTCCTGGCCTGAAGCCTCCTGAAAGATATTGTTTGCGTTCAGGCATGCACCGTAGCAGCAACGACAACAAAATGTAGGCAAGAGAATGTTATATGTGCTGTCCTGGCTTCGTCTCGCTGACATCTAGAGCAAATTTAATTAATGAAACTTTAAAGTGATAATAACTTTTGAAGCAACTGTTTTAAAACGTCTTGTCTCTCTGAGCATGAGAGAGGATGTCAGAGGATTGCTGGGAACCTTAAGCTTTCCATAACAGAACGGAAGGCTGGCGTTTTGAGAGTAGTCTAAGGGGTTTAACCTTTCATTAAAAGGAATGGAAATGATGCTGCTAAATCCCCTGGATGCCAGTGAACATCTCGGCCCCGGCTGGTGTGGGTCGGGTGTGCGTGTAGAGCAGTGGGCAGGCAGGCCAGGCTCTGCAGGGAAGTCTCAGCTTTGACCAACAGTTGCTCATGAATAAAGGGCACGCTTCCCTCAAACAGGAGAGTTTCTCCCCTCTAGATTAGTCTGTTTAACTGTTAACTTGTTCATCTGCAGTGTGCTTGCAAAGCTTCAACCCCTGGGCTGACAATTTATAGTTTCAAACTTTACCTTAATCTCTTCTATTTGGAGATGAACATGCCAGTGTTTGGCTCGAAGGGCGAGTGTTTCAGCTGGAAAATCCTGGCTGTCCCTAAAGAACCGCCTACCGCATGGCCGAGCGACTCTGTGTGCCCTGTAAGTCGATCTCTAACGCGCAGCGTTACGCTCAGTTGCTGCTGGCACCCAGCGGGTGCTGGCAGAAGCCTCGCGGGGCACATCAAGGGCACAGACATGAGGCTTTGGCTGTCGGGCGGGTTCTTGGCAGTTTCTATAGGTCTGCCCTATAGTCCGAGTGCAGTATCAGTGGCTCCCTGGTAGCTGCCTCATCCAGAGCTTTCTGGGCTGGCAGAACAGCTAGCTGTCTTGTTAAACATCCGGCACTGGGGGCAAGTCCTACCTGTGTGGATCATATGATGCAAATCTGACCTCGAGTGTCGCTGTGATGTGTTCTTATAAAGCAAAATATGAGTTTGCTCCTGTCTTGGGTTGTGCCATCTGGCATTGATACCAGGTCTGTACACTGTTCTAGGTGAGACGTGGGGCAGATCTTTCATCGGGGTTCCGTAGAGTCGCTCCACGGGTCTGTTGCTGGGATTTGTTTGCAGGTGATGGCAGGCCAGCTTCAGTTTGGTGGATCTAATCTGCTGCTAATTAAGGAGCTGCTAAAACCCAGCCTGGGGGTCACAGGTGGCACGGCAGGCTCCTGTGCCACAGGCAGGGGATTTGGCAGCTGGCTGCTGTCAAGAGTGGTCACTCCAACCACGGCTGTCTGCCAGGGACAGAGGCTCTTCGTTCCTAAAAGGTAGAACGTGACATTCCATACCCATGGACAAAGCCAGCAGTGCTGCTGGGGGTGTGCGTATGTCTGGCAATATGACCGATGGCAAAGCTGCCATCTCCCTTTTCCGCCTTTCCCCGTGTCTCACATTGCCTGTAGCGCTGCTGAACGGGATTTTTCCCGTTTAAGACGACGGTAGATGAAGGGGTTGGATTTTTTTATAAGCCCTTTCCTTCGTGAGGATATATCGTGTTAGTACACGCTCTGATTGGAGCCGGCCAGCCTGGGCGTCCTCCAGATGTTGTTCTGCTCATCTCCAAAGGGTTCTGCTCTACCTTTGCTGCTCCTGCCTGGCTGTCACCTGGAGGCAAAGCCAGCTGCCGAGGCACGGCTCTTCCCTCCAACTCCTCCTTCCCGGGAGCTTTGGGCTGCAGCTCTCCGAGCCTCCCTTCCCGGAGGGATAAAAGGTCCATCATCACGCACGGCTGCAGCTCCTTATTTTCGAGGTACCAGCCTCGGTACATGAGTTTTTGGCTCTTACTTGCACACGGCAGTGCCCTGTCAAGGGCCGAGCGTTTCTGGATGCTGCTGCTTCTGGCTGAGTTGGACCAGTGACTCTGACAGCCGTCAGTGCCAGTTCCTCGAGCCAGACATCACGGAAGGTGGGACATCACGGAGGCTGGTTTCTTCTGTTGTGAAATCGTGCTCCGTGCCCCCCAGTGAATCGTACAGCAGCTTGTCGGAGTTGGGGGGTTTATGCATTCAGATCCTGTTTCAGAGTTGGGGTGTTTGGAACGGATGAAATCCAGCCAGAGAGGATAAATTCTCCTTGTTTTTAGTGGTGCGAGAAGGTGGTTTAGCGAAGGGATCCGCATTCCTCATCCAATAGTCTGCGCCAATTCTGCAAGAACAAAACTTTTGGGTCTCAGACTGTCCAAAGAAAAAAAATACTGCTTGAGTGATGTCATTAATAATTAATGTCTGTTATTCATGGAATACCAGGAATACACATGAGCACAAATCAGACACAACTAACGTGCGTGATCTCTGCTCTGAAGAGCCTCTTTTGCTTTTGACTCGTGCTGGTGTTGGCAGCTGTAGTTTTGGGAATGTTAAAGTGACTCTCCAAGCGTGGCTGTGCCACAGCAGACGTCAGGGAGGGGTTTGGGGCAAAACTGAGCAGTAAAAGGGGTGGGAGCGGGTAGAGGGTAGAGGAAGGAGAGCGAACGTGGAGGGGCTGTGGATGCAAGTGTGGGAAACTGGGAGCTCGTGGCTTTCAGATGCTCCTGGAAGGGCATGGGTTCCCCTACAGTCTCCCTGGTCTGTCTGAATTTGCTTTGTGTCAAAACTCCTGTTAGCGATAGAGATTGGGGTGTGAGGTCCATGTCCTCAGACTGCTCGTGATGAGGTGAGGTTCGCACCTACTGGGGGTCAAACCAGCTGGGTTGTTGCACAAAAACACACTTGTAATGGTCCTGTACCTACGGGGTCTGTGGATTCTGTAGCATTGCAGAGCATCTCTGGAAAGCAGCTGCAGAAAAAGGCTGTTTAATTTGTGGAGGCTGCATGGTGTGACAAGCTGCAGAGCAGGAGCAGAGCTTGGCTGCTGGGATGGTGCAGCTGAGAAGGGCTCACGTGCTGAGGCTGGGTGGGATGTGCTCCCCACTGGAGGGGCGATTGGGGAAGGAAAACATAGTTTGGAGGAGGTTTGTGCTTCTCTGTGCTGGGTGGGTTGAACTTCTGGGGCTGGTTAACCCAGGCTGAGTGTCCCTCCTGCTCTTTTCAAACTGTTTCACTGCAGTTTCTGTGCCCAGGAGGATAAATGGAACCTCAAAGTGGGGCATTCCCAGGGCAGCTTTCTTTGACTCCCCAATGAAAACCTGCTTTCTGTCTCTGCAGAGAGCAAACCACCTGGGACGGGGGGTACTGGTGTGTAAATGATGGTTTTTGCATGGTGTAGGTGGTGTCCTTGTGCAGTGCCTCCCCTGGGCAGCTTGCAGTGTACCCAGCAGTGGGTGCAGGGGTGTATCTGCATCTCAGTGCCCTAATTTATGGGATTTGACAATAAAATCCTATCCTGCTTCACCGCAACCTCTGCAAATGTTGTGGCTACTCACTAAGTAGAGCAACAATGTGAGGTGGTTCAGGGATGGTTGCGTTTCCTGCAGTGAAGATGGACTGTGCTGCTCCATAGTCCTCCCTGCCGCTGACTCCAGAGGGCTGAGGTACCCCGTGGTGAGCATCTCAGCTTCTCAGGATAGCAGCTGATAGCGTGGAGATGTTCAAGGAGGCAGGTCCTGGGAACCTGCTCCATCAGCTATCTCAACTTGTTCTGTGCCACTCTGTCTTCTCGGGGATCTTTTATTTGGCTACGAAGAAGGACATCTCTTGGCATCACGGAAGGCAGCTGCGTATCGCAACTGTGTGATCAGGGAAGAAGAGAACAGACCTCAGGTGTAATTTTTGTTGATCAGTGGCACCTTCTTCTGCCTGACCACCACGCTGGGGCTGTTATGTGCTACTGCAGGGAGGCAAACGGTGGTTTCCTGGTGCCTTGTAATGAGGGAGGAGAGAGAAAAACCTTTCTTGGGATTTCCTCTTCTAGTGATGGTGCTCTGTTTCCTAATTTGGGGTCCTGTCTCCTCTGACCTGCTCCTGGAGCTCCCTAATCCAGAGACTTGTGCTCCTGATGGAGCAGCAGCGGTCGTACGGCCAGATGTGTTGTCGTCTTCAGAGAGCAGATCCCCTTCCACATTCCAAGGATGAGCTGCCGTCAGATTCACCTGGAGCTGACATTGCAGAGAGACCCAAGTTTTATTTATTGGAAAAAAATCGGTTACAGCTTTTTCTTCTTTTTCTTTATCTTGTCACTGGGATTCACTGGAGAAAATTCAACGGATTTTCGGTATAAAGGCTCATGGTCAAACTCGGTGTAAGCAAGAGGAGAACATGCAGTTCCCGTTCCCGTACTCGCTTCTCTCCTCATTGGTGCAGGATTTGTTTCATTTACTAATTTCATTGCTTATTATCTCAAGCTTTTGACAACCTTCCCTTCATTAAAGGAACAGCCGTATGGAGAGATGGCAAAACACGGAGATAAACTTCCCAACGGTGCCGAGGAAGGGATGCGGCTTTAGTGGGTCCGTTCCTTGTTCTGGGCGATGGGCGATTGTGTATTTACCGGAGTGAATCACGCAGGCTGCGGGGAGGGGAGGCTCTGAAGAGCGTGTCGGCATTGTCCGTAGCTCCCTCCGACTGCTCTCCCTGAAGTTGGAGCAGACTCAAATCGGCAAGAAGGTGGCTTTTAAATCCACTATAAATTATATTTGTTTTTCCACCCCCAAGCATCTGAACAGTTAGCCAGCCTGGCAGTGTTTGCTCGTAGCGAGACGCAGGCAGACCGCGCCGTGCCCTTCGAATGACATCTGCAATGCTGTTGAGAAACGAGCGTTCAATTAACTTGCCAGGGTGTGGGCAGCCCTGGCCCTGGGTGTGTGGTCTCTGCCAAGGTGAGCAGAGCTTTTGAAGATAAGATGCACAGGTTTAACTCTTTCTTTGGTGCTCCCAAAGCTCACCTTTAGACTTAAACCATTGCTTTGGGTTTTAAAGGCTGTGTTTAGCCAGTACACCAGTACCAATTTGCTGATTTCCATCCAGTTTGGGGTCTGGTCTTGCCAGAGTTGGAGTGAACCATGTGTTGTAGCCGACCATACCTGGAAATTCATGACATCGGTCATGAACAAGGGTCATGGCCAGGAACTTCCAGTCTTGTGCTGGCAACCAGTTACACTAAAACCTGAGGAAGGTGGAAGGCCGTGTCCCTCCCAGGGTTGCACAGGCTTCGGTCCGGGGCACACGGCTCTTAGAAAGAGGAGCAGAGGTTTGGAGAAGACCTTGGAAAAGATGCTTGAAACCTGGCTATAGGGAAGAAGGTTGTTTTTATCACGGCCGGTATCTTATATGAGTTCATGCCCTTTGAAAATTGCTGTATTTCAGTAATCAAAGTTATGCTGCTCATTGAGGGAAACTAAGCTTTTATTGTGCTGCACCGTTGGCCAACTGAATTAAAGAGGGGTAGAGGTCTTCAAGGCAGTTATGTTCCTACAAGCAAGAGTGACTCAGCAAAGTGTTTTTCCCAAAGGAAAAGCAGGAGTTTGGTTATTAAACGTTGTGCTCGGCAGCAGCCAGCCGAGCCCTGCCCATGTCCTGGCTGGTGAACCCCGAGGTGCAGAGTGTTGGCACTGGGTGGCACTGGGCTCTCCAACCCAAAGGGGAGGGCAGGTTGGATCTGGAGGGGGCGAGCTGTGGACAAGGGGATGCAGATGGAGACGAGCTTCGTTAGCTGGCTCAGTGCTCTGCTGTTAGCTGAACCGAGTGTGACGAATTGGGCTCTGTTGCCAGTGGCAGTGAGCGCCACACTTTAATTTTTTTATTTTTTTTTTTTTTTTTTAACTGGCTTTAGAGGCTCTGCCTCTTGATTTCGTAAAATGTCCCCTTGATGGTGCTCTGGGACAGAAGCGAAACCCAAGTGGTCCCCGTGCTTTTGCCGAGGAGATGCTGGTGCTGAGGTGCCAAGGAAGCTGGTGGGTGGTGGGAGCATCTGGCCGGCCTCCAGCTCTGATCCCACCTCTTGCTGGGGCTCGGGGTGCGCTCGGGCTGTTTTCTGCGACTGGCAGTTTGTGAGGATGAAGAGTAGCTTTGAAATGAAGAAGGCAGGGTGTCCCACCTCGGGGCTGCTGACACGCCTGAGACAGGGCTCTGTGCACAGCGAGTGTCGAATGGGCTTTTCTTTCCCCTTTGTGTGCAGCCTCCGCGAGGAGCAATGGGTCAGCCTGACGGTGTGAATGCCCTCTGGCTGGAGCTGGGGCTCGGTCTGTAATGCGTGTTTAGTGTTGAGTTGTGCTGCCTCTTTCACTCGTGCGAGGCCAGAATGACCAGAGACCTGAATTAACTAGCTCCAAGTAGGAATGGAGTGCAGTGACATCCTCAGTTAGGGCAACCATCCATCCATCCATCCATCCATCCATCCATCCATCCATCCATCCGTCTCTCAGATGCGTGCTGGTCAGGCGTGCAGGATAAGCAAGTAGCAGGGATGTTGCCAGAAGTTAGATCTTGGTCTCCAAAGTGATGGAGTTGTTTTTCGCGTGGCTCCAAGAGATTTCTTGTCTCTGGGACACAGCCTGGATGGGTGCAGACAGATGCCGACCTGGAAACCTGAGTGAATCTGGCCGGCAGAGCCGTTTGGTCCTGGCAGGTCTCCTGTTCAGTGCTGCCCCTTGGACCCACACCCAACGCCAACTGGAGGAACGAGGACTCAACGCAAATCATGCTCCTCCGGAGCGGGCTGTTGGCCCGGCAGGGCACGGTGGGTCTGTGCTGGGGCACCCTGGGAAATTGGAAGCCTGGCTCCATCGAGGCAGCCTATCGTTATTCCTCAGTTACAGTTTCTTGGGTACAATTTCCTGCCCGGCTGGTTGCCGAGCTTTGATAAATGAGCTCTGTCAGATAGCAGGCTCGCAGATTCACCTCTGGAGCAGAGCTATCAGGTCTCCTTTTCAAGTGAGCTCCCCTGTGTCAGCACGGATCAGAGGAGAAGTTGGACATTAATGTCCATGAAAACCTAACCCCCATCGGCTCGGTTCGGACGTGTTGTGGCTGGGTGGCCCTTGGCTGATGGCAGCCCAGTGGGTGCCTCTGAGATTGGTGATCAGCTACACACAGGGCGCAGGAACAACAGAAGAGAGTTGGTGGGATCCCATGTGGTGAGTGAGGTCGGTCTTCTCTTGTCTACCTGCCTGGGGTTGTGTGCATCACTGGCCTTGGAGGTGAAAATGCATTTGATGCTGAGTTTTTGATGGTTTCGGGAGGTTCAGTGACTGTAGTCTCTCTGGGTAGGCAGGTGGAGCTCTGCCAACAAGTTGTGCTTTGTTATCTTCTGGTCTAGCTGGACACCCTGAGTTCAGCCTGGCTTTCGAGCACTGCTTCTCTGCAACCAAGGAGTGTCAGGGGTGCAGAAAACAAAATGATAACTAGCCAGACCCCAAAGGGAACGTAAGAATATTTCCTAACAGAGTGTGAGGTCTGATGTTAGCCTTGGCCGACTACCTTCCTCCACCTCATTCTTATCTTGCTTTTTGTAAGACTTTCTCTTGCTGCTCTAGAGGACAAATTAAACAGAGCTGAGTTTATTAATTTTGCCAGTGCCTGTGTCGTGGTTTTAGGCTGATCCAGCAACTAAAACTCACACAGTCTCTCCTTCTCTAGTAAAGTAGAGAGGAGAGGAAAAAAAAAAACCAAAGGGACTGAGGGTTGAGACAAGAACAGAGGGAGCACCCACCGACCATGGTCCCGGGCAAACCAGACAGGGCTTTCTCAAAGCAAAAGAGTTTATTAATGATCACTTAGAAGGACAAAGGGAAACAAAAACCGATTACTCGAGAGGACAGAAAGAAACAAAACCAGATCTTAAAACCGACACCTTCCCCCCCCTTTTCCTTTTCCTCCCGGCTCTACCTCCTCCCCCCAGCAGCACAGGGGGCAGGGACTGGGGGAGTGCAGGTCAGTTCATTCCGTGCTGTTACTGCTGCTTCTTTCTTAAAGGAGAAGGAGTCCTTACACCCTTTTCCCCTGCTCCAATGGATCCCCTACCCACGAGGAAAAATCCACAAACTTCTCCAGCGTGAGTTCAGCCCACTGGAAACAATCCTTCCCCACAGATTGCTCCGGTGTGGGCTTTACCACAGTCTCGGGTACTTAGGGAGCTGTAGCCACTCGCTCCGGCGTGGGTCGTCACGCAGACTCCAGATGCCTCTCTGCCTTGTCATGCACCCCAACACGACCATCCTCAGGCTCAGGCATCTTCTCCCCACGGGCTGCGAGTGGGTCTCTGCTCCACCGAGGCCGTCCTGGTTGCAGGGGGGCCGCCTGCCATCTCACCATCAGCCGCAGGGGAAACTCGGCTCCGGCACCTCCTCCCGCTCCATCCTCACTGACCTGCTGTCGATGCAGCTGTTTCTCTCAGATCTCAGTCCTCTCCGGGTGAACTCAGCCCAGTGGGCACCCCGGGAGTGGGGTGCCCCCGAGTTCCCCAGCTGGCTCCGCCGCCGCCATTCTCCGTGGGCGGCGCCGGCCCGACGCAGGCAGCCGCCCGGCCGGGAGCCAGGGAGCGGGGGCAGTGCCCTCCTCCCTTCTCTGCTCGATCCTGGGCGAAGCACCTTTTCCGGTCCCTTTGTCCCGACTTAAATAGGGCAATTTGCAGAGGCGCCCTATTGGCTCAACCCCGAGGGGGATGGCAGTCTGATCTGGTGGCCAGAACTAAGCCTGACCCGGTTCCAAAACCAGGGAGGTCACAGGGAGCAAAGCCCCTCTCCTGCCACCAGAACCCCCACCCCCTCCACATCAAACCATGACAGGCAGGAATAATTGTGATGCCTTTGGCATGTTCCATCCTGGGATGCAGGCCTGCAGACCTGACCTGCTCTCCATGCAGATGTCACCTGCTGGGGCACCTAGACACGCTGCCAGGACCCTGAATGCTCAGCAAGTCATTGCTTCCCCGACCTCCAGCTGGTCTTATCCTCATGGTTGGCAGAGGTTGTTTTGGGGAGTCATTTAAAATGATTCTGAAGTGCTGCTTGGTTTTCTGGTGCTCTTCTCCCTTGGGCTGGCTGGTGTCCTGTCAGAGCTTGGTGCTGCCAACTTGACAGATGGAAACTTGAGCTAACTTCACCTGGATCAAGGACTTGCTTGGATCATGTCAGGCCTCCAAGCACATTCTTTTTAAAAAAGAAAAAAATCCCTCCTCTTTTACGATACTGTGGTGTTTGGGGTGAGTAGTGCCTGTTGCCCCAAACACAGCACTGAGCTGTAACACCATGACGGACACTTGGAAGCCGTACGTCTGCCTCGCAGTAATTTCGTGGTGGCCAGGGAGCATTGCGTGCCTTTGCTGCAAGCTTGCTCCCTGAGAACGTGGTTTTAGATGGGCTGGGGGTCCAGCACTCTTGTTGCCCCATCCGTAGAAGGTCTATGAGAAACCAGAGGAAGAGAGTGGTTGGGAAGCCTGGGCCATGCCCACAGAGCATGTCTTGCAGTTTTCTTTCTGCTTATTTCTTTCCTGCCCTGCTGTCAACATTTACAGCTGAGTTTCCCAAAGCCAGGGGCGGTGGGGCACCGCGCTGCAGCTGATGGTCGGTGGGAGCCGAGCGCTTCCGCCCTTCAGGGGCTGTAGAGAAGCACGGCCGAACTCAGGAAAGAGGAACTTGGTGTTGAGGTTTTGATCAAGCGGTTTTGCAGAGTTATTCTCCAGGCTCTCGGCAGTATCCCCCAGCCCGGTGGCCGCCGCGGTGGGATTTGAGCAGCGCTGGCTGCTTCTGCCCTTGAGCCCTTATGCAAACCCGGCCGCCGTTGTCGGGGAGCCGGGAGAGATGAAGTGGCTTCCCTGGGCACGCACTCCAAAGGAGAGGCTGGAGGGGGAATAACCTTCTCCTGGGGATGAACGTCCCTTGGGTTGGGCAAAACTGGCTTAAGGGAGTGAGTCTGTTAAAGTGGGGTAAGATGCAGGTTGTATAAGCTCCTGCAGAGTTGCTGTTTGCAGACACTGTAGCTGATTTAGGGACATTAAGCCTTTATGTATTTTTTATCCTCATATCTTTAGTCCTTCCTTTTCCTGCACTCCACAAGGAACCAGGGTCCATGGTTCCCACCCTAAGTTAGTGTTTGGCTTGTCTTACAGGCTGGCAAGTGCTCGCGCTGGAGGATCGAACCCAGCCAAGGAGTGATCCCTCCTCAGACTGAGGTGTCTGTGACTGTCACAGCGAACCTGGATGACAATGAGAAGTTCAAGGGCAAAGTGAAGGTGTCCATAGAGAACAGCCATTCCTACGTCGTCACTGTCCAGACTGTCGGCATCAGCACCACAATTGTCACCAACAAACCCTTTCCTCCAGAGCTCGACTTGGGGCCCCAGTTCAGGTAGGGCATCTCTCAGCTCCCGCTTCTCCCGTGGGCTCAGCAAGGAGGAGTTGTGCCGTAGCTTTTCAGTGCTTAAGGTCCTGGCTCCAAGCTACAGGGGTTCATAGAATCATAGAATGGTTTGGGTTGAAAGGGACCTTAAAGATCATCTAGTTCCAACCCCCCTGCCATGGGCAGGGACACCCTCCACTACACCAGGTTGCCCAAAGCCTCATCCAACCTGGCCTGGAACACTTCCAGGGATGGGGCATCCACAACTTCTCTGGGCAACCTGTTCCACTGCCTCACTATCCTCAATGTAAAAAATTTCTTCCTTATATCTAATCTAAATCTCCCCTCCTTCAGTTTAAATCCATTGCCCCTTGTCCTGTCACTACACACCCTTGTAAAAAGTCCCTCTCCAGCTTTCCTGTAGCCCCCTTGAGGTACTGGAAATCTGCTATAAGATCACCCCGGAGCCTTCTCTTCTCCAGGGTGAACAGCCCCAACTCTCTCAGCCTGTCTTCGTAGCAGAGGTGCTCCAGCCCTCGGATCATCTTCGTGGCCTCCTCTGGCCCCGCTCCAACAGCTCCATGTCTTTCTTGTGCTGGGGACTCCAGAGCTGAACGCAGTATGCCAGGTGAGATCTCACGAGAGCAGAGCAGAGCGGCAGAATCACTTCCCTCGACCTGCTGGCCACCCTTCTTTTGATACAGCCCAGGATACGAATGGGTCACAATGTTTCTAAAGGAAACACTTTGTGACCATTAGTGCATCTGTCTTCCTGAAACACACACCAGCTGCACCATTCTGGCACAGCTGATATGTTGGAGCGATGAGGGCTGGCTGCTCCCTGAGGGATGGGGGGACGCGGGGGATAACGTGAGTGCCAGGGCAGGGGACCCACCAGCGAGGCAAGTGGTGCCCAGGTCACCAGACGAGTCTATATACCCTGCAGCTCCCAAATAGCATCTTCAGAGGAGGCCAGCTGAGGCAGGAGCTCCCAAGGAGGAGGTGGGATGGCAGGGAACGTGTTCCTCTGCCCAGCTGCAGCCAGGCCAGGCCAGCTCAGTGTCTGATGCAGCGAGACCTGCAGGAAGCACCTGGGAAAAACCCGCCGAGTATTGAGCACCAGAGGCTGGTGGTGCTCTGTTTGCAGCGGCTGAGATGATGTTCTTCATGAAGCTTTTCCTTCTGTGCACAGAGACCAGCTGCTGGGTGGTGACCAACTCAAGCCAGACTCAGTTGCCCCTTTGCTGTAGCTTTGAGCTGGGTCGGCCTTTTCGGAGGTGGTTTTATTGCTGAGCGTGTGGTCCAATAACGCTGTGGGGATGCTGAAACTGGGTGACTGCTGGGAAACTGGAGCTCCTGTGACATTTTTCATCTCTGCTTCTCTTCTAGCCTGAATCCCTGCTGTTACCACTTCAAGATAACGAACAAAGGGTGATGCACCCATCAGCTCTGTTGGGCAACAGAAGGTTCCGGCCTGTTTCGCTGACGTGGTCGTCTCCCTCCCGTCAGTAACAGCAAGAGCAAAGATTCCTGCCGGAGCCCCAAACCTCCCTGCCCCCTGTTACGCTCCAGCCTTCGAGGATGGAGCTGACTCCAGGCCAGACTGTGGAGGTGATGCTGGAAGGCTCCTCCAGCACTTCACAGGTGAGGTCCCCCATGAGGGCTGAGTCTTTCCCATTGGATCAGCTCCGCTGGGACTTCTGCAGCCCCTTGACGTTTGCCTGGGAAGATAAGCAAGTGCTTTCAGGAAGCTGTTTTAATGCCACAAGTTACCATGGCAGCACCAGTTGCTGTTCTTGCTGGCCACCATCAGTTGCTCAGGCTTTCGTGTTTCTGTAGCTACCGTAAACCCAACTTGCTGATCCCAGGATACGGGCTGGAGGAGGTGTTGCTGCTTCGGGGGCAAACAGCAGGTTATGGGGTGTCGTGTGCTGCGGCAGAAAGGAGGGCAGAGAGAATAAGTGATGCTTAGACTGGGAGCACAGGCAGAAAGTAGATTAAAAAATGCAAGGTGTGTATCTGGGGGAAGCAGCGAGTACAGCAGAACACCTGTGAAGGGGAGGGAGTGTCTGGGAGCAGCAGTTTTTCCTCCGTAGGCAAACACGGGCAGAGGGCTTGTCTAGCACCGAGTCCTGGAGGAGAAAAACGAACGCAATGTGTCGGCTCCAATGCCCGGAGTGACGTTCTCCACGTGGGGAGCTGTTCCCAGGGATCGTTGTAACTGACAGCGTGACTTCTGTCAGTGCTTCCGTAACAGCTCGCCCCAGTCTCACAGCCAGCCCCGCTGTCCCAAGGGCAGCCAGGTCTGGCAGCACCCTTGGATGGCAGCTCCGAGAGGGAGTTTTCAGCAGGGTCACTGGGTGTTCTCCTCCCTGGACCCTTCTTGCCAGGGGAAATCCAACCCTGCAGAGAAGCTGCCAGCTGACCCTGGTGTGCTGCATTCCCTCGCCCCAGGACAGCTGAGCACAGATGTTCAGGCAAATGTGAAATAAATCTGCATTAAGCTCCTGCAGGTATTACTGTTTGGCAAGTTGTTTCAAAGGGTTGCCTCAGTGGTAGCTTGAAGAAGACGTGATTACTCACCTAGTTGACTGCGATGGGACTGTTCCTGTCCGGTTCTGAGCCCGAAGGCTTTTTCTGAAGAGGAGAAAAAGGTACCAGAAAGGAAATAAAATGCTCAGGGTCTTGCCTGGCAAGCTGAAAGGGCATCTGTGAGCACAGCTGTGGCTACCTGGCTCCTGCAGTCAATGCCAAGACCCTGGGAGTGGCCTTTCCACCTTCCTTGGGTCTTCAGAACTTAATACTCTTCAGGTTGGTCAGAAGCCCAACTGCCTGCATCGCACATGCAGCACGGATGGTTGTGAAGGCTGTAGGCTCTGCGGAGGAGTCAGGTTGTGGTGTTGCACCAGAGGGAAGAGTGAGGAACAAAGGGAGGAATTTGGGGAAGTGAAACCATGAGAAATCAGGAAAAAGGCTTGAGTGTAAAAGCATCCAGCTTAAGCAGAGAGTTTTCATGTGAAACGCAGGACATCTCTCTCCCAGGAGATTCCTTTTAAAACCAGCTCTAGGAGGGCACAGTGCATCCTAGGAATGCGATCCCCTTTACCTGAAGGCAGGTTGGCTCTTTGGGTTATTCCCATGGATCCTTTCCACTGAGCTCCAAGGGAGGGTTTGCTGGCATCGGCCCTTCCATCACCTGTTTCCCTCAGTACAGCCAGATATTTTTTTAATGGGTTCCTACAGCTGTCTGTAAGCGTCACGCTGAGCGTGGGGCTCATCAACGCAATAATTGTTTGTGCAGAGCACTATTAGGGACGTTTGAGTGCAGAATGAACAGGATGCAGCACAGAAAGAGAAGGGGGCTATGGAGGAGACCGGTGACCGTACCTTGATGGCAGGAGCGTGGTCCATGGCTGGTGGCCAGCAAACGCAGTGTGTGTCCTGGCTGACGCGTGACTCTCGCACACAGGTGGTGAAGGAGCGGCTGCTGTGTCACGCCGTCGTGGAAAACAAGTCGGGGAAGGCGCCGATAGTGCAGGTGGATGTCGCGTGCGAGTTCGTGGCTCCCGTTCTGCACATATCCTCCAGAGAAACCACCTTCCGGGTAGAGAAGGTGAGTCTCTGTGTTGCATCCAGGAGTTAAACAGCTTCTCCGAGTCCGTGGGGCTTTGGCCATTGATTTGAGCAGGACCAAGGTTGTTTTTGTTAACGCTGAGACCGTTATTTGGCTCCTCTGGGGCTGGGGACAGGCTCAGCAGCTCTGTTCTGCCCTTCTTGATGTGGAGACAGAACGGGGCTGCTGAGCCGAGGGCACAGGGTGGGATATGTGGGACCCACGAGAACAGTGTGGGCTTGGCACGGCCGCCGCGTGTGCGGGGGCCGTGGGTGGGGGAGCGGATGGCCGCAGCTGAGCGATGCCAAACCCCCTCCTCACCCTTCCTGAGGCGCTTTGTAAAGGAAGTGAGGATGTCTTTAGAGGTGGGACTGGTTTTTAGTTTCACCAAAGTCAAATTGAGGTTACAGCTGATCCACCGAGGGGGATCGTGGCCACTTCTAGAGAGACACCAGCTCCTGTACTCAGAATAAAGGGAGGTTTTCGAGGATCCTCCAAGGCACGGTGAAGCCAGGACACGGATCCTGTAGGGAAGCTGAGAGAAACTGAGATTGCTGTCAGCTCCTCACAATGATGAGGAAGAGCTCTGATCTCTCATCTCTCTGCCTTCTCTGCTGGTGGGATGGATGCCAGCTCTTTGCCTTTCCCCGAGCCTCACGCCCTTCAAAGGGCCCACAGACGTCCTTCAGCCGCAGCAATGACGACGCCAATGCAAAGCAGGTGCCCTTTAGTCTCTGGGTCCCGACTCCTGCACCATTTTTCCCCTTGAAGTGCAAGTGAAAATTTGAAGTGCATCAGAAAGGGAAGGAGGTCCACGGCCACTTCAGGTTATTTTTTTTCCCTTGTCTTCTGTTTCTGTAGCAACCCAGTGATGTCCTAACCCTTCAGTACAAGCCTCTCCTCCCTGCCAGTCAGCATCGTGCTGACCTTGGAGCAGCCCTTCTCAGTCTGCGATGAGGACCAGCAGCCCCTCCCTGCCGATGTTCAGGTGAGCAGCTGGGACCTTCTGCCGGTGGGGTTTGAAGAGGGAGGGGTGTGGTGGTGCATTTCTGCTGGCAGGCCCTCCAGCAGAGGAGTTTGTTCTTTAGAGTCAGCGGTGGACTGGCCTGAACTGAATCAGATTTGAAACGAGCTGCTGAAGGAAACAAAACATCATCTGAACTGGGGAAAGGCATCCTGACTCTGAGACACGAGGAGAAGAGAGCAGGCAACTAGGTCTGGGCAAGCCATGTAGTAAAGGTGTCTCCTGGAAGCCATCCCAGCTCTCCAGCAGCCCTCCTCAGATAACCTCAGGAGCTCTCTTTGAGGGCAGCTCTGCCTTCGGGAAGGCCGAGGAGCCTGGACCTGCCCCGGTGTTGGGAAGGTGTTGGATATGGACTCTGCTAAACACGTGGTGGTGTAGGCACAGCCACCACTTCTGCGCCGTGCCGGTGACTAGCCCCCGCAAGGGTGAGGATGCAATGCCGTTGTGCTTGTCAAGTGTAAGGATAAAGGGGTTCCTTAGAGTCAGGGCAGAAGGCCCTGGCTTGCCAGAGAGCACATTTGGTTGTGTACTTAACATGCAGCTTTGGTGGGTCCAGAATTCAGTTATTTCCCCTTTGTGTTGATGCAGAGCACAGAGATGTGAGCCTGGACAGTCTCAGACAAGAGTGGTGTGGTGCTTGCAGCCAAGCACGTGCTGTAGAGAAAATGAAGGATGAACTGAGAAGCCCACGTTGGGGTCACACTTTGAACATTTCCATGTTTTATGCCATCAGACCTTGGGACTTCATCACGCCGGTGGTTAACACTCTTCATCTTCTTGCAGTGCGTCAAGCTGGAGATAGGGGAGAAACTTCATCTCTCCATCAGATTTAACCCAGCTTATGAGGAGGACTTGAATACCTGGGTAGCAGAGGAGGTTCTGAAGATACAGTTTCTTGAGCACCCTCATGAGGAGCAGGTCACCATTCGGGGGAAGTCTATTTTCCGAATCTCTGTATCCAGACCACAGCCCTGGACTTTGGCTGCATCTTGAATGACACCGAAGTTCAGCGTTACATCGAGATTACCAACTGCAGCCCGCTTCTTGTGTGGTACCAGTGGTTCTTCCTGATGGACAGCCACAGGAGCCAGATGAGGTACGTGCACCTTTGCCCTCTCCTTGAAACTGCTCTGCCTGGTGTCCTGTTTGTCCTTTGCAAAGACCATGGCTGTTTGCCTGCCATCTAACAAAATTCCTTTTGACTTTTCCTTGTGAAATAACACCTACCAGCTGTGATCAAGGTAGGCACTCAGGGAATAGGTGGTGTCCACCAGTTTGATGCTGGGAAGGAGATAACGTTCTCCAGCCAAGCTGGGGCTGAGAGATCCTACCAATGCTTTTTGTATAGCCCATGACCTAGAATCCTGCTTAGTCTTGACCTACAAAGCCATGCTTGTAGGCACTTGGACACGCAGATATGTAACGTGACCTCTCTTCCTTCCCTGCCAACCCTGTTTGTTGTCATCTCATGCTGAGAACCTCCACAGGTGCTGCCACCAGCGCGATGCACTGCTGTCCCAGTCTCTTGCTGCTGTTTTGCTGTAGCTTCTGCACTGGTTCTCCTGGGAAGGAAAGCTGGCATGGAAAGCTGCTTTCTCAGACCTTCATGGCCTGAAGCAAGCACCACCTTGGTGGAGTGAGTTCTCATCTGTCAAGCTGCGCATCGCACTCACGAAACAGCGATTCAGCATTTTACAGCAAAAGAGCAGGTTCTGCTGTGGCATTGGGTACAGCTGTGGGTGTTGGTGGGAGCAGTTGTTGGAGCATCCCTGGGGAACAGGGCTGTCCAGCGCTGGCCTGTGGTTTCCAAGCCCAAGAGCAATCTTGCCGTCGTGCTGGAGCACATCTCTAAACACGTGTCGCCGTTCTTCCCTCGGTGGCCGCTCCGCGTAGAGCAAAAGTCTCGTCTGGGCAGTTTTAATTAGGGCAGCGAATGGTTTTTCTGTAATGCCCTGGGAAACCGAGCGAAGTTACCCACTGTGCATCGAAGTGCTGCTCTTACAAATAATAGAAATCATCGAGAAACGTTTTTGTTTAGGGAATTGGGATCTGGTTCAGAGAAGACGACCTATTGGGAACTGGAAATTAGCTACTGCTATGGGAAAGGTTTGGAGGAGAAGACCTGGGTGCTGGGGTGGCCTGTTCACAGCTGGGTCTGACCGAGCAGCGACAAGTCTGCAGTGTGGTCCTTCCCGATGGATGGCACCTTCAAGAGCAGCCCCTAAGTGCAGAGGAAAGTCTGCAGCAGCAGGTGGGCAGGGCAGGGGAGCAGGGCTGTAAGCTCTGCGCGGAGGCCCCTGTCATCTCCTGGTAAGTTAGATTAGGGTTTAATTGCAGCTAAAGGGAAAATCCAATTTTGGTGATAGAACAATGCATTTATTTTATAATAACAGAGAAGCAAGCACATTACAGCGAAGCCTGTGTGGAATTGATTTCCTCTGGGGCCACTTGTTGGCCGGTTGCCTGTTTATCTTTACTCTTTTTTTAAACCAATTTAGGTTTTTAGGAATATGAATGCTTGAATCAGTTTTCAGCTTTTAATTACCCCTCTCCACTTAAATTGGCTTTGCTGGACCCGACCCTGCAGGTGCTCGTTCTTCCAGCTGATGCCGAATCACCCAACTCTGCAGAGTCGGTAGCGGTTGAGGGCCCTGAGCACCTGGCAGGAGACAGCAGCCTCTGCTCCGAAGGCTTTGGCATGGCCCCTTTGCCGGCTCGTCAGCGCTGTGGGCATTACAACAGCTCGCTTTTCTGCTCTGCGTGTTAATTAAGCGGTAACGTACTCTCTCGGGGTCCCTCAGCAGACAGCATGTGGTCCTCCATGGCAGAGCTGGAAATGGAGATGGTTTCCAAGCTATTAACACCTCAAATTGCTCATTAAAAGCCTGGCAGAAGGGCAGCAGCATGTCAGATATTATTTCTGGTCCACGTTAAGCACTGTTGGTATCTAAATTATCAGATGAAACTAACTCGGTCTGACATGGCGAGAATCAAACATCAGGTCTCATGAGGGTGAGCGCAATAGAATTTAACCCTCCATACTCCTGACCTTGCTAGAGCCCATCATCAGAGACTCCCAGCGTCAGTCAGATGCACACATTTATCGTGGCCAGGAGAGAAAATTATTGTTTCTTTGCCTGGCCAAGACTCTCCGTGCTTAGATTCTTTTTCTTCTAATTGTTGAAGCCATTTTTTCCTCCTTGCTCTTTAGTCACTGCTGCCTCGAGCAGAGCGATGGCATAAGCAACACGGACCAGCCGTTGCTGTGTGGTTGGACATGCCCAACTCATGCCCTTTCTCTGACACTGCCGAGCCATAAATCTCTCGTGGTTACTCCTCGTCTGGGCCTGTGTGGTTAGAGACAGACTGAGAATAGTCTTTCCTCACCCCTTGGACCTTTGGTAGCTCAAAGCTGAGTTAAGCCTTTGCACCAAGATGTTTTCTGCAGCGTTGGAATGGATCTCCAGAATCACCCGGTGTGAGATAGTGGATATGGAGCCAAATTCAAATGTTTCATCATCTTTCTTACCTTCAAGGTTTCTTCCACAGATTGGTTTGCCCTCCTTTCTCTAAGGGCAGTACCCAGCTCTTCAGCTGTGTTTGGGATTCTGCCAGCGCACAGTGCTGGCTCATGTTGAGCTTCTCCTCAACCAACACCCCCAAGTCCTTCTCCTCCATGCTGCTCTCGATCCATTCTCCTCCCAGCCTGTACCTGTGCTTGGGATTGCCCCGACCCACGTGCAGGACCTCGCACTTGGCCTGGTTGAACCCCATGATGTTCACACAGGCCCACCTCTCCAGGCTGTCAAGTGTTCAGTGTGTCTTTCCATGTTGTTGTGTGCGTGAGGATGTCCCATGATGGGCTCCGTGGGTGCCCCGGCGCGGTGCCGGGCTCTGTCGGGGTCAGGGCGCAGAGGCTGTGGGCTCCATCGGGGCTCGTGCCTGATGGCACTTGGAGAAAGCCACCAGCATCACCGCTTGCTGGTACTGACCTACGGCTGCAGGTGATGATCGGGGAAATGTTCAGGATAAATATCGAGCAGAGCTGCAGAATTTCTCACTTTGGCCCTCGGGGTGGGGAAGGCACAGTCTGTGACAGTGGGTGCTTTCAGGGGGGTGCTGGTGGGTCT
Organism: Tauraco erythrolophus; assembly: GCF_009769465.1. NCBI lineage: Eukaryota > Metazoa > Chordata > Aves > Musophagiformes > Musophagidae > Tauraco > Tauraco erythrolophus. Next base: position 197,648 of record NW_028238627.1, on the reverse strand, counting down.
GTACCAGCTTGTTGCTCTTCGGATCAGCCCCTTTGCAACTCAGTCTCACCTTTTTGCACAGTTTTTGTCTCGTTTTTTCCCTTTCCTGCTGTGCTTTGTACCTCCCTACAAGGCCTTCACCTCTGTCCTCTGCCATTTCTTCTTGTAACCAGTTGCCAGCTGCCAGCACTGCTGCCATACCAGCAGCGAGGAAGGTCATCCCTGGGCAGCCTTGAGCATTGACCTCCTCCCTGGGCAGCCTTGAGCATTGACCTCCTCCATCCTGGTGTCAGAGCTGCTGGATCAGACCCACCACAGAGCTCACATCACCAGCTCCCGCCCAGGGGCCACATCCTGCCCAGACGCCACGTCCTGCAGGCTTCCCTCCTTCCCACCGCAGGTCCTTGACAAAGTTATGTTATTTTCCAGGTTCAGTCCTCCAGCGCCTAAATTGTTCATCAGATCTCAACCACCGAAGGAGGAGGAAGCCCAGCCAGAGCTCTCGGCATCTACAGACAGCAGCTCCAGGGACGGGAGCGCCGAGGAGCCAGCCCAAGCTCTGGGAGCAGCGGAGGGTCCTGCCCAAGAGCCAAGGGATGCAGAGGACTCCCTGGAGGCAAAGGCAGATTTTCTTGTGCGCCTGCTGCCCGCGTTGCCTCCCTCGTGGCTGAGTATTTTCGGATAGGAGCATGAAATCACCTTTATTTCCTATTTTGTTGCCACATATGCACAAAGCAACCAGTGAAATACCACAAGAACCTGGCTAGGTAGGATCCAGAATTGCTTCAAAGGATACTTCTGGTTTCATCTTCTGCTTATGTCACTGTATCAAGGTAATATCCTCCCTGGGGAGGTGGGAGACCATAGGCCTGGCAAAGATGTAGGTTGGCATCTTCGGGAATACACGCTTGGCAAAGCTTTGCTAGGTTTGGAAATGTGGAGACGACAAAAGAGCATTGCCATGTGAGAAAACTCTTCCCTCTCCAGTGCTTCATCCACTGGGGAGATGTGGCCCCTGATTAGGTCTAAGGGTGTCCTGTAGATATTCTTCCAGATTCTGCTGAAGTCAAGGCTACAGCACAAAGCTCTTCCTCACGTTAGTGAAGAAGCAGGTGTTCTTGAACCACGAGCAACGACAAAGCCCTCGTGTATAAATAGGGGTCAGCAGCCCAGAAATGAGGTTCCTTTTGAAAGATGGCACCTCTGAGGTTAAACACCAGCTCTCAGCTGCTGCAAGACAGAAAGACGTCTCGGCTACCTTCTTCAGGAATGCGCTGTTGGAGAAGAACACTCCGGTGTTGATGCTCAGGTCTCCAGCACTGAGGAGATGAAGCCCAAGCACCATCTGAAACAGGATAGTCGTGCTGACGGCTTTCTGAGTCCTTATTTTCCTGGTTTTGGTACGTCTCGCTTGCAGCTGCGTTCCTGTATTTGTCACAGAACACGTAACACAGCCAGGCATGGGGTTCTCAGCGTGTTCCTTGGGCAGGAGTGAGCAAAGCCGGGCTGGCACAAGGGTGCAAAATGCCCTCGAGGTCTCTGCTAGGACTGAGTGCTGGGCACACCCAGCTTCTTCGTGCAAGCTTGCGCATAGGGGGTGCAGATGGAGCCCACGTCTCATCTGGATCCACACTCAGCTGATGGCATGGACATGCCTGATGTAGTGAAAGGTGTCCCTGTCCGTGGCAGGAGAGTTGGAACTAGATGGTCTTTGAGGTCTCTTCCAACCCAAACCATTCCATGATTCTGTACCCCTACTTGATTTGCACTCAGGTCCCATCTCAGCTGCTCCTAGCGTGATGAGATGGTGGAGCCTGCAGCAAAGTGGTCTCACCCAGACCAGCCAGCTGCTCCCTGCAGCCCATGGTGCTTGTTTTCCAGCTGCTGCCATCCAGTGCTGCGGAGCTGGACAGTACTACGGAGTTGGACAGTCCTGCGAAGACTCATAGCCCAGAGGGGATCAAGGAGTGGATTCAGGTCTTGGAGACATCGCTCCTCACCTTGGGAGTGGAGCAGGTAAGTGGGAATCGGTCTTGCTTCTGCCTTTCCAGTGTGGCAAGCAGTTACGTAGCCCCGACTCCCACTGGTGGCCCTCGGTGCTGCTCGCAGTGGCCTCACACCCCTCCGAGCACGTCGCACAGCACTGCTGAACCAGCTGGTCGTGTTGAGGCCACGCAGGACCTCGTAGGGCTGACCAAGGACGTTACCTGTGCAGCATTTAGGAGACCGTTCTTCATCTCGTTATTAATCAAATGGAAATTTCTGGGAGGGGGTTTTGCTGCAGCACCTGGAGAGAGAGCAGCGTGCCAACCAGGGAGAGAGCGAAAAGCGTCGGGAATCGGATGAGCTGGGCTGGAGCCCTTCCCCCGGCTCCGAGGGCTCTCCCCTCCGAGTCTTGGGTTTTTCTAAAGGCTGTGAAAGGTGGGTTTAGGCAAGTTCTGCAGCGGGGAGAATTTCTTGGTGCCAGGAGACCTCCCAAAATACTTTAATGTAGTGTATTAATTAACACATTAATTAGTGAGTATGGGAGAAGACTTTTTCCGTGGTTCCTCTACTAGAAAGTCTAATGGATGCAGGAGGAGATTAGGATGATTTTGCCTGTGTTTGAGGAAGAGGCCTCTCTGGCTGTTTCTGTCCTTGGCTCCAAGCCATGACTCTTCTTCTGCATGGACTTTGACACTTGACATCTTGGTCCCTCCTCCTCTACCTCCAGGTTTTTGACATCCTGCCGCTCTACGGTGTGCTGCAGCCGGGCGAGAGCCAGCGGGTTGTTTTCACCTTCTTCGGCCACACAAATGTCGTTGCCCACGGCGTTGCGCTGTGCGGGGTGGAGGGAGGCCCGACCTATGAGGTCCTGCTGAGCGGGGAGGCTTCGCTCATCAACTGCCTCCTCAACACCACAGAGATCAACTGCGGGCTGCAGGTACCGTGTGCTTCTCTTGGCAGAGGTCCTTGAAACCATCACCGGTGGATCACCTGGGTTTGGAGCTATCTCCCCTTCACAGCCGTTTTGTCAGCTGTATGGCTTGGAAGCACAACCTTTGAGTGATATGTCCTACGTCCAAGATGGTCTTCGATGATCATGTCTGTCCTCCTCAATGTTGAGAATTCTTCCTCTTCAAGGAATGGTCCCAGTGGTGATCTCTAGAGGGACGTGCCCCAAGACATCCATCCACTGATCTGCTCCTAAAGCCTGAGGTCCAAGGAGACGCTCACTTTTAATGGTCTTAACGAAATAAAGCAGGAACAGAGTTAACTTGGGCTTCCAGCCACTGTAGCTGGAAAGAATGTCCCAGAATAATCCCTGCTTTACTACTTTGCAGTTAAAACCCCCACAGATGTTTCCAGCTGTTGGGCTGTCTGTCTCCCCTTTTGCTGTCACTGCAAGCACTTGTACACAGGTGCCTTTTCTTCTGCAGTGTCTTGATGCCTCCTCGTTTGTATCAGCTGGCTGTGAGATGACCCCTTAAAGCCCAGAGGGCTTGTATGTCCTCTTTGATTTCTTTGTTACTGATCTTTAGAGGGGTTGATGTTGCCCCTCTGCATGCTGCCTTAAATACCTGTTCCTAGCCTGGAGAAGAGAAGGCTCTGGGCTGATTTCTAGCAGTCTTCCAGTACTACAAGGGGCTACAAGAAAGCCGGAGAGGGGCTTTTGACAAGGGTGTGTAGTGACAGGACACGGGGCAATGGCTTTAAACTGTAAGAGGGGAGATTTCTATGAGATCTAAGGAAGAAATTCTTCCCTCTGAGAGTGGTGAGGCACTGGAACAGGTTGCCCAGAGAAGCTGTGGCTGCCCCATCCCTGGAAGTGTCCCAGGCCAGGTTGGATGAGGCTTTGGGCAACCTGGTGTAGTGGAGGGTGACCCTGCCCATGGCAGGGGGACTGGAACTGGATGATCTTTAAGGTCCCTTCTAACCTAAACCGTTCTGTGATTCTATGATTCTATGTCATGCAGGACAGTATCAAATGCTTTGCACAAGTCCAGGTAGATGATGTCAGTTGCTCTTCCCCTATCCATCGATGCTGCAGCCTCATCATAGAAGGCCACCAAATTAGTCAGGCAGGATTTGCCCTTGGTGAAGCCATGTTGGCTGTCACCAATCACCCCTTTATTTTCCATGTGCCTTAGCATAGTCGCCAGGAGGATCTGCTTCATGATCTTGCCAGGCACAGAGGTGAGACTGATTGGCCTGTAGTTCCCTGGGTCTTCTTTTTTTTTTCCTTTTTAGAGATGGGGGCTATGTTTCCCCTTTCCCAGTCAGTGGGAACTTCACCAGACTGCCACGAGTTCTGAAATATGATGGATAGTGGCTTAGCAACTTCATCTGCCAGTTCCCTCAGGACCCGTGGATGCACCTCATCAGGTCCCATGGACTTGTCCACCTTCAGGTTCTTTAGATGGTCTCAAACCTGATCTTCTCCTACAGTGGGCGGTTCTTCATTCTCCCAGTCCCTGCCTTTGCCTTCTGTGGCTTGGGCTGTGCCGCTGGAGCTCTTGACAGTGAAGACTGAGGCAAAGAAGTCATTGAGAACCTCAGCCTTCTCCATATCTTGGGTAGCCATGTCCCCCGTTTCCTTCTGAAGAGGGCCTACATTTTCCCTAGATCTCTTTTTATCACTGACGTATCTATAGAAGTTTTTCTTGTTGCCCTTGATGTCCCTGGCCAGATTTAACTCTGTCAGGGCTTTGGCTTTCCTGACCTCATCTCTGGTTCTCAGACAATCACTCTGTATTCTTCCCAGGCTACCTGTCCTTGCTTCCATCCTCTGTAGGCCTTCTTTTTGTGCCCGAGTAGGTCCAGGAGCTACTTGTTCACCCATGCAGGCCTCTTGGTATTCCTACCAGACTTTGTCTTTGTTGAGATGCACCGCTCCTGAGCTTGGAGGAGGTGATCCTTGAATATTAACCAGCTTTCTTGTGCCCCTCTTCCCTTCAGGGCTTCATCCCATTGTACTCTAGCGAGGAGATCCCTGAAGAGGCCAAAGTCTGCTCTCCTGAAATCCAGAGTAGTGAGCCTGCTATGCACCCTCCTTGCTTCCCTAAGTATCTTGAATTCCACCATTTCATGATCTCTGCAGCCAAGGCTGTCCTTGAGTGTCATGTTCCCCACCAGCCCTTCTTTGTTAGTGAGAACAAGCAAAGCACCTCTCCTCGTTGGTTCCTCTACCACTTGGAGAAGGAAGTTATCATCCATGCATTCCAGGAACCTCCTGGATTGCCTGTGCCTTGCTGTGTTGTCCTTCCAACAGATATCAGGGTGTTTGAAGTTCCCCATGAGGACCAGCGCTCGTGAACATGAGGCAGCTCCTATCTGTCTGTAGAAGGCCTCATCCACCCAGTCCTCCTGGTCAGGTGGTCTGTAGCAGACTCCTACTACTATGTCCCCTGTCCCTTAACCTCGCTTTAATGCTGACCCGTAAGCTCTCAGTTAGGACCTCATCCGTCCCCAGGTGCAGCTCCGTGCACTCCAGTTGGTCTTTGACATAGAGGGCAACCCCTCCTCCTCTTCTCCTCTGCCTGTCCTTCCTAAAGAGCCTGTACCCTTCTATTCTGACACTCCAGTCATAGGAGTCATCCCACCACGTCTCCGTGATGCCAGTAAGATCATATCCCAACAGGCACACACACGCTTCTAACTCCTCTTGCTTATTCCCCATGCTGCGCGCATTGGCACAAAGGCATTTAAGTTGGGCCCCAGATGAATCTGACTTCCTGGCTGGAGCGGCTGGAATTCCTTTCTGCTGTTCTTCAGGTACTTCCAGCATATCCTTATCATTCTTGGTATTACCTTCTCCCCCTTCAAATCCAATTTAAAGCCCTGTCAATGAGCCCTGCTAGCTGTTGAGCTAAGACCCTGGTTCCCCTCTGAGAAAGACAAGTCCTGTCTGGTGCCAGTAGGCCTGGTGCCATGTGGCCCATGCCATTATCAATAAAGCCAAAATTGTGGCGATGACACCAGCCATGGAGCCACTTATTAATCGACTGGCTCAAGTATGACTTGCTCTTCACCATACCTGATAGCTAATGTTTATTACTCAGCATTAGCATATTTTTAATAATGATTGCATTTCGGCAGCAGCTTATCTCCACTACTTCATCTTCACAGATCTGTCCTCCAGCCTCTCTCCTTTCGATAGAACTGTGAGGGAACGCAAGTGGGCCACCTCCCAGGTAACAGGCTGGATTCTACTTCTCTTTGCTTCAGAAGATGTTTGTGTCCCTGACAGTTACAGTAATAGCTGCTGCTAAACATATTGCTGACAGGGATTCAGTTACGGTGGTTTCAAACTGAATTTGTGACGCATCCACATTTCTCGCTTGCGTACTTTTTGTTCTTGCTTTGCTTCAGGTGATTGGGATTTCTGTGTCGGGACAGACTGACACAGTTCAAAGACATGATCAAAATAATATAACTGTATCTAAAAAGAAAAAAACGAAAGCAAGCAAACAGAAGGCGGGAGAAAAGAAGATCAGGAGCATTTTCACCTTTGTGTTCTTCTACTCCAATGAAAAAATTGTTAAACATTATGCAGTGAATCGTCTGTGCCAATCAGTATTTCCCAGGTCCCAGACAACCAAGTTTACAGTGTGTTTGCTCTGAATTAACAACAAACGTAACGTATGAACTGCCAGGTTAAATCTCAGTGAAGGAGATTTCAATCAACACTTTAAATCACTTTCTGCCGGGCTGTGAGTGCTCACCTTGGCTCACCTGGCTGATGAAAGTTTTTCAAACCATACTAAATACTTTCAAATTTCTGAATGCAGAGGAAAGACCTCCCAAGCATGTGTATGTGCACAGAGGGTGTTTTCTCCAAAGCAAGGCTCATTTCAGCAGCTGGATGTTCAACACTTCACAGAAAAAAACGCCTTGCTAATTAAGGGACCCTACATGCCAAAGTGGTTTAGAAAACCCTGATTGTATAGCCACTGTTAAGAGATCAATCAGTTATTCTCTCTTTGTTTTATATCCATATCGAATGGTAAAGTTGGAATTACAAGTGACCTCCTTCCCCTCAGTGACTCAGCCCAACACGTTCCCTTCTTCCCCTCACCAGCATCAGACCCACTGGTTTCTTGTAAGAGTGTAGCTTCATGGTCCGTGTAAGTGAGTGCACGGATCATCCGGCTCATAGATCCAAATCAAGTTTCTCGGCAGTGCCCAGCACACCGGTGGCACACGGGGCTGTAGAAGCGACCCAGCCTTGCACGGCCTTAAAGAGAGACGACCCAGGGGAGCTGTGTGGGTCGCTCAGCCCTGGGGTGTCTGATGAGTCCCAGACTAAACAAGCAGTGTTGCCTTGTTCAAAGAACCAAAACTTGGGTTGAGCCTTGAAATCCCTCAGCAAAGAATGTGCCCGAGTCTCAATCCAGCCATGGCCCAGTTGCCTGAAATGAGATAAAGAGAAGCTGGAAGGTTTCTGCTTCAGCTGACAGCTTTGAGTATTCAGACAATCGATAAGGGGAAACTCCCGTCACACCCCCAGAGACCCCTCAGGCATGGTACCTACAGGGTCACGTAGATCAGGGGATAAAAGCCCCGTGATTTGGGCTGGGAATGGGGAGCTGCTTCTCCAACCACACAGCTGGTCTGGGAGGAGATTCTTCCCCCCTTGATCAGGACGCCGGCCACGGTGCCTTCCCTGGGATTGGGAGCCCTTGCCTGGAGGGGTCAGGGATTATTTAGCAGCTTTAAGTCTAGTGCACTTGCGTGTTGTCTCTTTTGTGTGCTGCAATAGTGCATTCCCTGACTCTCTTGTGTGTTGTGAGCGTATTGTAATAGTGTATGTTTTGGTGTTAAATTGTGACAGTGCCTTCCTCCACTGTATCCATAAAAACCTGCAATAGTGGCGTGTTGAATGTGCACGTGCAGTTTGAGTAAATTGTTATCTTGACCCGCACAGTTAAACCTGTCAGCGCAGCGCAAATAAACCGTTTGCTGGGACCTTGTAGCCGAGTCTCTTTTCGCCCAGTGAGGAATAAACATAAGCCAAGGATCTCTGCTTTAGGAATAAACATAAGCCGAGGATCTCTGCTTTAGATCATTCCTGTGCTCATTCACATTCATTACTGTGCTCATTCACATATAACTCGTTTGTGGATGCTTAGATAGCTTGGAAGACACAGAGATCAAGCTGAAGAATAAACCAATAAAAACAAAGGTCAGAATTTATTTTGTTAATATGCAAGCTATGTTCAACTTTTAAGTGACCAGAATCATAGAATCATAGAATCGTTAGGGCTGGAAGGGACCTTCAAAGGTCATCTAGTCCAACCCCCCTGCAAGGAACAGGGATATCTCCAACTAGATCAGGTTGCTCAGGGCCTCGTCCAACCGGGCCTTGAACGTCTCCAGGGATGGAGCATCCACCACCTCTCTGGGCAACCTGTTCCAGTGTTCTACAACTCTCATGGTAAAAAATTTTTTCCTAATATCCAACCTGAATCTACCTCCCTCTATTTTAAAACCGTTACCCCTTGTCCTATCACAACTGGCCCTCCTGAACAGCCTCTCCCCATCTTTCTTGTAGGCCCCCTTGAGGTACTGGAAGACCGCTATAAGGTCACCCTGGAGCCTCCTCTTCTCCAGGCTGAACAGCCCCAACTCTTTCAGCCTGTCCTCGTAGGAAAGGTGCTCCAGCCCTCTTATCATCTTCGTGGCCCTCCTCTGGACCCTCTCCAACTGGTCCATGTCCTTCTTATGTTGGGGGCTCCAGAACTGGACGCAATACTCCAAGTGAGGTCTCACGAGGGCAGAGCAGAGGGGGAGAATCACCTCCCTCGACCTGCTGGCCACGCTCCTCTTGATGCAGCCCAGGACGCGGTTGGCCTTCTGGGCTGCAAGAGCACATTGCCGGCTCATATTGAGCTTCTTGTCCACCAGTACTCCCAAGTCCTTCTCCTCAGGGCTGCTCACGATCCCTTCTCCGCCCAGTCTGTATTTGTGCCTGGGATTGCCACGACCCAGATGTAGGACCTTGCACTTGGCCTGGTTAAACTTCATGAGGTTGGTACGGGCCCACCTCTCCAGCCTGTCGAGGTCCCTCTGGATGGCATCCCTCCCTTCCAGCGTGTCGACAGCACCACACAGCTTGGTGTCATCGGCGAACTTGCTGAGGGTGCACTCCATGCCACTGTCCACGTCACCGACAAAGATGTTGAAGAGGGCCGGGCCCAACACGGACCCCTGAGGGACGCCACTCGTGACCGGAAATTATTAAATACAAGAAATAAAAAATACTTTAATTACTAGGAAAATATTTTTATTAATTTCAACTCTTAGAACACTCAATCATTTCATATTGGATTTTTCCAGATGGAGTATTGAGGAAAGATTAAGGAATTCTGCTGATACATTTTGGGTGTTAGATCTATGGATACCTGAAAAGGAAACTGAACTTTCCAGGACTCGTTTTGGAGTTTTAGAAAGCGTCATTCTTTATTGCGGTGTGAGTGCTTGGGGGGTATCTCCTCCTAGCGTGCACACCTGGCTTCTGGACAGAAAATTAGTTATACACTACAATCATGCATAATTCATAACATATTTACATATTCTTAAACAATTGGTTCATTTTCTCTCGCTTTACATGGAAATTCCTTTCCATGCTCAGTTCTCTCCTCCACCCCTTTCTTTTGGGTCTGGGCTGTGTTTAGGGCAGGTGGTCCGTGAGTCGGTGGTCACCATCTCCCCCTGCCGGAATTCCCTTTTCCCCACGTCACTGCTACGCATGTTCCCAGCTCAGAGAAACATGGTGTGAAATATGTTCATTTGATTCGTGTCAATATGGTGGTAAGGAGCAGGGTGTGCCTGTGCAAGAGAAGTGATTGTCTTAGTTTAAGATCTCTGTGAAATGCAAAAATGTGAACCTGCGAAATGCCTCTGATGCTGCCGACCGCCAGAGTGACACACAGGATGCTCCGGCACTGCAGAGCAGAGCTCTGGTGACAGTTCATCGTGATGCAAAACGAGATAAAAGGAAATGGTGAAAAGTAGAAAAGGATGGAGAGCATAGACGCTGGGAAGCTCTCTTCAGGTGGTCACCTTCAGCTCCAGGATTTTTCAGCCATTTAAAATCTCCTGTGACAATACTGTTAATAGCTGCAGCTGCTTTAATATTGTTCCTGACACTGCTGTACCTATGGGTTTGGTGCGTGTTTAAGAGGGTATCTTCAATGCACAAAGTGTTATATCCATCAGGAAACTTATGCAAGTAAAAGAATTTACTTGATTTAATAAAAAGGGGCGACTGATGAGGGGAATATAGGAATAGACAAAATCACATAAGAGGGTATATATTAGTTATTGTTTAAATGTTCAATACCAACTGCTACATTAACTGCTGTATGAATTATTGCTTGCCTTGATTAAAGTGTGAAGTCCCAGTCCCTGCTGGCTGCCCAGGGAGGAGGTTGGTGAGAGAGATAAGACAGATGCCAGCAAAGTCGTAACTCAGGACCCACACATCTGTAGGGAGGAAGGGAGACAAAAACTAGCCTATGTGGGCAAGATAAGGACTAACAAGAACTAACATTTGTCTTCAGACAGTGATAGGTAGGAGACAACCAGATGTCCACTCAAGGACGGACCAGGCTGGAACTGGTTTGGCTCTGCAAACGCAGCCAAATTGGGAATTTTAGGGAAGAGGTGAAAAGTGCACAGTGCGGAAGACCTACGGCCTTCATCCTGAAGACCCCTGCCCACATGAGGAAGACCTCCGGCCTTCATCCTGAAGACCCCTGTCCACGACCACCAGGAGGCGTGTCGAGGAGGAGCCTGAGGTGGATCCTGAGGTTGGGACTATGGAAATGATTTCCTGGGAGAGACTGACCTTTGGGGGGGGGCTATGAGTGTGTTTGTATAAATACAAGAAAACTGCCACGGCGGGGGGGCGTCTTGGTGGAGCGGAGACTCCCGGCGCACCCAGCGCTGTTTGCTTGCTTTTATTCGCCTAATAAATGGTAAACTTTAATTGGAGTTCTGTTTGGGACTCACTCATTTATCACAATGGGAACCAAGTTTACCCGCTCTCTGGGATGTTCCCTGCAAGGGCAGACAGCTCGGGATAAAGAGTCTCCCTTCTAATCACTCAGGCAGCTTCAGGGATGGACATCTGATAGTTTCTTTAGGTACGTGTACATCACCTACTGCCTGCTAAACCCTCATGAAACTCTTACACAAAAATTTTAACCCCTTCATTGCTGGGTAGCACCGCTCGTTTTGCACGATACCAAAATACGGAGAAACTGCTTTACTGCTAAAGACTGCGCTTTGCTTTAGGAACAAATGAAAGGGGGTGACACCCCCCCACCCCCGGGACACAAACGGGGGGCCCGGGCCGGGCAGCAGAGCAGAGATGTGCCCCGGCACTGAGCCGCGCATGCCCCGCTGCCAGGGCTCCCCGCGCCCCGCGCGGCCCCGTCGGGACCCCGACGGCATGTGATGAGCTGCGTCCGGTCTCAGCCTGAGCTCGGGGCGGGGAGCTGCCTGCGCTGCGACGCCGCTCCCACAGCGACCCGCCACTGGGCACGGGAACGGGGTCCGGGAATTGAGGCGGGGGCCCGCCCCGTTTCCCCCGCCGGGACGAAGCCCCCCCGCACAGCCCCCACGGGACTTCCACACCCCCCGCCCCGATGGGCAGCACACGCTCTGCCGAGCTGGGCCCGGGGCCGCCAGCAGGAGCCGCGCGGGGCCCGGCTGCTGCCCCGCTTCCGGGGGGTGCTGCCCGCCCCGCGCTCTGCCCCGACAGGTGCCCAGGGGAGGGGTCCTGCGGGCCGGCCGGGGTCCCGCCGCGCTCCCCTCCTGTCGAGCGGGCCCCGTTGCGGCAGTCCCGTCCCGGGACGGCAGCACAGCCACCCCCTCCCCAAACCCACTGCGCCCCAGCGCTCAGAGCACCCGGGATGGTCCCGAGTGTCCTTCCCAGCCCGCGCTGGCCACCCTCTGCGGGCAGCCCCCCGCCTTTGGGGGACCCCAGCTGCAGCCAGACCTGGGCTCCCCGTATCTCCTGGGGCTGGGGGGTCCCGGGGGTGGGATGCAGTCAGGAGCCCCAGCGATGGGTCCGGCTTCATTCCCTGGGGAAGGGCCCTGAGCAGGAGTGGCAGGGACAGGGGGGCATCACCAGGATAAATCTCCCTGGGCCGTGGCCGTGCTGAGGGAGGGAGGACAGGGAAGGGGGGGGTCCAGGGGGGTCTGTGCAAGAAGCTGGGCTGAATTTCAGAAGGCAGAGGAGAGGCGTGTTTCTCTGGGCACTGCAACAAGCGTCTGGGTAATCCAGAGCTGGGGGGGCCCCAGCAGCTCCATGCCCCCGTGGCCACGATCTGGAGTGCCGACAGCTGCTTCCATACATTTATTTTTTGTTATTTCCCCCCCCTTCCCTCTCCTGTCCTGCTGCAGGGATGCTGGCGGGACGTGTCATAGAGAATGGCCCCCGAGCAGCAGCCACCTCCGTGCTGTTGCTCCATCTCTCTGAATTTATATATATTAATTTCTATATTCTACTGTGCTGGGTTTGTGCCAAGGGGTTCTGGTGGCGGGAGAGGGGATTTGCTCGCTGTGACTTCCCTGGTTTCGGAACCGGCTCAGACCCGGCTCTGACCACCAGATCGGACCCCCATCCCCTCGGGCCGGGGTTGGGCCATCAGCACCTCTGCGAATTGCCCTATTTAACGTGGGGACAAAGGAACCGAAAAAGGTGCTTTGCCCAGGAGCAAGGAGAGAAGGGAGGAGGTGTCGTGGGTTAGGCCACTCCAGCAACCAAACCCTACACAGCTGCTCACTCCCCCACCCCCAGAGATGAGGGAGAGAATCAAAGAAGAAAAAGAAAAGAGACCCGTGGGTTGAGATAAGAACAATTTACTACTGCTGCTACCAATATATATATACAGATATGTACAAGGATAAATATATACAAACGAGTGATGTACGGTGTGATTGCTCACCACCCCTTGACCGAGGCTCGTCTCGTCCCGAAGCTGCAATCCCAAAACGGATAAAACTCGATACCGCGATCCCGGATGAACGGGAGGCCCCGAGACAGAGAGCGAGAGAGAGAGAAAACACTCTGAGAGCCCGAAAGTGAGAGTCCCGGAAGGGCAAAAGCCCTTCTTGCTGGCTGACCCTCACTTTTATACTGGGCATGACGCTGCATGATATGGAATACTCATTGGCCAGTTGGGCCTCAATCTTAAGTTCAAATACAAGTCGTAAGGAGAGTCGTGGACCCCCTTGTCCCAGCCATGCTCCCCCCTTATCCTGTTGTGCCCCTGCACACTGGCAAGAACACGGCAGCTGAAACGTCCTTGAGACCTCAGTGCCAACCACAAACATCAGCTTGCTATCAACATTCTTCTCAGAGCGAGCCTCTGAGTGAAACCAAAACACGGAGCTCTTCTAGCTGCTAAAAAGAAGAGCTGACTCTGTCCCAGCTAAAACCAGGACAGGAGGGCACAGCCCCTCCTTTCCTCCCCCAGGCAGGGTCTGCCTGCACCAGCCCGGCCCCACCGGCTGGAGATGGCTGTGGCAGAGCTGCTTGGAGAGCTCGGGAGCACCCCGTGCTGGAGTGCCGCTGGGCCGAGTGCGTCTGGAGAGGGCTGAGATCTGGGAGAAACGGCCACAAGGACACTGGTCAGAGCGGATGAAGTAGGAGGAAGTGCTGGAGCTGAGTTTCCCATGCAGCCCATGGCAAGATGGCAGCAGCAGCCCCCTGCAGCCAGGATGGACTTGGTGGGGCACAGATCCACCGCAGCCCGGGGAGAAGCCCACGCTGGAGCAGAGATTCTGAGCCTGAGAGAGGTCGTGGAGCATGGGACGCACGACAAGATAGAGACGCATCTAATGTCCGTGGGACGACCCACACCGGAGCGAGTGGCAACAACTCCCTAAGAATCTGTGACTGTGGTAAGAGCCCACACTGGAGCGATCTGATGGGGAAGGATTGCATCCTGCGGGTAGGACTCACGCTGGAGAAGTCTATGGATTTTCCTTGTGAGTAGGGGATCCACTGGAGCAGGGAAAAGGGTGTAAGGACTCCTCCTCCTTTAAGAAAAGGAGCAGCAGGAACAACATGGGATGAACTGACCTGCACTCCCCCATTCCCTGTCCCCCTGTGCGGCTGGGGGAGGAGGTAGAGCCGGGAAGAAAGGGAAGGTGGGAAGGGAGAGAGATGTTGTTTTTAAGATCTGGCTTTGTTTCTCTCTATCCTCTCAAGTAACTGTTAATAAATTGAATTGTTTTATTCCCAAGCTGAGTCTGTTTTGCCCGGGACCATGGTGGGTGGGTGCTCCCTCTGTTCTTGTCTCAACCCTCAGTCCCTTTATTACGTTTTTCTCCTCTCCACTTCACTGGGGGGAGGAGTGAGCGAGCGGCTGAGTGGAGTTTAGTGCCAGAGCGGCTTAAACCACAACATCTAGTCATCTATTTAAAACAAAAAACACAAAAATGAAGAACAGCAAGGAGAGGAAAGACCTGGTAGTGAGTATTGCAGAGACTCTCGTGGGCTGGTGCCCATCCCAACAGCATGTGCCCCCCAAAAAATAATAAGAAACCCCAGAAAGTGATTGCAGTGTGTTTCTGGGGGGCCCCGCTCAGTAAGTGCTGCTTTCCCAGGCATTTGCTGTGTAGGTGCCTGTTTTACTGTATGTCTATTCAGTGCTGCCCTGGTTTTAGCCGGGACAGAGTCAGCTCTTCTTTTTAGCAGCTAGAAGAGCTCCGTGTTTTGGTTTCACTCAGAGGCTCGCTCTGAGAAGAATGCTGATAGCAAGCTGATGTTTGAGACTCCAAGGGCTTTTCAGTGTGCCGGAGTGCAGAAGCATGGCGGGATAAGGGAGGAGCATAGCTGGGACAAGGGGGACACGATTCCCCTTGTGATTTGTGGTGGAACTTAAGATTGAGGCCAAACTGGCCAATCAGTATTCCATATCATGCAGCATCATGCCCAGTATAACAGTGAGGGGCAGCCGGACAGACGGGCTTTTGCGCTTTGGCTCTTTCGCCGCTTTTGCTCTTTTGCTCTGTTGCCTTTTTTCCCCCTCTCTCTCCCAGCACTCCCACTCTTGGAGTTCTCCCTCTCTCTCCCTCCCCCCCTCCCTCCCTCTCTCTCTCTCTCTCTCCCCCCCTCCCCCCCTCCCTCCCTCCCTCCCTCCCCCCCCTCCTCTGTTTCGGC
This sequence comes from Tauraco erythrolophus, assembly GCF_009769465.1. Lineage (NCBI taxonomy): Eukaryota > Metazoa > Chordata > Aves > Musophagiformes > Musophagidae > Tauraco > Tauraco erythrolophus. The sequence continues at coordinate 182,509 of NW_028238627.1, read as the reverse complement.
ACCTCGCTTCGTCCGGGATCGCAGCTTCGGGACGAGACGGGCTGCATATAAGAGGGGGTGGTGAGCATCTACCCTGTGTATTAAATCATCTGTATTAAATTGTTATCTCAACCCACAGGTTTCCCATTTCTCCTTTAATTCTCTCCCTCATGCCTGGGGCTGGGGGAGGGGGAGTCAATGACTGTGGGGAGGGTGGTTTGGTTGCCGGAGCAGCCTAACCCACAAGTGCCTTACTGGGAATCTGAGCATCTGTAATTTTTAGTTTTGGAGAAGATGATGCTATGAACCGCATCATTTTCTGACTGTAAAAGAAGTTATTTGTCCTTTCTTTCCTCCTGATGCATAACGCTCCAGGGACACAGACCTACTCTTCATGTTTTCAAGTCAGTGCAGCTCAGCCCATGCCAATCTTACACAAGACGCTTACTCCAGGTTAACGTTCCAGCTACAACTGAACAAGGCTGTCCTTCGTACTGCCAGGTTTATTTGTCAGGCCGTAGTTGAGCTGGACTGAATGCTGTATTCAGAAGCTGTTTGGCCTCCCTGAGCTGTGACTATTTCCAAAGCTGTCAACGTGAGGTCAGTGCTCTGGCTGCAGGATGGTCGGACCTGGAGGGAAAATTAGGGAAAAGAAGTTCTTGTGGATTATTTCTGTAAGCGCTTGTCTGACGGATCGCTGGGGTTCAAAGGTTTCTCCCGACATTTGACTGCTTCCTCGGGCTGTCTGGAAGCCCGTGTTTCTCTGCATTTCTTGTTCCCTGCTTCCAGGGCTCTTGGCTTCAGAGCCGGGTGCTGGAAACACGTGTGTGGCTGCAGCCAGCAGCAGCCTGCTGCCATTCCCACGTGCGAGGAGGAGGAGGAGGAGGAGGAGGAGGAGGAGGAAGAACAAGAAGAAGAAGAAGAACAACAACAAGAAGAACAAAAAGAAGAAGAAAGAAGAAGAAGACGAGGAGGAGGAGTCCCCCAGCAGAAGGGCTTCACCCCCCAGGAAGGCTCCGGCTGCTTGGGCAGGGAAGCAGCCATGGCCTCTCCCAGCCTGTCCCAGCTGCTGGACGCAGCCATCCAGTTGCCCGGCTGGCCGCGGCCGTCCAGTTGCCCGACATCAGTGTAAACTATAGGGCACTGCACAGGCTGCTGGAGGCCCTCCTGCGGGGCCAGGTGTCTGACCTGTGGGGCCAGACATCCAGCCTGGAGGGCCAGGCATCCGACCAGCAGGGCCAAGTGTCTGACCTGCAGGGCCAGATGTCTGACCTGTGGGGTCAGATGTCCGACCTGCAGAGCCAGGCGTCCTTTCTGTAGGGCCAGGTGTCCGACTGGCAGGGCCAGGCGTCCTCCCTGCAGGACCAGGCATCCGACCAGCAGGGCCAAGCATCCTCCCTGCGGGGCCAGGCGTCCTCCCTGCGGGGCCAGGTGTCCAACTTGCAGGGCCTGGCCAGTGACTTTCAGGGCCAGAAGGAGAAGGTGAGCTGGCAGCAGTCCCCGAGGGGGCTGCAGGGATGGCAGGGGGAGGTTGGGCCGAGGGGGGGCAGGCAAAGTGCCCCCATGTTAGGATGACGTAGGGGACAGTTCCCTGACTCTGCAGGGTGACAAAGGCCCCTTGTCCCTTGGGTGCGGGAGGCAGCACGGGCTGGGGGGCAGGGAGGATTTCCGGACAGGCTGCGGGTCCCTTGCCCGGTGCCTCTGTCTCCCCTCAGGTCCCTTCAGCTGGTGGGACCGACCCCACAGGGGCGATGGGGTGAGTGGGGTCATGGAGCTGTGCAAGGGGCACCATGGTGCTGCAGAGACACTTCTCCCTCTCCTCCTGGCGCGAGCTGGCCCTGGCCGTCATTGCTCCATCCTTCCCTCACCGCTCTCCTGCTGTTCCCCGTTGCTAGAAAGCAGACAGAACCGCTCTGGCCAGCAAAGTCGGTCGCACCCAGTTTGAGGCGAACATGGACCGGCTGAACGAGAAGATCGAGGAGCTGGTGAGCCACGCGAAGAGCCAGGAGCAGAGCTGGCAGCAGGTGCAGCGCCAGCTCAGTGAGCAGCTGGACAGCAAGGTGAGGGCTGACTGGTCCCCACTGCACAAACTGGCCCCTTGAGAGCCTGGCAGCCTGAGCCAGCGTCCCTCCGAGGGTCTCCCTTCCCGCTGTCTCCCCCCGGGACTGCCACGTCCCATCACGGGGTGGCTGGCTGAGGGTGCGCACCCGTCCGCAGCTGGACCGCCTGGAGCTGGGGCCTTTCCGGGAGCAGCTGGAGAAGCTCTGGCAGAGCACCGCGAAGCAGCTGAAGGACAAGATGCTGCAGACAGCGGCTGATGGTGTGGCCGGGCTTCAGAAGTGAGTGTGATGGGGACAGCGGTTGAGACCTTGCTGGGGTGGGGGAGATAAACCAGGCTGAAACCTCCATGCTTCCTCCCTGCAACCACTGCACTGGCTCCAGCCGGGCACTTGGCCCCTTGCTGCTGCCTGCCTGCACGCAGGCAGGGCTGTGTCCCCCCCCAGGAGGTCACCCAGCCCTTTTCTCCCCGCTCCAGGCAGCTGCCGGCCCATTTCCATTGCCTGTCCTGCGACCGGCCCGTCGACATGCTGGTGCCTGGCCCGTGAGTAGCCCCCGACAGCGTTGGTGGGACGGGGGGAGACGGATAACGGAGCAGAGAGAGCAGCACGGCCACAGGCAGGGGACACGGGGAGCCATCCCTGGCCCCTTGGGTGCAGGGTGGCCCTGGCCCGGCTCCAACGAGGGAGAGCTGTTCCCCGGGGGGGGCGGAGGGGTCTGGGGAGGGCCTGGGCAGGGCAGGAGAGGGCAGATGTGCGGCGCAGGGCCAGGGGCCAGCTGTGCCTGCCTGGGTCTGCAGGGGTTTTACAGCCCCCACCCACTGCCCCGTCTGGCCCAGGTCTGCATCTCAAGGGCCCTGAAGCTGCATGTGATGAGTTGTGTCTGGTCTCAGCCTGGCCTCAGGCTCAGGGGCGCTCAGGTGCCTGCTCTGATACAAGTCGCCGAAACGCGGCACTGCAGCAGGGACAGCCCCGCTCCTGCTGCCCCGTGTCCCTGGCGTGAGGCGTGGGGACCTGCCACGGCCACGGCCAGCTCAGCGGCGTGATGGCGAAAGAGCAGGCTGGGCATGGTTGGAAGGGTGGGGGTCTCCGGCAGCAGTCAAGGGGGAGCCAGGAGAGATGTACCCCACTGGGGAACACCCCTGGCCCCTCCCTGGCCTCGGGTGAGGTTTGGGGTGCTGCAGTGCCAGGAACTGAGCATCCCTGTGCCCCATCCCACAGGGAGCACACGGGCGAGTGCACGTACCCCAAAGTGGCACGGAGCAGCAGGGGTCAGCACACCGTCAGCGGCCCGCACCTCCAGCCCTGCCCCCCCTGACTCCAGCCCCTGATCGTGCTCCCCATCAAGGTAGGAATGCCGAAGGTAGGGATGCGGTGGGGATGACCAAGGCTGGGGGCGAGTCTGGGGGGGGTCTGTGCCTCAGTTTCCCCAGGGAGAACTGGGTGTGGGAGGGTTGCCTGGGGACGCTGGCTTGGGCCCCATGTTCCATCCAGCCCGCTCTCTCCTTCCCAGGATGACGAGATGGAGCTGCTGGGCCAGGATGGCCGCATCTACAGGGGCCGGCGCAACGGGCAGCTCCCTCCACTCACGGGCAGAGAGGGTACGGCCGGGGCAGGCTTGCGGGGGGGATGTCGTGGGTGCGAAGGGGACAGCGGGGTGGGCAGGGTGCCTGCGGGGTGCCAGGTTTGCCACCCGTCGTGTCCCCACCGGCTCACTCCGGTCTCTCCTGCCAGGCTCCCCAAGGGACGAGCCCAAGCCGTCCCCAAGGCAGCAGGACACCAGCCGCCTGCTCACGAGGCCCCAGAGCGCCAGGCCCGTGCTTGTCCAGCCGGGTACAGCCCTGTCAGGGCACTGGGGGGGAGAGGGCACCCTGCTGTCTGCTGGTGGGGGGGCGAGTCAGGGTCTGTGCCTGCAGCCGGGCAGGGTGGGATGGGTGTGTGGGGAGGGGGGAGGACTGGCAGAGGGGGAAACTGGTGCCCATGTTGGAGCTGGAGTGAGGTGGGGGGGGCAGCCCTGGCTCGTGTGGGACAAGAGCCTGTGGGGTTCAGGGTGGGGGCCAGGACCCCCTTTCTGGGTGTCTCTGGCCGGGCAGGTGCCCCTGCTGCCTGCCCTGTCCTGGGCTGGCAGAGCTGCCCCCAGACAGGGGCTGCCCCGGGGGCTGCAGGGCGCTGACCCCTGCCCCTCGCCCCCCGGCACAGTCACCTCGACGGAGCCCAGGTCACGCTCAGCGCCCTGACCGGGACATCCTCCCGGCACAGAGGAGAGGCGGGACAGCGGCTGTGGAAAACCTCGTTTAGTTTTCCTCTTCTTTCTCTGTTCTTTTCAAATTAATAAAATCCCTTTCACCTGTTTTGGTTGTTTTTTTCTTCTGTTTCTTTGTTTAAGCAAGATTGGCTGGAAAACTACAACCCCCCCCCAGCTCCCCCCTCGCTGGGGAAGGGCTCTTGGCATCATTTTAATGTAACTCCAAAGCGCAGACAGAGAGACTCCGCTCAGGAAGGAGACATGGCTTTCTCCACAGGGCGCAGGATCGGGCACTCGGGGAAGTTCCCAACCCGAGCGCGAAATGGAACAGAAAACTTCAGGGATTTACAGACGGAGATTTGCCTGTCTTGCCTGCGGGGCACATCCATCACACTGAGCCCCGCTGATCTCCCACACTTGCACAGTGCTGGCGTTGCAAAACCATCCTAGGCGTGCGCGGGGGTCTCGGGTGGTGGTCGGGGGTCGTCTGGGCAGGTGCCCCCTACTCACTCTGGGGCGATGGTCACCTCAGGATGCAACGGGGGGGGTTGGTTTTCCCAAATGCTGTAGGAGCCTCCTCGATTGTGACAAAGTTCTGTCCTTGCTGGAGTTTTGTACAAAGTTCCATCCTCGACCTTGTGAATGTCCTGCACGCCAGTCAGAGCTGCAGCTAAAAAACTGGAACAGATTTACCAAGGATTATGTGAAAAATCCCCTTGGCATCAGGGGCACCCACTCTGGCTATGGGGCTGGGAGCTCCGGGGTACCCCCTGCAAGGGTGGGGGGATACCAGGGGTATCTACCCCTAGCGCTGCCCTCTGCCGTCAGCCCCATCAGCCCAAAACAAGCTGGTTTGGGGGAAAGGCGCCTGCTTTTTCATGTTTCTTGCCTTTTTGGAGTGCTCCCGGCCCTCCTGCGCCCTCAAAGGCTCTGCAAGCCTCTCCCTGAGTGCTGGGCAGGAGCCGTGAGCCCCCCAAGCCGGGATCCGATCCTGAGGGGACGGCGAGAGCCCTGTGTGCCCACCGTAGCCAGGAGGCTGAGCTGGGGGATAATTGTCCCTTTTCCGATGCCCTCAGCGCCTGAGACACCCCGCGGGACGCCCGGCTGCCCTCCTGCCACCCTCCTGCCTTCGGCAATCGGGAAACTGAGGCACTCCGTGAGGCGCTGGCTCGGGCAGGACGCGGCCGTGCCGGCGGCTGGCCGTGAGCAGCGGCTGCTCAGTTCCCCGGGGCCGCCCCCGGCTCTGCCCCCCGCCCCCCGCGGGTGGCTGAACCGCCCCCCCCAAGCTCCGCCGATGGTTCCGCCCCGGTGCTGCCGGGCGTGTCCGTGACCCCCCCCCCCCACGCGAACGGTCTCTCCCCGTCCCGGGACAGTCTGACCCCTCCCGCCCTCCCCGGGCAGGGTCCCCGCTGTCCCCCGGCCCGCGCCGGCACCGCCGCCCCCGCGCTGCTCCCGCGCCCCTCGCCCCGCTCCTCAGTGCCGGTGGTTCGCCCCACGCTCCCCCCGCCCGGGGCGAGATGGTCTCTCCCGCCCTCCCCGCCTGCGATGGTCTCTCCCGCCTCACACCGCCCCTCCAGCCCGGCAGGCCCCGCCCGTTCGGTCCGACCCTCCCTCGTCCCGCTCGTGATTGGCTGAGCCTCACCGCCTCGCGCGGAGCAGCCAATGGCGGCGCTCTGCCGGCCCGGTCCCAAGATGGCGGCGGCGGGAGCTGCGGGCTGGCGGCGCTGAGGGCGTGCGGGGGGCCGCCGCCTTCCTCCGCGGGCCCGGCCGGCCGGGGGGCTCCTGGTCCCGGTCCCTGTCCCTGTCCCGCTCGCCTGCCCGCCCCGCCCCCCCCCCCGTCCCTCCGCCGCGGCGGCCGAGAGCGGCGGCAGTGCTGGGAGCGGAGCGCCGAGCTGCCGGCAGGTGAGCGCGGGCCCGGCCCGGCGGGTACCGGCCGCCCTTCCCGGGGAGGGGTGGCGGGGGGCGGCGGGGCCGTGTCCGTGTCTGTGTCTGTCCCTGTCCCTGTCCCTGCGCTGAGGGGGGTTTCAGGGGCGGCCCCTCGGCTGCGGGACGGGGCGGTGGCTGCGCGGCCGGGGGTGCCCCTGCAGGGGGGTGTCCGGGCCGCAGCCCCGCCCCGGCCGGGGGGCGCGGGGCTGGGGTCTGGGCAGCCGCTCTGCCGCGGGAAGGGGCTGTCTCGGGGCGCCCCCCGGCTGTGGGGCTGGGGGCTCCGGGGTGCCCTGCGGGGCTGGGGGGATACCGGGGGTGCGTACCCCAGCGCTGGGGCGGGGAAGCGGTGGGGGCCGGGGTGCCCCTGGAAAAGGGGAATTGTCACCAGCCGGGAAGGAAATTCACCTGCACAAGGCGGATAAACAGGCACCGCGTTATGGCAGAGCGGGGGCAGCTCCGTCCAAGCGTGACCCCCCAGCATCCGAATCCACAGGATTTTATACACTCATTTTGTTGAGTCATCGTTACAGAAGTTCTTTTACATAAAATTGCATGTTATCCTCGCTTGCAAATTTGACCTTTAAAGTGATTTGTTTTGCTGCTGTGTTACCTTATCAGTATTCTTATTCTATAACGATCATTGGTTAATTCTGCTTAATTTTACTGATTAGAATCCTTGATATTCAAATCAAGATGGGAAGGAGTAAGGGGGTTTCCAGGCAGCAGAGCTGGTGTTTGTGACCGTTCCCTTAACTTCTTAAAACAAAACACAGAAAAATGCAGTAGCTGGGTGAGGAGGTATCTGTGGTTCCTTGGTTTAAAACAATCCATAGAAAGATCCAGAAATTTCCTAGTGAGGTCTCTATAGTTACTCGCTAAACTTAACAGTCCCAACTTACACATTGTGCTTTCCAGTTTTCTACCTAACATTTTTTTTTAACTTGATTAGATCTTGATTATTTTGTCAAAGTTTTGTAACATTTCCCCCCTTTGAAAGTTTTGAAAATCATTTAAATACTTTCATCTTAATGCTAAAAGTTGAATGTTTTCTGTAGTGCATTGTCAGTAATTTATTCACTACGTGCTGGTGGGAGCCTTGGGATTGATTCTGTTTCATCCTGCTGTCTGGCTAATTATCCCATTAAATGCAGTCTTGTTATTTGTCTTTTCAAACAATAATAAATTAAAATAATCTCCAAAAACAGTATTAACAAGACAATTGTAGTGCTAATTAGTGATTTTACCCTCCATCCTAATCCATTAAAAATTTTGTCTATCCAACTCTCTTACATGTTCTGCTGAAGTTCGTGAGTGCTCTCCTCCACTTTCTCCAGTAAGTCTGAGTCATGTTCTACATCTGGACTCACATCTGGAATGTGTGCCCAGCAATGGTCAGTTCTGTCTTTCAGGTGCCCCTGTGCTCTTTGAGTAAGAGCAGATCTAAAGCCATTCTGTTTTGTAAAGTCATCTTTGAGGTGGCTTGTAATTGTATATTAAAATCCTTGAATCCTTTGACCTTTGAAGGTCCCTTCCAGCCCTAACCATTCTATGATTCTATAATCCCTTTCTGGTCCCATTTGCCGGCTTCTCTACCTGACCTGTTAGTTGATATATCTATTCCCTGTTTCTGTATGGTGCCAAAGGAGTCAATAAAGATTCCAGTGCCTAATTAATTTTTACCCCAATGAAGGTTCATACCATTCTTCACTCATTTCTGATCTGATGAAGGTTCATACCATTCTTCACTCATTTCTGATCTTTTTGTTCATTTTAATTTCAAATTTTCTAAAGTTCCTCTGAAAGGAGCCTTTTTCCAAATCGGACATAATGTTGGCATGGCTAGAGTTATTTGTTTTACTTTGCCATCCAGAGGTAAATGTGTTGTCCAGGTTCCATCACTCATTGCCCAAACCAAGTGTCCTGGACTTTGAACTGAAGATTTTTTATAACTAAATGTTGTTCCTTTTTTAGGAGTATTTGGTCAATATAAGGCTATTTTTAAGGCCTCGACAAAGACATCCATATTTTAGAGCAACAGCTAGAGGGGAAATATCTTGGATTATTCTGTCAACAGTACTGCAGTTATACATCTTTTCACATTTCCACCATGACACTGGATTTTCCTTTTCTCGTGTTGTTCTTCCTTTATCCTGCATCGATGGCCAAGTTGTGAAAATTGATCCGTCCCAAGTAAAACACCAAGTAGCCTTTGCCGTGTGCTGGAATTGTGATAAAATGGTCATTGACCAGACAGAGTCCCAACTTGTCACCTTATTTGATGTTTGATTAGTTTTATCACATTTCTATTCCATGATTATTTGGCTTGTATTTTTCTTTATTGGCTAATCATAAGAACACCATCCTACTTCCCAAAATCTTCCTGTCTTAGTAAAAACATTATTTAATAGTTTCTCACAATCAGCTCGATCTTCTGGAGATCTTCATTGTTTTCTATTAATCTCCACTTTTTCTTGCCATTTAATAACTGGTTTTTGTTCACATTGTGTGGTTTCATTTTTATGTTCCAATTTAGTCAAATTCATGGTTAGAATTCCGCATGGAATTGATTCACCTGCTGCTCTTGGTATGGGTAAACAAGCAGTAATTTGTGACACCTTTTATAATTTGGTAAATTCCTTGATCAATCTTAACCTTATATTCTCTTCTTGAGTTTTTCTTGGGAGGTATATTTATTGTTCTGCTTCTGTTTCGCTTTTATTTCTTATTCTTTTCTCCTTTGTGACCTCTGTAGGGAGGTTTTTATTGTAGAGGTTTTATAATCTGATTTTCCATATCCTGGCCAACAGCGATATTGACTTTCACCTTTCAAAGTATAGTTAATCACCTGCAATTTGTCAAGATTAAAGTCTGGAATTTGAGTAAAATCACATATCAATTTTAATGGATTTTCATATTTTCCTGATATTTCTTGTGGCTCAATTTTTGTCTCGAACCAGGCTCCCACTAACATTAATCTCCACCACAGTATCCATTTTCTGACAATTTCAGAATGATGCACAAAATTAAACATATTTCAAAGTCAATTTTGAAGTCTCAGGATCCCTATTTACAATTCCCCATGGCAGTGGGGCTTTCTTTACCCTTGTGTCATGTATCCAAGCATCCGATTCAGCAATCTCGATGGTGGTGAAGGCAGTCAGCAATACTTGAAAAGGTCTCTTCCAGCATTTCTGGAGAGGTTCAGAAGTCCACGTCTTCAGATAGACATGATCTCCTGGTAGGAAGTCGTGCACTGGATTCTCCAAAGACAGAGGTATGTTCCGTACAACCACACCCCGAAGCGCAGTTAGAGTTTTCCTAAAGAAAGCAGATAGTTCTGGACATCTTGTTTTCCTTTCAGATGCATATTCAGATTTGGCTCAGGAGACTCCTAAGGCTTTCCATGCAATAACTCATATGGACTGACCAATGTTCTGCTTTTTGGTTGAACTCGAATTCATAAAAGGTCTGGTGGCAGTGCCTGAGGCCATTTCAAATTAGTTTCCTGACAAATTTTACTTATTTGTTTTTTCAACATTTGATTCATTCTTTCTACCTTCCTGCTGGATTGTGGTCTCCAAGGTGTGTGTAAATTCCATGTGATTCCCAGAATTTTACTAACACCTTGTACTATTTCTGCCGTGAAATGTGAACCTCTATCCGAGGAAATTCCAATGGGTGCCCCAAATCTCGGGATAATTTCTTGCAGTAGCCATTGAATGACTTCCTTTGCTTGACTGGTTCGACAGGGAAAAGCTTCCGGCCGTCCTGGAAAAGTGTCAGCCCCTGCCAGAATGTATCGATACCCAGGTTGCTGGGGTAGTTCTGAAAAATCTACTTGCCAGTAATCTCCTGGTTCCATTCCTGATTTCAGCGTTCCCATTTGAACTCTTCTCTTTATAACTGGATTGGTTTTTTTTTTAAACATATCTCACATTTCGCAGTTGTCATTTTAGCTAGTTCTAGCATTTTCAGTGAGAATATGTGTCTCCTTAGGAGAGCTACCAATGCTTCTGCTCCCCAGTGACATTCCTTATGTTTTGTTTGTATTATTTCCCTCATTAAAAGTGGTGGGATTACTACTTGACCTGTTACCCACCATCCTGCCAAATTTTTCTTTGCATTTAGTAACTTTCCTAATTTTTCATTTTCTTCTGAGTATTTAGGTTTATCTCTTGGTAATGTAATGGTTTTAGTAGGAATTAATGCCATTTGTAAAACATTTCTTTTTGCAATTTCCCTTGCAGTTCTATCTGCCAAATCATTTCCTATAATTGTTTTGGTATTTCCTGACTGGTGCTTTACAGTGCGTGGTCTCTGCCTTAGTCGGTGTCTGGACTGCTTGTATTAATTCTAAGATTTCTTCCTTATATTTGATGTTTGTTCCTTGAGAGTTTGGTAATGCTCTTTGTTTCCATAGGATTCCATGGACATGTGCTACACCAAAGGCATATTTCAAATCAGTCCAAATATTTACTTTCTTTTTCTTGCTTAGCTCTAACACTCTGGTCAAGGCAATCAGCTCTGCTTTTTGAGCTGAAGTTGTACAAGGTAAAGAATTTGCTTCTATAACAGAATTTTCAGTTGTCACTGCATATCCTGCATAGCGAATTCCATTTTCCACAAAGCTGCTGCCATCAGTGCACAGCTCCCAATCAGGATTTTCTAGCGGTGTGTCCCTTAACTCCTCTCAGCTGGAACACACGTGGTCGATAGTCGCCAGACAGTCATGTTCTGTTTGTCCTTCCTGTGCAGAACTTAAAAAGACTGCAGGGTCGATCAGGTTAGTTGTTTTCAAAATTACATCATCCTGCTCTGTCAGGACTACTTGGTGTTTCATCATTTTATTAGGGGATAGCCAATGGCCCCCTTTTGTTCTAGCACAGTCATTGCCATCTGTGGCACATGCACCATTCTGGTTCTTCCCACAGTCAGTTTCCAGCCTCTGGCACGAGCATCACTGTCGCAGCGACTGCTCGGGGGCGAGTAGGGCACCCCCTGCTTACGGCGTCCAGTGGTTTGGAGAAATATCCAACTGGTCTTTTCTATCTCCCCATCTTCTGGGTCAACACTCCAAGGGCAGGATGTTGCCTTTTGTGAACAAACAACTTCAAATCTTTGGTTCGGTCTGGGAGTCCCGGTGCTGGTGCCGTCATCACGGCCCATTTTAAGTCCCGAAAGGCCCTTTGCTGTTCCGGGCCCCGTACAAACGGTATCACCTTCAGGGCCTCAGACAGTGGTTGAAGTGTCAGACCGTAATTCCTGATCCAGAGCTGGCACCACCCAGCCATTCCCAAGAAGGCTCTCGGTCCATGAACATTTCTTGGCTCAGAGACGCCACAGATGCTGCTTTACAGTCTGTTCCCAGCCGGCGTTGTCCTTTGGGGATTTCAAAGCCCAGATATATCACAGTCTGGTTCGCTGTCTGAGCTTTATTTTTAGACACTTTATACCCATTTAGTCCAAGAAAATTTAAAAGGTCTGTTGTTACCTTTATACAGGCTGATCTTTCTTCAGTAGCTATTGGGATGTTGTCCCCATAGTGCAGAAGCAGGTGTCCAGGTTTAGGGTCTGTGTCATTTTGTTTCCATTGTTCAAGTTCCTTTGCCACTTGGTTTCCAAAAATTGTTGAACTATTCTTGAATCCTTGTGGTAGTCTCGTCCATGTTAACTGCATTTTTCTTCCAGTCTGTGGATTGTCCCACTTAAAAGCAAACAGTTTCAGACTTTCCTTTTCAAGGATATACAAAAAAAGCATCTTTTACCTCAAGCACTGTAAACCACTGATGATTTTCTCTCAATGCTGTTTTCATTTCTCTCAATGGATTTGCAGCTACAGGATGTGTGTCTTTAACTCTCTGATTTATGGCCCCTAAGTCCTGAACCAATCTCTATTTTCCTGAGAAAGTAGTTTCCTTACTGGTAAAATTGGAGTATTATATTCTGATTCACATTCTTCAAGAACTCCATATTCAAACAATTATCAATTAATTTCTGAACTCCTTGTGTGATCTCAGGTTTAACTGGATATTGTTTAATTCTTACTGGCTTTGCCTGGTTTTTTAGTTTTATTCTTACAGGCTGCACTGTCTTTGATGTACCAGGTATGTCTGTGTTCCAGACCATAGGTATAACAGCCTCATCTAATTCTTGTGGTGTTTGTCCTTCGATTTTTTTTTTTTCTTGTATCTTCAATATTTCCTCTGTTTTGGATTCTGGAATTTTTACAAGGATTTCTCCTTTGTCGTGGTTTAAGCCGCTCCGGCACTAAACTCCACTCAGCCGCTCGCTCACTCCTCCCCTCAGTGAGGTGGAGAGGAGAAAAATGTAATAAAAGGACTGAGGGTCGAGACAAGAACAGAGGGAGCACCCACCCACCATGGCCCCGGGCAAAACAGGCTCTGCTTGGGAATAGAGCAAAACAATTTATTAACAGTTACTTGAAAGGATAAAGAGAAACAAAGCCGGATCTTAAAAAGAACACCTCCCCCTGCCACCTTTCCTTTTCTTCCCAGCTCTACCTCCTCCCCAGAGGCACAGGGGGACAGGGAATGGGGGAGTGCAGGTCAGTTCGTCCCACGTTGTTCCTGCCGCTCCTTTTCTTAAAGGAGGAGGAGTCCTTACACCCTTTTCCCTGCTCCAGTGGATTCCCTACTCACAAGGAAAATCCACAGACTTCTCCAGTGTGAGTCCTACCCGCAAGATGCGATCCTTCCCCATTGGATTGCTCCAGTGTGGGCTCTTACTACAGTCACGGATTCTTAGGGCGCTGTTGCCACTCGCTCCGACGTGGGTCATCACACGGACTTTAGATGGGTCTCTTACCTTGTCATGCGTCCCATGCTCCATGACCGTCCTCAGGCCCAGGCATCTCTCCCCCTACATGGCTTCTCCACGGGCTGCGAGTGGGTCTCTGCTCCACCGAGTCTGTCCTGGCTGCAGGGGGGCCGCCTGCCGTCTTGCCACCAGTTGCAGGGGAAAAGTCAGCTCTGGCAGCACACCTCGTCCCGTCCCATCTGCGCTGACCCGGTGTCAGTGCGGGCATTTCTCTCAGATCTCAGTCCTCTCTGGGTGAACTCGGCCCGGTGGGCACCCCGGGAGTGGGGCGCTCCCCAGGTTTCCCAAGCGGCTCCGCCGCAGCCATCCTCAGCGGGTGGCACCAGCCCGGCGCGGGCAGCCCCCAGCCAGCAGCCGGGGAGCGGGGGCAGTGCCCTCCTCCCTTCTCTCCTCACTGCCAGGCAAAGCACCTTTTCCAGTTCCTTTGTCCCAACTGAAACAGGGAAATTTGCAGAGGCGCTGATTGGCTCAGCCCGAGGGGGATGAGGGTCTGATCTGGTGGCCAGAGCCAGGTCTGACCCGGTTCTGAAACCAGGGAAGTCACAGGGAGCAAATCCCCTCTCCTGCCACCAGAACCCCTTCACACAAACCCAGCACATCCTTCTTCAAAAACTATTTGTGCGTTTAATTCGCATAACAAGTCTCATCCCAAGAAAGGTATTGGACATTCTGGTATGTACAAAACTTCGTATGTAATTACCTTATTTCCAAATTTTAAATCTCGAGGTTGAAGGAATGGTCTATTTTCCTGTTTCCCAGTCACTCCAATTATATGAACCATTTTATTAAAATTAAAGTTTTTGTGTAAGAATTTCATGAAGGGTTTAGTAGGCAGTAGGTGATTTACACATACCTGCAGAATATAACAAGGTGACCATCCTTGAAGCTGTCAGAAGTGATTAAAAGGGAGACTCTTTTATCCAGAACTGTCTGGTCTTGAAGGGAACATCCCAGAAAACGTATAAACTTTGCTCTCATGTTTTTTCTGAGCTGTGAACATGCAGTGACTTGAGGAAAAGGGAATTCTGGCCGGGGGAGATCGTGACCACGGACTCACGGACCGCCTGCCCTAATTATACGTGGCTCCACGTGGGGGCAAACCAAGTAGTGCTGTTGCCTGGAAGCCAAGGTGTAAAAAAGTAGACACCATGGCCTGCTCCCTGCTGGCTGTGAGGTTAAAGACCTCAGAGGGTGAGGGTCTTCTTCAGGAGGTGGGTAGCTTCAGCAACAGGGGGTGTTTTTCTTCTTCATCTCTAAACTGGAAAGACGTGGAAAAACAACATCCTCATCTCTAAACTGGAAAGACATGGTTTTGATGGATGGACCACTCGGTGGATAAGGAATTGGCTGGATGGTCGCACTCAAAGAGTTGTGGTCCACGGTTCAATGTCCACGTGGAGGCCAGTGACGAGTGATGTTCCTCAGGGGTCGGTACTGGGACCAGTGCTGTTTAACGTCTTTGTTGGAGACATGGACAGTGGGATAGAGTGCACCCTCAGCAAGTTTGCAGATGACACCAAGTTGTGTGGTGTTGTGGACACGCTGGAGGGAAGGGATGCCATCCAGAGGGACCTTGACAGGCTGGAGAGGTGGGCCTGTGAGAACCTCATGAAGTTCAACAAGGCCAAGTGCAAGGTCCTGCACGTGGGTCGGGGCAATCCCAAGCACAAGTACAGGCTGGGCGGAGAATGGATTGAGAGCAGCCCTGAGGAAAAGGACTTGGGAGTGCTGGTGGGTGAGAAGCTCAACATGAGCCGGCACCGTGCGCTGGCAGCCCAGAAAGCCAACCGTGTCCTGGGCTGTATCAAAAGGAGCGTGGCCAGCAGGTCGAGGGAAGTGATTCTGCCTCTCTACTCAACGCTCGTGAGACCCTACCTGGAATACTGTGTTCAGCTCTGGGGTCCCCAACACAAGAAGGACATAGAGCTACTGGAACGAGTCCAGAGGAGGCCACGAAGATGATCAGAGGGCTGGAGCACCTCTGCTATGGAGACAGGCTGAGAGAGTTGGGGCTGTTCACCCTGGAGAAGAGAAGGCTCCGGGGTGATCTTATAGCAGCTTTCCAGTGCCTAAAGGGGGCCTACAGGAAAGCTGGGAGGGACTTTTTACAAGGGTGTGTAGTGATAGGACAAGGGGCAATGGATTTAAACTGAAAGAGAGGAGATTTAGATTAGATATAAGAAAGAAATTTTTCACTCTGAGAGTGGTGAGGCAGTGGAACAGATTGCCCAGAGAAGTTGTGGCTGCCCCATCCCTGGCAGTGTTCAAGGCCGGGTTGGACGAGGCTTTGGGCAACCTGGTGTAGTGGAGGGTTTCTCTGCCCATGGCAGGGGGTTGGAACTAGATGATCTTTGAGGTCCCTTCCAACCCTAACCATTCTATGATTCTATGATTCTTCAAATGAGTCAAGTTCAGCTAAAGGAGGAGAATTTGGCAACTAGTGAAGCATTTACGTGGCCAAATTGCCAAGATCCTGGTCCAACAGGATGAGGCTCCTCATTGTTTGAGTTGAAATGCTGAGCCAGGTCCTTGTGACCTGACGTGATCATCAATCCGGTAACATGGTGACATACACCGATTTTCCCCCCTTTTGAGACTTCTGTTCTTTCTGAATTTCTCTAAGTCTCGCAGTTCTATTTCCAGTTCTTTTTGTTTTATTTCTTTGGTAAAAGGGTTATCATCTCCTTTCTTTACTGTGAGAATCCTTTCCTTATTTTAACTTTTCCAAACAGTCTTCAAGGTGTCTGTCCAGATGGGGAAACATTGTAGCATACAGCAAGTGGTTGAAAGGATGGTTTCGAAAATAGAGGGGATGCTGGTGCTCTCAATAGGCAAGAAGTGAAAACTTCTACAGATATTTCTCTGGCTGAACAAAAAGAAGCAGCATTCACAATGTTCCTGGCAAGATTTTCCCAGGAAGTGCTTTCAGACTGATCCTGTTTTTGGAAAAGCATGGTTGATCCCACTCTCTGGAAAAGAAAAAAAAAGGTGTAACTTTTCATTTTACAAGGCAGTTACACAACAGTACAGTTCAAGTGCATATTAATGGCATAGAAGAATGAAGTCTGGGATGGTTTCCGTCCAGGTGTGTCAGGTTGGTTGCCGAAGGTTGAAAACGAGAAAATTCAGTTAAAGTTTCTTCCATTAGCACTGTTCTGCTGCTAAACGTACATTAGAATAGCCTAGAAAGTTCAAAAGGCTTGTCCGAGAGCACAGGCAAATTTAGCGTGAGAGAAAAAACAATAAAACCCGTATATCTTAATGCTCTCTTTAACCTTTGTAATGATTCAGTTCTGGATTATGATTGCTCACTGGGAAACTTATGTAAAAGAAATAGGAAAAGAGACTACAGAAGTATGGCTCGAATATAAAGTTACTAACTATCTTGTAATATGAAAAGCTGGCGAAGAATTTACAAAGATAAAAATCTTAGATGTGAATATAAATATATAGGAAAATATCCATCCGGCAGGATTCGGTGTTGTCTGGTGGTCTGCGGTGGTCTCCAGTGGGGTCTAACGGTGTCCAGCAGTCTCCGATGGTCTCCGTCGCTCTCCAGTGGTGTTTGGTGGTCTCTGGTGGACTCTTTTGGTCTCTGGCAGTCTCTGTCGGTCTCCAGCAGTGTCTGATGGTCTCTGATGGTCTCCAATGGTCTCTGTCGGTCTCCAGAGACCACTAGATGCCACTGGAGACTGACGGAGACCATCGCAGACCATCATCGGCGTCTGGTGGTCTCCGTCGGTCTCCAGCGGTGTCTGGTGGTCTCTGTCGGTCTCCAGCAGGGTCCAGTGTCGTCTGGTGGTCTGCGGTGGTCTCCAGCAGGGTCTAGCAGTGTCCAGCAGTCTCTGATGGTCTCTGTTGGTCTCCAGCAGCGTCTGACGGTCTCTGGTGGTCTGTGACGGTCTCTGGCAGCATCTGGCGGTGTCCAGTGGTCTCTAGTGGTGTCCAGTGGGCTCCAAGGGACTTCTGGTGCTATGGGGCTGCTGGCCAGAATCATCAAATCATAGAATGATAGAATGGTTAGGGTTGGAAGGGACCACAAAGATCATCTAGTTCCAGCCCCTGTGGAGTCCCGTGGGCAGGGACGCCTTCCTCTAGATCAGGTTTCTCAAAGCCTCATCCAACCTGGCCTTGAACACTCCAGGGATGGGGTATCCCCAGCGTCTCTGGGCAGCCTGGTCCAGTGTCTCACCACCCTCAGAATTAAGAATTTCTTCCTTAGATCTCATCGAAATCTCCCCTCTGTCAGTTTCAAGTCATTGCCCCTTGTCCTGTCGCTATACGCCCTTGTACGAAGACCTCCAGCTTTCTTGTAGGCCCCCTTTAGGTCCTTGAAGGCTGCTCTAAGATCTCCTCAGAGGCTTCTCTTCTGCAGGCTGAACAACCCCAAGTCTCTCAGCCTGTCTTCATTGGAGAGGTGCTCCAGCCTTTGGATTGTCTTTATGTCCCTCCTGTGGACTCACTCGCACAGGTCCATGACCTGCTTACTTTGGCAACATGGACCTGTTGGGGCGGGTCCATGGGAGGTCCATAAGATGGGAGCCCCTCTTCTCCCCTCTTCCCCAGGGCTCAGGGCAAAGGAGATGTCCCCCTTCATGATGGGCAGGGTTGGGGGGTGGGAAAGCAGGGCTCATGCGGGGCTTGAGAGCCGTCACCCTTTCAGACCTGCTCTGCTGAGGAACCTCTTAGCACACAGGGCCGTGACTCCTCAAGGAACGTACCAAAGGGCGTAGAATGGTTTCACATGAAAGGGGAAGAAAAATCAGAGACTACTTCGGTCTGGAGCGAGTTCCTCAGAACAAAGGGCGTTACCAGCTGACTCTAAAAGGCTTTACAACAGCTGTGAAAGGAGACATGAGAGACTGGTTTAGGGGTAGTGGGAGGGGAGGAAAGGCGCTGACGCTTTACACAGAGTCTACTGGGCTTCTGTTTCCCTCCCATAATGCTCCCAGCACGTCGTAGATTAATGTAAGTCACATTTCACCTCTGTTTTCCATGATGTCTGCCTGCCTTCTTACTTGCTAACCCCCCTTTTGTATTCCTCCTTTTCCTGTGATATTCTCAGGACAGGAGACTTGTGCCAGGGTCGCTACCCCTTCCTTTGATTTTGTCTTGTTGGCTTCTCTCAGCTCAGCTGCACAGAGCGGGATGGTTCTGAGGGCTTTAGGCTTGTGTAAGTTTTGTGAGCAAAACGAGCAGGGCAGAAGGGAGGTGGCTGCATAGGGGAAGGCTGTCTGGAAACGTCACGTTATGACACAAGGTCAGGTCAGTAGACGTCAGGGAGCAGAGCAGTTTGGCCAGTCTACCAGCTTCCCAAGGAAGACGAGACCCTTGTACCCGACTGTCCCCCCTGGGCAGCCTGCGAAGTCGGAGGCTGTTCGCCTGTTCAGGGACCCCCCAGGCAGCGCACCGGGCCAAATCCCTTCTATCGTCTGTATCAATTATGGAGTGTCCGGAAACTTATATTTGTCTGTATCTGACAAACTTTGTTACAGATGCTCGTGACAGGATACAGATTCGAAGACAGCCGGTGATAGGGACTGGCTGCCACAACACAACTTGTCAATAATAATTCTCAATAGCTGCAAGGTGTTGGTAGCTAAGCGTGCAGAACACAGAGCTCTTACCCAATAGGCGTCCCTGTCCGGGGGGGAAGAGAGGTCCAGCCCGTTGACTGATCCCAGACATTCCGATAGAGGTCTTCCCCAACACCTCCTTCTCTTAAGCCATTTTTATACTTTCAGGTGGAGCTTGAGTGACTCTAGTCATACATCTTTGTCAGGATCGGTGCAAATTTTCCTCGCTTCGATTTAAAGGTATAGACTAGAAGAACTTCAGGACGCATGCTCAGTGGGGAGTGGTTGCTACCTGGAGGCAGGTAGCTTTTGGGATGGAGGTGTGTTTTGGTATTCTAATGACATTGTAATGAGCAAAGTTCACCCCAAAGGCCAGCCGTTTGGCAACTTGTTGAATATCGACATGCCCAAACGGCCCAGGTGAATGCCTCTATCCATCACCATTGGTGAGGCCAGGGCCACGATCCGTCTTTCTTGTCAGCTGTGCGGTTCCCTTGCCAGCCGTTCTCTATCCCTGGGAACAGGGACGAGCCGTGGTACCTTCGTACCACTCTGCTCCCCATTTCAAGGACACTGTACGTTCTGTTTGGCCAGGGCAGACGCCGTCCATGCCAACTGCGTTCTGTTCCTGGGAGCAGCAGCCGTGTCTCGCCTCAGAGCTACCATTAATATTACAGCTTTTGAGCTGAACTTTGCGAAGCCGTGTTTCTCCATTTCCCCAGTTTCGATTATTTTCCCACAGGAAGGAAGCACTGCACCAAGAATTCAAACTTTTCAAAACCTCAGGTAATAAATTCAGGACCAGCTCCGTACCAAACTAAGCTTCATTTATACAGCGTTCACAGAAAAGAAAAGAAAAAAACAAAACACAAACACACACCGAACGAGAGCAAAGGCCCAATTCTCTATTCATTTTAGTTTATTTGTTTATTCGCTTTAAAAGATAATTTTTTCCCTTCAATGAAATGAATTTCCCTTCCCACCCGTCCCACCCTTTTTAAAATCTCTTTATACCCTTAAGTTTTTCCTTTTTTTTTTTTTTAATTCTCCTCTTCTGGGTTGCTTCTTAAATCTGCTTTCCGTTTTCCCTCTGAGAGCCAGAATGTTTTATCAAAACTATTTTTCAGCAAGAAAGTTGTCAGTGACTGAGGAGGAATGTGATTATAAAGCTTTCTGTTCTACCTGTTCAAATTCTGTTCACGTGTGGATGGAAAGACACTCCTGAAAACAGAAGAGTTTTCAGTACAGCATGTTTGTCTTTTCCCTGTTTGGCTCTGGTTTTCCTTGAAAACAAAACTTTTCCCAGGGAAAAAAACGTCCCTCTTCTCTAACTGTCCTGCTTCCGTTTACTTCCCACACGTCTCCTCGTTTGTCACCATCTTCATGCCGCCTTCTCTCTGTTTCTCTGCTAATGAAAAGATTAAAGCCAGTTTGCTGAGGTGTTTTATCTTTCAGTAGAATACATTTTAGTTCATCCTAAAAGATATGTTTCAATAGACTAGAGGAAGACATTCCAAGAAATAACCATTTTTTCTCCATTGACTATGAAGGGACTCTGGGGTAAAGAGCTCAAATACAATAACTTACGTGTTGTTTATAGTGGATTCCTACTCTAACCCCCACACTAAGTTTGCTCCTTGTGCATAAAATGGTGTCCTCTTGCTCAAGGTTGATTCTCCCCTCCTCTGTTGGGTTTTCCTTCCAGACTTTGTGT
This sequence comes from Tauraco erythrolophus, assembly GCF_009769465.1. Lineage (NCBI taxonomy): Eukaryota > Metazoa > Chordata > Aves > Musophagiformes > Musophagidae > Tauraco > Tauraco erythrolophus. The sequence continues at coordinate 162,175 of NW_028238627.1, read as the reverse complement.
GCATGTCTTATCCTTCTGTATGCTTTTGCTCTGTCTCATCTTTTTACCTTGTGAAGCGTAGTTTCCTCCACTGACCCTCTGCCCTTACTCACTGCAGCTCAGATGCAGAAATGTTGAGCCACACGACGGTCACAGAGTTCCTTCCCTTGGGCTTCCCCTCCCTCCGCCATCAGGAGCGCCTCACGGCAATCCCTCTCCTGGCTTCATGCCTGGTGATCTTAGGGGGAAACCTGCTGGTCATTTCCGTCCTTCTTGCTGAAGAGACCTCTACAGGCCCATGTACTTTTTCCTCTGTAACTTCTCCTGTTTGGAAATCTTCATAGAATCATAGAATGGTTAGGGCTGGAAGGGACCTTCAAAGGTCATCTAGTCCAAACCCCTGCAAGGAACAGGGATATCTCCAACTAGATCAGGTTGCTCAGGGCCTCATCCAACCTGGCCTTGAACATGTCCAGGGATGGAGCATCCACCACCTCTCTGGGCAACCTGTTCCAGTGTTCTACCACTCTCATGGTAAAAAATTTTTTCCTAATATCCAACCTGAATCTACCTCCCTCTATTTTAAAACCGTTACCCCTTGTCCTATCACAACTGGCCCTCCTGAACAGCCTCTCCCCAACATCCGTCATCGTTCATCACAACATCCGTCATACCCAAAGCCATGGGAAACTTGCTGATGGGCAGCAAAGCCATTTCCTACCCAGGCTGCTTAACTCAGTGCTACTTCTAGTCCCTTCTGGGCTGCATCGAGTTTATCCTTTTCGCTGTCATGTCCAATGACCGTTATGTGGCCATATGCCACCCTCTTCAGTACCCCATACTCATGAGCAGTCAGCTTTGTCTTCAGCTGCTGTTGGGCTCGTGGGCTGCAGGCTTCCTGGCCACTGTTGTCTCCACTGTCCTGGTTGTCAGGATGCCCTCTGCAATGCCAGTCATATTGACCACTTCTTCTGTGACAGCATGCTTTTGATCAGGTTGTCCTGTGCAGAAACACAGGTTGTTGAGCTGATCACCTTTGTGGTCTCGTCCATCATTCTCCTGGGTTCACTAAGCATGACAGCAGTGTCCTACCTTTACATCATTAACACCATATTTAGGTTGCCCTCAGCATTCTCATGACAAAAGACATTCTCCACCTGCTCCTCTCACCTCACCATCGTCATATTGGGCTATGGTAGCTGCATTTTCATCTGTGTCCAGCCTTCAAGTCACCACGTTTCCGATAACAAGGCTGTGGCCCTTCTCAACACAGTCGTCGTTCCTTTGATGAGTCTCTTTATTTTCAGCCTGAGGAACCAGCTGATGAAAGAAACTCTCAAGGTAGGCTTGAGGAGGAGGGTGATAGTCTTCAGGAAACACTTTTCCACCTGAGAAGAGATTTTGTAAGTGAATTTTGAAAGGAGAGAGGGCCGAGGAGAGCAAACACATCATTCTGATGCATTTGTGGAAATGAGACCTTTTTTTCTATGCAGTGTAAAGTTTCCTGAAATGAATATCACATCAGGTTCTTTCCTGCAACAGATCACCATAAGAAGAGCTTACATAAGAATGCCTTTCAAACGGCATAAAAGCACTTTACAAACCCTGGTGAATACCACGATGGCATTTTCCAAGTGTGGAAATGGAGACTTTAGAAAGCAACAAGCAGAGGACTTTATCCCTCCATGACTGTCGTGGTTTTAGGCTGATCCAGCAACTAAAAGTCACACAGTCTCTCCTTCTCCAGTGAAGTGGAGAGGAGAAAAATATAATAAAGGGACTGAGGGTCGAGACAAGAACAGAGGGAGCACCCACCGACCATGGTCCCGGGCAAAACAGACTTGGCTTTCTTAAAAGTAAAACAATTTATTGACGGTTACTTAAAAGGACAAAGGGAAACAAAACCGGTTGCGTGAGAGGATAAAAAGAAACAAAGCCAGATCTTAAAACCGACACCTTCCTTCCCCTCCTGCCCTTTCCTTTTCCTCCTGGCTCTACCTCCTCCCCGCAGGGGGCAGGGACTGGGGGGGTGCAGGTCAGTTCATTCCGTGCTGTTACTGCTGCTTCTTTCTTAAAGGAGAAGGAGTCCTTACACCCTTTTCCCTGCTCCAGTGGATCCCCTACCCACGAGGAAAAATCCACAAACTTGTCCAGCGTGAGTCCAGCCCACTGGAAGCAATCCTTCCCCACGGATTGCCCCAGTGCGGACTTTACCACAGTCTCAGATTCTTAGGGAGCTGTAGCCACTCGCTCCGGCGTGGGTCGTCACGCAGACTCCAGATGCCTCTCTGCCCTGTCGTGCGTCCCAACACGACCATCCTCAGGCTCAGGCATCTTCTCCCCACGGGCTGCGAGTGGGTCTCTGCTCCACCGAGGCCGTCCTGGTTGCAGGGGGGCCGCCTGCCATCTCACCATCAGCCGCAGGGGAAACTCGGCTCCGGCACCTCCTCCCGCTCCATCCTCACTGACCTGCTGTCGATGCGGCTGTTTCTCTCAGATCTCAGTCCTCTCTGGGTGAACTCAGCCCAGTGGGCACCCCGGGAGTGGGGTGCCCCCGAGTTCCCCAGCTGGCTCCGCCGCCGCCATTCTCCGTGAGCGGCACCGGCCCGACGCAGGCAGCTGCCCGGCCGGGAGCCAGGGAGCGGGGGCAGTGCCCTCCTCCCTTCTCTGCTCGATCCTGGGCAAAGCACCTTTTCCGGTTCCTTTGTCCCGACTTAAATAGGGCAGTTCGCAGAGGCGCCCTATTGGCTCAACCCCGAGGGGGATGGCAGTCTGATCCGGTGGCCAGAACTAAGCCTAACCCGGATCCAAAACCGGGGAGGTCGCAGGGAGCAAAGCCCCTCTCCTGCCACCAGAACCCCCCCCCCCCCCCCCCATCAAACCATGACAATGACACACCCAATTCTCAACAAACTTCGCTCTCCTCCAGTTCTGATCCAACCTCTCCTTGCTCCTGAATCTGGTTTCCTGATTATTTGGGTGGCAGATCTTTGTTGAACCTCTTAGTCTTCAGGAAATGTCAGAAAATAGGTAGAATACAATAAAGAGAACAATAATGTCTTTATTCGTCTGCCAAGCAGCACTTACTGCTCCACATTAACCTCGTGGTTAGAATAAAAACGTGCCTGAAATTTAGTCCTGTTTGTCTGTCTAAATGACTTCTGGTTTGGTACGAAATCTACAATCTTGGTCAGAAGTGTAGTTTTGAGTAACAATACACCCGTCTCCAGATCAAGCCTCTTGAAGTAAATGTCCAGTCCTTGACACGATGCTCTCGGACCCAATACTTCAGCTAATCTGGCAAATTCAGTGGAATTAGCTTATTCAAACATAGACTTTTATAATGTTGCTGTCTAAAAAGAGGAGTTCATTGTCTGGTCTCCTTTGGTAGTGGGGAGCAATCAGCACTCCAGAGGGTAAGATCTCCTCTTCCCATGGTGGTCTTCAGGAGAACTGTATTCAGCACAGGCTTGGCAGCTCAGTTTTGCACTCTGTAATGCCAGGTGCACTGAAGCACACGCTGGGCAACGGGTGGTGATTTGCACAGGTGAGGGACTCTTGCTCAGTGGGGCCATCCTTTGAAGACATGAGGAATACAACTGTACCTTCAAGTCTCTCCAGAATTAAACAGAAACGTCTTCTCTTCTCTAATCCCTGCCACAGTGTTGCCATTTTGTAGTTTTCCTGGATTACTTTTCACTCATGGTTTGCAAGAAAAACGTGCTCTTTCAGGAAGAGAATCAAAATCAGGATCTGCTCATTCATTTAAATGAAAATATGGGATTTTCATTCAACGTGAGTTTTTTTTTTCCCTTTGATCTCAGAGGATTTTCATGCGTTGTTTAAATGACTTCCCTCCCATGCCATGGAAATGCTGGAATATAGAGATCATTACATCAAACTGACGCGCACGTTACTAATACAGAAAACTGCGATGAATGAGCCTGGTCTTAAATGCCTCAGTTAGTGGGGTGAATCCTGTCCCATCCAAGCTGGCAAAGAGTGCCACCAGTGCTTCTTCAGCAAAGACATTTTGGAATCACAGGTGGTGACTTAGCTTGGCTGTCTTAGGCATGTTAGTGTGATAAATCCTCCCCAAAGCCACTGTGCACCAATGGCTCTGATATTTTTTGGGAGATAGCTTGGATTAGACTGAATCCCCACTGGTGTCTCTACGCAGCAACTGTCAGCGGCCCTTGTGTTGCTCTAGTGCCGTGTTCTCCTGGGCTGTTCACCTTACTTACCCCGTTCACACCAGAGAAATGTCCGGGTGCAACCGTGGGCATAGTTCATTCAGGAAAGTGCTCCTTAGAGTTTAGGCACAGGTCACTCCAAGAGCTGCTCCTTGCAAGGTGTATGAACCAGGCTGTGCCAGGTGCTGCTTCCTCCACTCTGTGCAGACCCCAAACTGTGTTTCAAACCACACACGCATGCAGAACCTCCTTACTGTCATCCTACAAACAGAGCAAAGCACACATTACAGCCCTCACTCAATTTCACGTACTCTGGGTGGAAGAAACACACAAATCTAGGATGGTGTCTCTGGGCTGCAGGTAATCCTCATGGATTGAGAACCAGGAGACACAGTAGTTATGCACTCTGAGCAGCATAGAATCATAGAATCGTTAGGGCTGGAAGGGACCTTCAAAGGTCATCTAGTCTAACCCCCCTGCAAGGAACAGGGATATCTCCAACTAGATCAGGTTGCTCAGGGCCTCATCCAACCTGGCCTTGAACGTCTCCAGGGACGAAGCATCCACCACCTCTCTGGGCAACCTGTTCCAGTGTTCTACAACTCCTATGGTAAAAAATTTTTTCCTAATATCCAATCTGAATCTACCTCCCTCTATTTTAAAACCATTACCCCTTGTCCTATCACAACTGGCCCTCCTGAACAGCCTCTCCTCATCTTTCTTGTAGGCCCCCTTGAGGTACTGGAAGACCGCTATCAGGTCACCCCGGAGCCTCCTCTTCTCCAGGCTGAACAGCCCCAACTCTTTCAGCCTGTCCTCGTAGGAAAGGTGCTCCAGCCCTCTTATCATCTTCGTGGCCCTCCTCTGGACCCTCTCCAACTGGTCCATGTCCTTCTTATGTTGGGGACTCCAGAACTGGACGCAATACTCCAAGTGAGGTCTCACGAGGGCAGAGCAGAGGGGGAGAATCGCCTCCCTCGACCTGCTGGCCACGCTCCTCTTGATGCAGCCCAGGACGCGGTTGGCCTTCTGGGCTGCAAGAGCACATTGCCGGCTCATATTGAGCTTCTCGTCCACCAGCACTCCCAAGTCCTTCTCCTCAGGGCTGCTCACGATCCCTTCTCCGCCCAGTCTGTATTTGTGCCTGGGATTGCCATGACCCAGATGTAGGACCTTGCACTTGGCCTGATTAAACTTCATGAGGTTGGCACAGGCCCACCTCTCCAGCCTGTCAAGGTCCCTCTGGATGGCATCCCTCCCTTCCAGCGTGTCGACGGCACCACACAGCTTGGTGTCATCGGCGAACTTGCTGAGGGTGCACTCCATGCCACTGTCCACGTCACCGACAAAGATGTTGAAGAGGGCCAGACCCAACACGGACCCCTGAGGGACGCCACTCGTGACCGGTCTCCACTTGGACATCGAGCCGTTGACCACTACTCTCTGAGTGCGGCCATTGAGCCAATTCCTTATCCACCGAGTGGTCCATCCATCAAACCCATGCCTCTCTAGTTTAGAGAGAAGAGTGTCGTGCGGGACAGTGTCAAAAGCTTTGCACAAGTCCAGGTAGATGACATCCGTTGGTCGACCCTTGTCCACCGATGCTGTCACCCCATCGTAAAAGGCCACCAAGTTGGTCAGGCACGATCTGCCTTTGGTGAAGCCATGTTGGCTGTCACCCACCACCTCCTTGCTCTCCATGTGCCTTAGCATGGTTCCCAGGAGAATCTGCTCCATGACCTTGCCAGGCACAGAGGTGAGGCTGACCGGCCTGTAGTTGCCCGGGTCCTCCTTGTTCCCCTTTTTAAAAATGGGGGTTATGTTCCCTCTCTTCCAGTCATCGGGGGCCTCGCCAGACCGCCACGACTTCTCAAATACAATGGCCAGTGGCTTGGCAACTTCATCCGCCAGTTCCTTCAGGACCCGCGGATGGATCTCATCAGGTCCCATGGACTTGTGCACCTTCAAGTTCCTCAGATGTTCCCGAACCTGCTCTTCAAGTACAGTGGGTGGTGGTTCATCCTCACAGTCCCTGCTAGTTCTTTCCACAGCTTGGGTGGTAAGACAAGAGGCTTTATCAGTGAAGACTGAGGCAAAAAATTCATTGAGTACCTCAGCCTTCTCTATGTCCCGGGTAACCAGAGCACCAGTATCCTTCCGGAGGGGGCCTACATTCTCTTTGGACTTCCTTTTGTCCCCTACATACCTATAGAAGCATTTCTTATTGCTTTTTATATCCCTTGCCAAATTCAATTCCTTCAGGGCTTTAGCCTTCCTCACTTGATCCCTGGTCACTCGTACGGCTTCTCTGTATTCCTCCCAGGCTATCTGTCTCTGCTTCCACCCTCTATAGGCTAACCTCTTCATTTTCAGTTGGTCCAGGAGCTCCTTGCTCATCCACGCAGGCCTCCTGGTCTTTTTGCCCGACTTGTTCTTCGTCGGGATGCACCTCTGCTGAGCTTGGAGGAGGTGCTCCTTGAATGTGGACCAACTTTCCTGGGCCCCTCGTCCCTCCAGGGCCGCCTCCCACGGCACTTTGCCCATCAGGTCCTTGAAGAGGCCGAAGTCCGCCTTCTTGAAGTCTAGGGCACAGAGCTTGCTGAATGGTTTCCTTGCTGCCCCATGGATCTTGAACTCCACCGTGTCGTGGTCACTGCAGCCAAGGCTGTCCTTAAGTTTCACATCGCCCACCAGTCCCTCCCTGTTGGTGAGCACAAGGTCAAGCATGGCACCCCTCCTTGTCGGCTCCTCTATCATCTGCAGGAGGAAGTTGTCGTCCACGCATTCCAGGAACCTCCTGGACTGCCTGTGCCCTGCCGCATTGTCTCTCCAACAGATGTCAGGGTGGTTGAAGTCCCCCATGAGGACCAGGGCTTGTGACCGCGAGGCTGCTCCTATCTGGCTATAAAGTGCCTCATCTGCTCTGTCCTCCTGGCCAGGTGGCCTGTAACAGACCCCTACCGTAACATCCCCTATCCGTCCCCGTCCTCTAATCTTGACCCATAAGCTCTCTGTCAGCTCCTCCTCCGACCCCAGGCGAAGCTCCACGCACTCCAGCCGGTTGCTGACGTAGAGAGCGACACCCCCTCCTCGCCTCCCCTTCCTGTCCTTTCTAAAAAGCTTATACCCCTCCATGTTGACACTCCAGTCATAGGAGTCATCCCACCACGTCTCCGTGATGCCAATAAGGTCGTAGCCCTGCTCATGTGCACGCATCTCCAGCTCATCCTGTTTATTCCCCATGCTGCGTGCGTTGGTGTACATACACTTCAGCTGGGCTCCCGACAAAGCCGACTCGCTGGCTGGAGCGACAGGGGTTCTCTTGGGTGGCAGCATAAGTTCATTTGAACATACCTGTGATCCTTCCTCAGCATGGCCTGAGGACCAGGGTCTCTCCCCTGTAATGGGTGTGGACAGTAAATACCACACTTCCTTTTGTCCTTAAAATTCCCCTAACTAACTACCCACCTCCCTTGCTCGAGCTGGATGAATCATGCATTTTATTTTTTTTTAGTGACTAAATTGAAAATGTGCATAAATAAAGAAGTATCCCAGTTCACTTTGAGGACTTTATTAAACAAAGAAAGAACTATTCTGATCCACTTCATACCAGTTCTTTCTTTTGTCCAGCCAGGAGGCTGGTACGTGTTCTGTGGGTTGCCAGGGAACTGAAGGCAGAACCAGTTTCAGTCAGCTCAGGCTAATTTGGCCTCGAAAGCACCTCCTTCTTTTGATTGGTGAGACTGGCTCATTGCCAATGGCTTCTGTGGAGGACACTTACAACCATCTGAGGTGAACCCCTCCCAAATCACCTCTGAGCCACTCCGCCTGGTTCCTTCTGCTACTCCTGGGTAGAGAGACATTTCCCAGTCACAGTTAATCACATCCTGAAGTGGCTGGCTGTGTGCTCAGGACTGAGCAGATCTCTGTGCTGACCACAGAAAAGGGCCTCAGCTCAGACGCCTCATTTAAAGATTAAAGGTGATCTTAGGTCTTAATATATATTTTAAGTTCAGACCTAAGATTTTGACCTTAATTGAGACTATTGCTTATGGATTCATCTGTGCAGAGCTCCTCTGATAAGTCACCCCCCTTCCAGTCTTTTTTCCATTGGCCAAGAGGACCATGTGTTCATCTGGAGGAAGAAAGATGGTAGAAAGATGGAAGAAAGATGGAAGAAAGAAGGAGAGAAAGAGATGATTTGAGAGTGATTTCAGCTGTCCACATGAAGTGGGGTGAGTTATAGATCCTGAATACCTTTGGGGATATTTGGGGTATTTTCTTTTGCTGAATCAGAAGTGAGGCCAGATGATGGAGTCAGGAGCAGGTATTGTAATAAAGATGTCTATACTCGGACAGAATAGAGCCTCCCCTGTCAGGGAGCAAGAGCAGGGCTTCTCCCTACGGGAGGAAGAGCTGGGAGCCGAGGGAGACACCGTGGCTGGACGCACAGATGTCTCTCCAGCAAGGCCCCAGGCCCCAGTATCTGAGCAAGGCAAGCAGGACAGGCCTGGGAATGGTGGCCAGGGAGTGGATCCATTGAGGAGGATGAGGTTCAGGTCCAATGATAACCAAGCTGGCCCATAGTGATAAGGCAGTGCCAAGATCAAGCCAGGAAGTCAATCTGCAGTTGAGGTCCAGATCAAAGGGCTTTAACGTCTTGTTCTTTCATCTCCTCTCGGTGCCTGCAGGCAGTGCCCTCAGCCCTGCTGGGCTTTGCAGAGGAGCTGCTCCTGGGCAGAGCTGTCTCTCTGCAGGGCTGCCCGCTTGCCATGAGCTCCCTCCATCCCAGGAGCCTGGCCCAGCTCAGCAGCAGAGGACCAGCCCAAGGCAGCACCTTCTCTGCCAACTCTGGGCTCCCTCCAGGTGTCCCTGGGGCTCCAGGGGAACCTGCTGTGAAACAGGCTGAAGCAACCACTGATGTTCCCTCCCTCAGCTGGGAAGAGACACTTCTTTTCGGCTCTGGCATTTCTCCTATCAGGAAAAGAGTCAGATCCAAGAATCACCTTTTCTTGTCCCATCTTTAGACAGGACAGCCAGACAGGGACAAGGAGGGATCTCCTATAGAGGTATTCATTGGAATGATTCAGGTTGTGTGCCATAGGGAAACCTCATTCTCACTCTTCTGCTCTGTTTACTAGATCACCACTGACTGCCTTGGCAGTTGCTTCATGTTCGACCCCACGTTGCCTTACAGAGTTCGGGGTATCTCCTCAATTCCATGTTCAGCTCCAGGCTCACAGAGCTGCATGAGATGCCAGGGCTTGCAGGAACACTAGAAGACTTACAGGAAAGCAACTCCCACTCAGAGCATGTGTGTGACAGACACCCAGACAACATTGCAGGGAGGGTGATTTGCTGCCTGTGGCCATTGACTGTGGCCATCAGTCAGAGACCTCAGTCCTCAGATGCCGTCCAAGAGGCAGGGTTGTCCCTCCCCTACCCAACAGCTGCAGACATTGTATGGACATGAAGCACATCACGCTGAGGTCTTTACTCACTCCCTTGATGATTCAGTCAAGGAGCACCCCAGTCGTTTTCACAATGTGCCTGGATTCATCTTGTCTGCAAGGACAGCGTCCTGCAGGCACAGCAATGATCCTTCTAAAAACTCAGTTGAAATTGGAAAGGGAATGCAATGGGAATCAAGATGAGCTGTTGCTGCATCAGGAACATTAAAGAAGAAACAGAGAGAATGTGGGAACAACGCTGTGTTTAGTAAGAGGAGGTGTAGATAGATCTATGCCCTCTTTGCCTCAGTTAGCAGCAGCGAGGTCTCCCAGGCCTTTGAGCTTTGAGGCAGGACTCTGGAAAGGAACTGCCAGCAGTGGATGGGGATCGAGCCAGGGGTTACTTCAGCAAGCACCACCCTTCCCAGTCCATGGAATTGGCGAGGTTGCATCCAAGGGCACTGGGCAGCAAGCTCAGCTCATGTGGATGACTGAGCAGCGCCACCTCCAGCAGTGGGCATTCTCCACCTGCCAGGCTGGAGACGTCTGATTAGCACAGGAGGGACCTTCCTTCCTGCTGTATTCTCAGGACCATCTTTTTCCTCCTCCTCTACCTGCAGACATCCACTGCTTTCCCTTTCTGGGCTTACACACGGTTGTAAGGATTTGCTAACACCATCAGCCATCAGGCTGTTTCTCACTGACATCCCCTGACCCTCTCTCCTGGGCCTGCAACGGGCCCATCACTGCTGCTCAGGGCCATTCGCTCTTCAGCAGAGGCCTTGGGCTACCTGCGTCTTCCTGGTGAATATTACAGTCTTCCCGGCTTCCTCCAGAGCTCATGGTGAGACTTCTTGGCCATAACAGGGTCTTTATGACCATCCCTGATGAAACACTTGTCTTTTTATGATCATCTGTGCAGAAAGTATAGTCACAGAAAAGCACCAAATACATCCAAAAGGACACCGAGTGAAGTGTCAGTAAGAACCAGGTAAGCTACCCCCATGGCTGTGGCTTCCTGGCAAGGAGTCTGTCCTGAGAAGGGGGTCCAGCCTCTGCTGCTCTCTAGAGAGGGAAAGTCCGTGCCACCTGGGGACACAAAGGGTGACTTTTGCAAGACCACTTTTCGTCTGAACCGCTTCAAGTATGTACGTGTGGATGGGGTATCAAGCTGAATATTGCAAATACTGATTCAGTTGGCATTGCCCAAAGTGGTGACCACAGGTGCCGATCGCTCCCCTGCAGGCAGTTATTTTGAGACAGATTCATGCTTTTGTGGTGGTGGTGGTTGTTGTAGATACCGATATCCTTAGGGAAATCAGATCAACACTTGACAAATAACTGAACAATGACCACCTTAGTGGTACTCCAAGGAACTGGTTCCTGTTTGTCAGTGTCTCACTGTCCTTGTGCAGGGTGTGATGTAAAAGGTGCTGAGCAGAGGGGGATAATCGCTTCTTCTGGCTGTGCTCCAGCTCATACGGCCCAGGATGCTGTTGGCCACCTTTTCTGCGGGCTCATGTTTTGCCTAATGAAAGTTAGGGACCACCAGAGCATTTCCCACAGAGCTGCTGCCCAGCCACGCCAACCCCTGGCCTCTGTCACCGCAGCCTGGAATTCCCCTGCTCTGTCCTTGGGTCTTTTAGAAGAGGTATGGGAGATTTGTTTTTTGCTTTCTCCAGTCGTGATGACATTCCAACATGTATCAGAGCAGCCCTGCTCTCGACATCCTTGGATTTGTCCCATCTGGTGCAACGGCCTAGTGAGGGTTGACCTCACCTAAGTAACCCCTGACTTGATCTCCATCCACTGCTGGATGTCACCTGGGGTTCTGCCTCTTAGGCAGACAGAATTGGCAGCGTTGCTGCTGAAGACAAAGGCCAAGAGGACCTCACACCTATCTCCACCTACTCTTAGTAAATTCAGCAGCGGCCACACATTATCTTCATTATTTCTTTAGCTGTTCCTGAAGTAGTAACAGCTCATTGTGGGGCCCTTGAACTCCCTTGCAAGTGTCAGCTCCAGGGGAGCTCTGGCTTTGCTAAAACCAACCATATTTCTGAATTCCTCTTTTGTTTCAATTCCAGTATCCACCTCTTGTAGGCTTCCTTTTTTCTATGGAGCTCCCCCATGAGTTCTTTCTTCCCCAAGCTTCTCTCTTGATGTCTCTGCTTGTTTTCCTGACTACTGGTGTGGCCAGTCTTGTCCTTGAAAGACTCGGTCCTTGAGGACCAGCCATACTGAGCTCTGCTGTCCTTCAGGATATATCCTGAAGGATATATCCTTAGAGGATATACGGGAGCTGCAGGTCCTCCACTTCTGGCTTTTCCTGGGCATCTACCTGGCTGCTGTCCTGGGAAATGGACTCTTATCACAGCTGCAGCCTGTGACCACCACCTCCACACCCCCATGTACTTCTTCCTCCTCAGCCTCTCTCTTCTTGACCTTGGCTGCATCTCCACTACACTTCCTCAATCCATGGTCAATTCTCTGTGGGACACCAGGGCCATCTCTGAGTAGGGATGTGCCGCCCAGGTCTTTCTATTTGTCTTCTTGATTGCAGCAGAGTTTTATCTTCTCACCACATGGCCTATGACCGCTATGTTGCCATCTGCAAACCCCTGCACTATTGGACCATCCTGGAAAGCAGAGTTTGTGTCCACATGGCAGCAGCTGTCTGGGGCGGTGGTTTACTCACTTCTGTGCTGCACATGGCCAATATGTTTTCGCTACCACTGTGCCAAGGCAATGCTGTGGACAAGTTCTTCTATGAAATCTCTCAGATCCTCAAGCTCTCCAGCTCAGATGCCTCCCTCAGGGAAGTTTGGCTTCTTCTGGTTAATGTCTTTGTGGTCTTACAGTGTTTGATTTTCATTGTGCCGTCTTATGTGCAGATCTTCAGGGCTGTGCTGAAGATGCCCTCTGTTATAGGCATGGAGCAAAGCCTTTTCTACATGTCTCCCGCACTGGACCGTGGTGTCCTTGTTTATCAGCACTGCAGTGTTTGCCGACCCGAAGGCCCCCTCCATCTCCTCCCCATCCCTGGATCTCGTGGTGGCAGTTGTGTACTCAGTTGTGCCTCCAGCCGTGAACCCCCTCATCTACAGCATGAGGAACCAAGGAGCTCAAGGATGCCCTGAGGAAACTAATGACTGGAATCCCTTCAGAAGGCATCAACTGCCCATCCTCTGTACATCACTTGTGATATAACTCATGACAGGTCCAGTCTCTCTTTTGTATGTTTTGTAGTGTTTGATGTTGGTTTGGAGTTGGGGAGAGGCTTGTTTGGATTTGCTCTATAAAATTGTGATACTGTTGCTCACAAAGAAACAGCATTATCCATTCCACTTCCAATTCATCATCCACCCTGACAGTTTGATTCATAGACTGTGTAAACGAGAAGCCATGCTCTCTGGGTACTTCATCACAATAAAGGACACTGCAGTGAATAGATGTCTGAGCTCCTTCCTCTGAGACCTCTGTGAAGCCGAGGGCAAAGTGCCTGGGTGCAGAGGTGGAAGGAAGAAGACTCCCAGCACAGCAGCACTGCCAGGGAGCATCAGCCTTGTTCTTTCCAGAGCTATTTGCTTTCCACTTCCCCCCTCTCCTCCTGAGCCCTTGTGTTGGAGTGAGGCCTGAGTGCTCTGGAGGCTCGGACACAGTCTCCTTATAGCCGGATTGGAGATACCTGGACTAAAGAAGTAGACAGTGAGATGGACAGGAGGATGACCGTGAAATCAGGCTCACATGTCACCAGTGGTACAGAGTCCTCCTTGCAGCCACTCACTATCAGCATCTCTCTGTGACCAGCACTTGGGCCAGCACTGTTGAACAACTTCATTATCTTCCTGTACGATGGGATGGAGCTCACCTGCAGCTCCTTTGGCAAGCCAAGGAGAGCTCTGAGCTCCCTCATCTTGTTCACCATGGCTCAAGCAGGAGAGGTGGACAAGACAATGTTCAAGTCTCTTCCAAGCTGAGTTCTGTCATGCCATGAGTTTCCCTTGGACAGTTCACTGAAGATAGAAGAGGCAGAGGAAGGAGAAAAGACAGAGAGACAGAAGGAGAGAGATAAAATATGGCAAGTGTCGTGGTTTAGCCGGACGGCAGCTAAACTCCACATGGCTGCTGGCTCACCCTCCCCCACCTCCAGGGATGAGGAAGAGAATTAAAGGGGAAAAGGGAAAGAGACCCGTGGTTGAGATAAGAACTATTTAATACTACTAATACATGAATATATAGCGATGTATAATGATAATAAGATACACAAAGAAGTGATGCACAGTGTGATTGCTCACCACCCCTTGACCAAGCCCTGTCCATTCCTGGACTAACGATCCTGAAACAGACACCACAAGTCCTGACACCGCAATCCTGGACAAGCGAGAGGCCCAAAGAGAGAGAGCGAGCGCCCTGGAAGAGCAAAGGCCCTTGTTGTGGTTTTAGGCTGATTTGGCAACTAAACTCCACGCAGCCGGGGTCGTACCTGCAGGATGCAATCCTTATCCTGTCGGATTGCTCCAGGTGTGGGCTTTACCACAGTCTCGGATTCTTAGGGAGTTGTAGCCACTTGCTCTGGCGTGGGTCGTCATACAGACTTTAAATGCGCTCCGGCGTGGGTCGGCATATCGACCTGAAATGCGTCTCCGTACAGACTGAGATGCGTAAAGGCGCAAACGCGCCTCGCCCTGTGCCCGGGAGTCACAACAGTCTCCGGCTCAGGCATCTCCTTTAACGAAACCCCTCCCTGCGGGAGAGGAGTGAGGGCACTTGACGCGATCACTGTGATCAAACAAGTGAACCTCTAATGGCTGACATTCACCGCGATTTATAACTTTCTAAGCAAGGCTTGACTATTTGTGATTGGCTACAATACCAGCAATAGCTCAGCCTCTTGTATACGATTGGTTGTTTTGCAGTTTATGTCCATATAAGGTTATCCATGATCCTCAGCAGAAAACTGAAAGAAAGAAGCAACGTCATTCTGGGGAAATGGTTTCTATTTCCCTTTGGTATCCAAGGACTGTTAAGGCTGGATTGTTCATGTGTCCATTGATTTTCAGGAATCCTTCCACACCTCCCCATCGGCGGGGGTTGTCCCGTGGACTCTAGATGCGCACCGTACTCAGGCTCTGGCATCTCTTCTCGACGTGGATCTTCCACGGGCTGTGAGTGGGTCTCTGCTTGCTCCACCGAGGACTGCCTTTAGCTGTGAGGAGGAGCGCTTGCCGTCTCACCACTGGTCTGCAAGGGGGACTCAGCTGCGGCACACGTTGTCCCGTTCCATCTTCACTGACCTGGTGTCTGCATGGTCGTTTCTCTCAGATCTCAGTCCTTTCTGGGTGAACTTGGCCCGGTGGGCACCCCGGGAGCGGGGCTCTCCCCGAGTTCCCCACGCGGCTCCGCCGCAGCCATCCTCAGCAGGTGGCACTGGCCTGGCCCAGGCCGCTGCCGGGTCGGGCGCTGTGCCCCCCTCCCTTCCCCTCGCTCCTGGGGAAAAGGGCACACCTTTCCGGTTCCTTTGTCCCAACGTAAATAGGGCAATTCGCAGAGGCGCCGATTGGCTCAAGCCCCAAGGGGGATGGGAGTCCGTTCCGATGGGCAGCTTCTGCCACCTGGACCTCCCCCCCCACATCAAACCATGACAGCCCTTCTTTCCGGCTGTCCCTCATTTTATACTGGGCATGACATGACATGATACGGAAAACTTTGTTGGTCAATTCAGCCCTCAATCCTAAGTCTAAGTTCAGATCAGGAGGGGAGTTGTGGACCCCTGTCCCGGCCATGCTCCCCCCTATCCTGTTGTGCTCTTGCACACGGGCAAGAACACGGCAGCTGGAAGGTCCTTGAGGCCTCAGTGCCAACTGCAATCATCAGTGCGCTGTCATTGTCCTCAGAGCAAGTCCCAGACTGAAACCAAACACGGAGCTCTTCCGGCTGCTGAACAGAAGAGGTGACTCTGTCCTAGCTGAAAGCAGGACACTGAAATACCTATAGAAGTTTTTTCTTGTCACCCTCGATGTCCCTGGCCAGATTTAATTCTATCGGGGCGTTGGCTTTCCTAACCTGATCCTTAGTTGCTCAGACAATTTCTCTGTATTCCTCCTAGGCTGCCTGTCCTAGCTTTCACCCTCTGGAGACTTCCCTTTTGTGTTTGAGTTTGTCCAGGAGCTCCTTGTTGATCCACACAGGCCTCCTGGCGTTTCTGCCCATCTTCTTCTTTGTTGGGATGCACGGGTCCTGAGCTTGGAGGAGGTGATCCTGGAATATGAACTAGCTTTCTCGGGCCCCTTGTCCCTCCAGGGCTTTATCCCATGGTACTCTACCAAGCAGATCCTCGAAGAGGCCAGAGTCTGCTCTGCTAAAGGCCAGGGTAGTGAGCTTGCTGTGTACCCTCCTAAGGATCTTGAACTCCCCCATTTCATGGTCTCTACAGCCAAGGCTGCCCTTGAGTTCCACAAGGTCCAGTGTAGCACCTCTCTGTGGATACAAAAAGGCTAGAAGCAGAAATTTTCCAGCTACTGCAGCGTCCTGTGAAAGTTCTTTTTCCCACACAGGCTGGCTGAGAAACAGTTTGAGGTTTTTGTAAACTAAGACTTTATCTTGCACCTGTAGCTCGTTATGCAGTCTTGTTTATGGCACACTGGGAAAGTTGTTTTGAAATGGGTGTTGTAGCATTTAGCCAATCACTCTGGGAGGTGGATGGTCAAGCGACCAATTGCCTTGGCCATCCTTGCAAACCATGTTATATATATATACGGATTTGTAATTAATAAACGGCTGATGCTGCTGCTGCCGCTGCTGATACTGCTGCTGCTGCTCCTGCTGTTGGCGTTGGCTCTTTCTCCTGCACCTGAATTCTGTGTCGTTCTTCTCTCCGTCCCCCTCTCCTTATTGGTTGCTCTATCACTTGGAGAAGGAAGTTCTCGTCAACGCATTCCAGGAACCTCCTGGATTGCCTATGCCTTGCTGTGTTGTCCCTCCAACAGATATTGGGGTGGTTGAGCTCCTCCTTCTTCATGGACATGACCGAAAGAGGTAGATGTTAGTCTGTACACCTTTGGCACCTTCCTAAGGAGCTCCTGTTGGGCCAGTGCCATGGCCATGTGTGTGTGACCCGGCATGGGCAGGGACCACCTTCTGCTGCTTTTCTGTGCTGAAGAGAGAGCTCTGCCTGTGTCCAGGTTTCACGATGTGCGGTGACTTCTTCTCCCTGGCTGCAGGGCAGCAAGCTGTGGGTCTCCCTGCCCCGTGGAAAGAGCACCTGCATGACCGTTGCTGAAGAGAGACAAGAGATGGGCAGCCAAGCAGAGCAGTGGGTGAACTCCAGCTGGGGCCAGCCGTGGTCCTTTCAGTACGTTAATTAAACCATTTCCCAAATGGGCTGTGTGATCGGCTGGGGAGCATCCCAGGGCCAGCAGGAGCTGTGCCGTGCCAGCGCAAAGCCATGCTCCGCTCTCCGGAAGGGCTTGCTGCTCTAGGGAGACTCGTGGTGATCTGAGCAACTGCCAGAGCCATCTTCCCGAAAGGCAAGGAGGAGCAGTGGGAGAACCTGCAGGCTGCTCCGTCCTCGGGAAAGTGTTGGCATGATCGCTCCTTGACCTTGTTCCCAGGGAGGTGCTGGAGAAGCAGGAGACTGGGAAGAGCCAGCTGGGCTCTCCTTGGAGCCAGTGGTGCGAGACGGGCTGGGGGTCCTCTGGGACTGCCCCTGGCCGTGGGACTGAGCTGAGAGGGGCTCAGTGGGCAGTGCCAGGAGTGGGTGGTGTGTTGGCCGGTGGGTTGGGCTGCGAGCGTGGTGGTGCTCAGTGTGGCGAGGCCAGCTGGGAGTTGTGGGCTCCTTACTGGGGAGGTGCCTCATGGACTGCTCTTCTTCAGCGCCTCTGCTCCGCAGATGGAGGGTGTGAGGGATCACGCTGCCGGGCAGGACAGGGGAGGCTCCCAGGCTCAGGGTGGCAGTGCTGGAGGCTGGGCTGTGCCAGCAAGGGCATGGGCAACACAGTGGGAAGGGGTTCCTCTGCACTGCTGGGCCAGGGGAGGCTGTGCCTGGGCACCGGGCGCAGGCTGGGGCTCCCAGCTCCAGGCAGACACGGGCACTTGGAGCGAGGCTGGCAGAGGCCCAGCTGGTTGGGAGCAGGAGCTCTGGGGGCACAGGCAGGGTCTCTGCTGGGCCTGGAGAAGGGGGAGCGGAGGGGCTCTCCAGCTCTGCCTGCCGGCGTGGGTCTTGGCTGGCCCCGTCTTTCTCCCAAGATGGACCAGGCAGAGACGAGCACTGGGGAAAAACTGCCATCTTTATTGGGCTCAGAAAGCGTCTGCGGTTGAGCGGAGGCCGGCAGCACGATGTTCTTGGCGCAGCTGAATGCCCGGGGCACCGTCCGTGCATCCCTCCCTGGCATGTCTCTCCATGCGGCTCCCTCAGGGCGCTGCACGGACTCAGGGCCAGCCGCCATCTCCAGGTGCTCGCCTGTTGCTGGCAGCGGGGTGTTACTCCTCTTGCTGTCCCGTGATGCAGGAAAAGCGGAAAGCCCTGTGCAGAGCCCTGAGCACCCGCCTGAAGAGGGAGGGCCGTCGCCGTTGATCCGGGGCGTGCGGGAGAGCGGTGATGCCTGTGGGGGAAGGAGAGCTGTAGGCGAGGGGCTGGGCGGGCAACGGGCGAGCTGCTGCCTGCCCCGTGCCACGGAGGGCTTTCCCCAAGGACAGGTGGTGGGGCAGAGCCAGCCTCCGTGCCTGCAGGGCTGCCAGCCTGGCCTGGGCGCCGCTCGCAGGGATGGCCGGGTGACGTACCTGGGTCATCCCTGGCAGACTCGGTGTCCTGAGGTGCTGCAGCTGTTGTTGCTGCCGATGCTGCGTCCGTGCTGTGTGCCGGGTCCCGCTGCTCCACCGGCTCCTGGCTGAGTCCCTGGGTCACAAGCACAGCCCTGCCCACGACCTCTCTCATGATGTACTGGTCTGTGTCCAGCAGCACTTTGTCGGAGGTGGCGGTGCTGTGCGGGGCAGGTGCCAGGCTCTCTGCCTGCGCTGCTGTGGGCTGCTCGATGAAGGCCGGGGCAGCTGGTGCCTTCGCCTCCTCTTGCGCGGTGAGAGGCACACGGTGCTCCTCTTCCTCCGGAGCTGCAGCAGCGCAGAGACTGCCGGCTCTGTGCCTGTGAGCTCCACCGGGGCAGGAGATGCGCCCTGCATGTCACCCGCCTGCTGCTTGCCGGGGACATCGGTCCCCAGCCACTCCAGCACGTGCCGGGTGAGCTCCACATGTGTCAGCTCTGGCTGCCACACGTAGAAAAAGGAGCTCACCTTGCAGATCTGAAAGGAGAGAGGGGGATTTGTAAAGGCAGCCTGGCTGCCACCGGCAAACGCCTGCCGGGGGCCTGCCAGCAGCACCTGCTGGGACAGGGATGCAGGAGACAACAGGGATGCAGGAGGCGACTGGGCTGCAGCTGTGTGGCGCAGCCGCTGGCCCCAGGCAGAGGGAGGCTCATGCTCCTGTCCCATCCTGTCCCATGCTGTCATCCTCCCCTCCTTGGCACTCACCTGCCTGGGTCTGACATCGAGGTGCCCCAACGGCTCCTTGCCCTCCTGCTGATGGAGCTCCCACTCCTCGGTGCCATCCTGCCACTGCAGGGGGCTTTCCCGAGTTGAACTGGGCTGTGCCTGGCGTGGGCCAGGCAGCTCCTCTCCAGCTCCTCCTGAGGCTCCGTCTTGGTGGGCGAGACGGGCAGATGCTCCGCGCGAGCCTTGTAGTGCACCCGCAGGGACATGCCGTGGACGTAGCGCTCAACACGCACCACCAGCGTTGCTGGTCCCTGCCTTGCTGCACGTCCCCGGTGCCCTGGCCCCACATCCACACCAGGGGCAGCTGGCACAGGGACCCTGCCGTCGGCACCTGAGCCCTCACATGCACTGGGATCAGAGGCAGGCTGAGGTGTGGGGGCGTTGCCGCTGTCGGCCCCCCAGACCTCGTCTCTTCCTGCTGTCAGTGCCACTGTGGTGCTGTGTGCCGGGTCCCGCTGCTCCACCGGCTCCTGGCTGAGTCCCTGGAAGACAAGCACAGCCACTGCCCACGGCATCTCTCACAATGCGCTCGGCTGTGTCCCACAGCACTTCGTCAGAGACTGCGGTGCTGTGCGGGGCAGGTGCCAGGCTCTCTGCCTGCGCTGCTGTGGGCTGCTCGCCCAAGGCGGAGGCAGCTGGTGCCTTCGCCTCCTCTCGTGCGGCGAGAGGCGCAGGGTGCTCCTCTTCCTCAGGAGCTGCAGCCAGCGCAGAGACTGCCGGCTCCGCGTCCGTGAGCTCCACCAGGGCAGGAGATGTGCCCTGCATGTCACTAGCTGTGTCTCTGGCTGCTTCTGTGCCCGTGCTGGTGGGCCAGCTGGTCCTCTCCTGGGGTCCAGTATGGTGGTCCTGGCAGAGCTCTGGGACCAAGGGTTTGACACAGGTGTTGCAGAGGGAGGTGTCTTTCCTTGGGCAGCTCTTTGCCACTGTCATCTTCCCAAGCCACCTCCTCCTCGGCCAAGGCCCCTGGCTTGTCCTCTGGCGCTTGCAGGACAGTTCCCACTGCTGCCCCCGTCTGCTGCTTGCCGGGGACATCGGTCCCCAGCCACTCCAGCACGTGCTGGGTGAGCTCCACATGTGTCAGCTCTGGCTGCCACACGTAGAAAAAGGAGCTCACCTTGCAGATCTGAAAGGAGAGAGGGGGATTTGTAAAGGCAGCCTGGCTGCCACTGGCAAACGCCTGCCGGGGCCTGCCAGCAGCACCTGCTGGGACAGGGATGCAGGAGACGACAGGGACGCAGGAGACGAGGGATGCAGGAGATGACATGGATGCAGGAGACAACGGGGATGCAGGAGACAACGGGATGCAGGAGATGACAGGGATACAGGAGACAACGGGGACGCAGGAGACAACAGGGATGCAGGAGACAACAGGGATGCAGGAGATGACAGAGATGCAGGAGACGACAGGGATGCAGGACACAACAGGGATGCAGGAGATGACAGAGATGCAGGAGATGACAGGGATGCAGGAGGCAACTTGGCTGCAGCTGTGTGGTGCGGCCGCTGGCACCAGGCAGAGGGAGGCTCATGCCCCTGTCCCATCCTGTCCCATGCTGTCATCCTCCCCTCCTTGGCACTCACCTGCCTGGGTCTGGCATTGAGGTGCCCTGATGGCTCCTCGCCCTCCTGCTGATGGAGCTCCCACTCCTCAGGGCCCTCCTGCTGCTGCTGCAGGGGGGCTTTCCCAAGTTGGGCTGGGCTGTGCCCGGTGTGGGCCAGGCAGCTCCTCTCCAGCTCCTCCCGAGGCTCCGTCTTGGTGGACGGGACAGGCAGATGCTCCGCGCGAGACCCGTACTGCACCCGCAGGGACATGCTGCTGATGTTGTACTTGATGCGCACCACCGGCCGTGCTGGTTCCTGCCCTGCTGCGCGTCCTTGGTGCCCCGGCCCCATGTCCCTGCCCGGGGCAGCTGGCGCAGAGGCCCAGCTGGCAGCACCAGTGCCCCCACGTGCATGGGGACTCGGCGCGGGCTGAGCTGCGGGGCTGTGTGGGGCACGCCTCCAGCTTTCCACCCTCACGGCTGTGCCCCGGTCACCGCGCACGCTCCGAGCAGATACGACAAGCTGTCGGTGGCTGCTGCCTGTCGTGCCAATGGCCGCTTCCCTGCCTGTGGCAGAAGACGCAGCGGGTGCTGGAGACAGAGGAGGCAGTTTCAGGGAGGTTCCGGCACGTGCCCGTGGCCGAGCTGCCTGTGTCTGCCCGGCTGCCGCTGCCTGCCTGGGGGGAGGCAGCAGTGCCGGTGTGCCGGCCATCTCCTCCGTGTCCCCCGGCTGCTGGTCAGTGCCACTCTGACACGGGGCAGTGCCACCCTCTGCGCCTGGCTGTCCGTCTGCAAGAGAAGCCAAGAAGAGAGGCTGCATGACCGCAGCCCTTGCCCCCGCTTCCCCCTGGCACAGCTCCTGTGGCCGGGCTCCCCTGCAGCCCTCTGGGCAGCACCCAGCCCCACCGGGGCTCAGCTCGCCATGGTGGCCCGTTCCGCCTGTCCTCTCCTGCGCCTCCTGCCATTGGCGGCTCCTGGCATCGGAAAGACATTTGGCCCCGTCTCCCTTGGGCTCCCTACCTGTGCGTGGCGGCTCCTGGTGGCCTGCGAGCTCTCTGGGCAGGGGAGCTGTGGCAGCCTGTCCCCGTGGCGGGAGGAGGCCTGGCTCCGGCTGCCCTGCGGCGCTGCCTGCGGCTGCCCATGGTCCACCTGCAGGATGGAAGGCATGGCATGAAGGAGGGAGACATGGCATGGAGGAGGGAGGCATGGCATGGAGGAGGGAGGCATGGCATGGAGGAGGAGGCATGGCATGGAGGAGGGAGGCATGGCATGGAGGAGGAAGCATGACATGCAGGTGGCTGCCTTGGCATAGCGGCCCCCACAGTGCCGGCAAGCCCCGCTCGGTGCGGCCCCGTCCCACCCCCCCCCTCTCCCTCCTGCCCCGTCCCTCACCTGGCTCCTCCGCTGCCAGCTCGGCAGCCTGTTGGTGGGTTGGGAGCGGCCCTCTGCCTTCTTATCCATTGGCATCTTCGCCTTCTTATCCGCGGGCATCTTCGCCCTCTTACCCGTGGGCACTCCGGCGCCCCTGGTGCCCAGTGCCACAGGAGATGCTCCTCACGAGGCAGCTGCTCTCCCAGCAGTGGGCACTCTGGTGCCCCTGACGCTCTGTGCCACAGGAGAGATGCTCCTCACGAGGCAGCTGCTCTCCCAGCAGTGGGCACTCTGGTGCCCCTGACGCTCTGTGCCACAGGAGAGATGCTCCTCACGAGGCAGCTGCTCTCCCAGCAGTGGGCACTCTGGTGCCCCTGACGCTCTGTGCCACAGGAGAGATGCTCCTCACGAGGCAGCTGTTCTCCTAGCAGTGGGCACCCGGCACTCTCGCTCTTTAAGACCCCCCCAGTCGCCACGGGGCCCTCTGTCACAATGGTCCCGGGGCACTGGGAGATCCACCCATCACAAGGCTGGGACAGTTGCCATAGAGATGCCCATGACCGGCTGGGACCGGCTGTAACCGGCTGTGCCTGGCACAGGCAGGCCCTGCTCTCCCTGCACAGAGGCCCTGGCAGCCCTGGCCAATGCCTCTCACGTGCCCCCGGTGCCCGCGGCCACTGCAGAGCTCCGTCCTGTGTGCCCTTGGCAGCTCCGGGTGCCACTGCCCGGGGCCTTCTCAGGCGTGTGACAGTCACTGAATCATGGAATGGTTTGGGTTGGAAGGGACCTCAGAGACCATCCAGTTCCAACGCCCCTGCCATGGGCAGGGACACCCTCCACTACACCAGGTTGTTCAAAGCCCCATCCAACCTGGCCTGGAACACTGCCAGGGGTGGGGCAGCCACAGCTTCTCTGGGCAACCTGTGCCAGTGCCTCACCACTATTAGAGTGCCGCGGAGCGGTGGGTGCGCGGCGGCGGCTGCGCCATCGCAGGTACCGACCGTGATGTGTTTGTTTGAAACAGAAAGTCACATAGAATAGAGAGGTGGCAAGGGGGAAAGAAAAACCCACCGAGACAGGCACCGCCCCCAAACTCGACACCCCCCGCACCCGCCCGCCCCGCAGAACCGAAACCAAACGCCGGTGAGCGCCGGGACCTGGCCCGGGAACGGGGCGCCCGGCCCGGGAATCTCCCGGCGGGGGGAAACCCGCGCCGGGCCCGCCGGTCGGAGCGGGGGGGTGTTGGGGGCGGGGGGGCAGGCGGCGCGCAGGGGCTGCCGGGCCGTCCCGCTGTTGGCGCTGAGATGTTGGAAAGAAACGGAAATTGGTGAAAATTAGAGATCGGTGGGGAAAAAACCATCCTGTTCCTGCGCCTGAAACCCCCCAGCGCCGCCCCCCGCGCTGCAATAAGAAGTGTGATAAATGAGTGAGTCCCAAACAGAACTCCAATTAAAGTTTACCATTTATTAGGCGAATAAAAGCAAGCAAACAGCGCTGGGTGCGCCGGGAGTCTCCGCTCCACCAAGACGCCCCCCCGCCGTGGCAGTTTTTCTTGTATTTATACAGACACACTCATAGCCCCCCCCGAAAAGGTCAGTCTCTCCCAGGAAATCATTTCCATAGTCCCCGCCTCAGGATCCGCCTCAGGCTCCTCCTCGACACGCCTCCTGGTGGTCGTGGGCAGGGTCTTCAGGATGAAGGCCCGAGGTCTTCCTCACGTGGGCAGGGGTCTTCAGGATGAAGGCCGTAGGTCTTCCTCACTGTGCACTTTTCACCTCTTCCCTAAAATTCCCGATTTGGCTGCGTTTGCAGAGCCAAACCGGTTCCAGCCTGGTCTGTCCTTGAGTGGACATCTGGTTGTCTCCTACCTATCACTGTCTGAAGACAAATGTTAGTTCTTGTTAGTCCTTATCTTGCCCACATAGGCTAGTTTTTGTCTCCCTTCCTCCCTACAGATGTGTGGGTCCTGAGTTACGACTTTGCTGGCATCTGTCTTATCTCTCTCACCAGCCTCCTCCCTGGGCAGCCAGCAGGGACTGGGACTTCACACTTTAATCAAGGCAAGCAATAATTCATACAGCAGTTAGTGTAGCAGTTAGTATTGAATATTTAAACAATAACTAATATATACCCTCTTATGTGATTTTGTCTATTTCTATATTCCCTCTGTCAGCCCCCCCTTTTTATTAAATTAAGTAAATTCTTTTACTTGCATAAGTTTCCTGATTGATATAACACTTTGTGCACTGAAAATACACACACCAAACCCATATGTACAGCAGTGTCAGTGTTATAGATTAATTTCAATAGTTTGGCAAGAAAATTATTCTCAACAGCCAATAACTGTAAAATTAATAGTTAAAATTTATTTAGGGCAAGCAAGCAAACAGCGCTGGGTGCGCCGGGAGTCTCCGCTCCACCAAGACGCCCCCCCGCCGTGGCAGTTTTCTTGTATTTATACAAACACACTCATAGCCCCCCCAAAAAGGTCAGTCTCTCCCAGGAGATCATTTCCATAGTCCCCGCCTGAGGATCCGCCTCAGGCTCCTCCTCGACACGCCTCCTGGTGGTCGTGGGCAGGGGTCTTCAGGATGAAGGCCGGAGGTCTTCCTCACTGTGCACTTTTCACCTCTTCCCTAAAATCCCTGATTTTGCTGAGCTTGCAGAGCCAAAGTGGTTTGAGGTCCACACCTCAAAGTCCTTGAGTGGACAGCTGATCGCGTTACCTGTCACTATCTGAAGACAAATGTCAGTTTTTATTAGCCCTTATCTTTCCTACATGGGCCAGTTTCTGTGCATCCCTTCCTCCCTGCAGAGGTGTGAGACGTGAGTCCCAGCCTCGCCGGAGTCCGTCTGATCTGTCTTTGCTTTTCTCACCAGCCTCCTCCTGGGCAGCCTGTATTTTACAGCAGGGACCAGCACTTTACAACTTCTAACATTTTACAGCAATAATCCATACAACAGTTGATGTAACAGTTAGTATTTAAACAATAATTGGTTAGTATTTAATATTTAAACAATAACTAATATATATCTTAGCTAGTTCCTGAGAGATGGTGATTGGCAAATTCTAATATATTACTTATTACATCAGTAACAATATTAAAGCAGCTGTAGCTATTAACAGTATTATCACAGGATACTTTAAATGGCTGAAAAATCCTGAAGCTGAAGGTGACCATCTGAAGAGAGCTTCCCAGCGTCTATGCTCTCCATCCTTTTCTACTTTTTACCATTTCCTTTTATCTCGTTTTGCATCACGATGAACTGTCACCAGAGCTCTCTGTTCTGCAGTGCCAGAGCATCCTGTGTGTCACTCTGGTGGTCGGCAGCATCATGAGGAATTTCGCAGGTTTATTTTTTTGCATTTCACAGAGATCTTAAACTAAGATAATCACTTCTCTTGAATAGGCACACCCCGCTCCTTACCACCATATTGACACGAATCAAAGGAACATATTTCACAAGAAGTGTCTGTTTATCTGCTTCGTGTAGATGAATTCTCTTCCCGACTGCTGACAGGCTTGGGGACATTCGATTCAATTCATTAACAGTCCCTTGAGAGGACAACAAGAAACAAAGCCAGATCTTAAAAACGACACCTCGCCCTCTCTTCACTGCAGGGCCAAGCCACCTTTGGAGCTCCTTTGTCCCGTCCTGAACAGGGCATTCCCAGAGGCGCTGAGGGGATGCGGGCTCCGACCTGGCCAGAGACCGCTCCGACCGCTTTTGGAGTCCGGGAAGTGACAGGGGGTGAACCCCCTCTCCAGCTACAGGAACGCTTTCACATAGTCCCAACACACGCACCCTTCACTTTCTCCGCCGTCAAGAGCCCAGCTCCAAATTTGAAAAGATCCAGTGATTCCTCCCACACCAAAGGTGCCACAAGGGAAAGCCTTGGCTGGTTCTCACCAGCCCTTTGCCACCTACTCAGTTAATGCGCCAAGAAAACTGTGGCTCTGCCTTTCTGTACTCAACAACAATCCCTTCACCTTCCCAGTCGCCAAGAGCCCAGCTCAAAAACTGAAAAAATACTGTCATTTCTCCCACACCAAAGGTGTCAGGAGGGAAAGGCTCTGCTGGTTTTTACTGGCCCTTTGCAGCATACTCACTGCCAAACAAAGCCATGGCTCCGCCATTCCCGTATTCACCCAACACTGCCGCGGGTTAACGCACAGACTCCGTAGATGTGATCCCAGAGACGTTTATTACAATTTACAAGCAGCTTTTATAGATCATTCTTCCAGCCACGATGTGCCCATGTGCCCTTTGCTTAGTTATGATGGGTTTACAACCAGTAGTGCACGCGCCTGTTTAAGCTTTGCTATTGGCTGTGCTTAAAAATCATTATTTTCTGTCTGCTAAACTGAATGTCTGCCAGCATCTCGCACTCCCCATGCCAGCTGCTCGCACTCCCCATGTCAGCTTCTCGCACTCCCCATGCCAGCTGCTCACACTCCCTTTTTCATAAATTCATAGATTTCTAGGTTGGAAAAGACCTTAGAGATCATCGAGTCCAACCATCCCTAATCCCCATTAAACCATATCCTCAAGTAGCTCATCCACCCTATTCTTAAACACATCCAGGGATGGGGACTCAACCACCTCCCTGGGCAGCCTATTCCAGTGGCTGACAACCCTTTCAGAGAAGAAATACTTCCTAACATCCAACCTGAATCTCCCCTGGACTAAGCTTATGCCCATTTCCTCTTGTTCTATCACCCATCACTAATGTAAAGAGCCCTTCCCCCACCTCCCCACCATCTTTTCTCAAGTATTTATAGGCCGTAATCAGGTCTCCCCTCAGCCTCCTCTTCTCCAGGCTAAACAGCCCCAACTCCCTCAGCCGCTCCTCATAAGTTTTATTTTCCAGCCCCTTGACCAGTTTAGTTCGCCCTTCTTTGGACTCGCTCCAGGAGCTCAATATCTCTCTTAAAGCGAGGGGCCCAAAACTGGACACAATATTCCAGGTGCGGCCTCACCAGTGCCGAGTACAGGGGCAGGATCACTTCCCTGCTCCTGCTGGTCACACTATTCTTGATACACGCCAGTATCCCATTGGCCTTTTTGGCCACCTGGGCACACTGCTGGCTCATATCAAGCCGGTAGTCAACCAACACCCCCAGGTCCTTCTCCGCCAGGCAGCTCTCCAGCCAGCTCTTCCCCGAGCCTATAGCGATGCTTGGGGTTTTTATACCCCAAGTGAAGGACTCTGCACTTGGCCTTATTAAAGCTCATGCCATTGGCCTCAGCCCAACGATCCAGTCTGTTCAAATCCCTCTGAAGGGCCTCCCTACCCTCGAGCAGATCGACACAGCCTCCCAGCTTGGTGTCGTCCGCAAATTTACTGAGGGTACATTCAATCCCCTCATCCAGGTCATTGATAAAGATGTTAAACAGAACTGGACCCAGCACTGAGCCCTGGGGAACCCCACTGGTGACCGGCCTCCAGCCGGATTTAGCCCCATTTACCACCACTCTTTGGGCCCGGCCATCCAGCCAGTTTTTAACCCAAAGGAGGGTGTGCCTATCCAGGCCAGCAGTTACCAGTTTCTCAACCAGAACACTATGAGAAACTGTATCAAAGGCTTTACTGAGGTCAAGGAAAACTACATCCACAGCCCTTCCCTCGTCAACCAGGCGGGTCACCCCTTCATAGAAGGTGATCAGGTTTGATTGGCAAGACCTGCCTTTCATAAACCCATGTTGACTGGGCCTGATCACCCGGTTAACCTGTATGTGCTCATTAATAGCACTCAAGATAACCTGTTCCATGACTTTGCCCGTCACCGAGGTCAGACTGACAGGCCTGTAGTTCCCCGGATCCTCCTTCCGCCCTTTTTTGTAAATGGGGGTAACATCCGCCAGCCTCCAGTCCAGCGGAACTTCCCCAGTGAGCCAAGACTGCCCAAAGATAATGGACAGGGGTTTGGCAATGACATCCGCCAGCTCTCTCAGGACTCTCGGGTGGATACCATCAGGCCCCATAGACTTGTGGGCATCCAGCCGAAGGAGCAGATCCTTGACCCGTTCCTCTTGGATCACAGGAGCTTCGATTTGCTCTCCCTCCCTGCTCTCAGACACCGAAGGCCAGCTCACCTGGGAACTGCTGACCTTATTATTAAAGACTGAGGCAAAGAAGGCATTAAGGACCTCAGCCTTGTCCTCATCCCTAGTGACTAACGTACCCCCTGAGTCCAGTAGGGGCTGGAGGTGATCTTTAGCCCTCCTTTTGTTATTACATTATTTATAGAAAGACTTTTTGTTGTCCCTTACGGAGCAGGCTAGTCTAAGTTCCAGTTGGGCTTTTGCCCCCCTGATTATCTCCCTACATGTCCTAACTTCCTCCCTGTATTGATTCCTGGATGCCTGCCCATTCTTCCAAGACTTATAGACATCCCTTTTTCTTTTGAGATGTTCCCAAATCTCCTTTGTCATCCAAGCTGGTTTGCTACCCCGGCGACTCGACTTCCGGCACACAGGGACAGCTCGCTCCTGTGCCTCCAGAATTTCCTTTTTGAATAGTAACCATCCCTCCTGTCGCCCCCTTACCCTTGAGAGCTGTCTCCCATTGGACTTTGTTAACCAGACTTCTAAACAGCCCAAAGTCAGCTCTCCCAAAGTCCAGCTTGGCCGTTTTAGTGTTCCCCCTCCTAACTTCCCCTAGAATTGAGAATTCTATATCTCGTGGTCACTATGCCCCAGGCATCCTCCAACCTTCACATCTCCCACAAGACCTTCTCTGTTCACAAACAGCAGGTCTAGGGGAGCACCTTCTCTAGTCGGTTCACTGACCAGTTGTGATAGGAAGTTGTCCTCCACACTCTGCAGGAACCGCCTAGACTGTTTCCTGACTGCCATGTTATACTTCCAACAGACATCAGGTAGGTTAAAGTCACCCATAAGGACAAGGGCTGGTGAGCGCGAGACTTCCCCCAGTTGTTTAAAGAATAGCTCATCAGTCTCACTGTCCTGATAGGGTGGCCTGTAGCAGATTCCCACTACAATATCCGCCTTCATAGGCCCCCCTTTGATTTTCACCCACAGACATTCTACTAGGTCATCCCCAACATTTAACTCTAAACAGTTTAGACCTTCCCTTACATACATGGCAACCCCACCACCCCTTCTACCTCTCCTATCCCTCCTAAA
Organism: Tauraco erythrolophus; assembly: GCF_009769465.1. Lineage (NCBI taxonomy): Eukaryota > Metazoa > Chordata > Aves > Musophagiformes > Musophagidae > Tauraco > Tauraco erythrolophus. The sequence goes on along the minus strand of NW_028238627.1, from coordinate 132,943 downwards.
GAGCCTGTAGCCATCCATGGTAGCACTCCAGTTATACGAGTCATCCCACCATGTTTCAGTGATGGCAACTATGTCATAGTTTCCCCGGAAACTATTTCATCAGCATTCTTCCTCTTTATCGGTGTTTCCCAACTTCGTCAAGAACAGACTTAAATCATCAAGGTCAAACCCCAACTGTGTGGATGATTCCACAGTGATCAGACCCAGTCAGCATGGGTTTACAACAGGCAGGTCCTACTTGACTAACCTGGTCTTCTGTGAAAGGATGACTTGCTTGGTGGACAAGGGAAAGGCTGTGGATGCTGTCTACCTCAACTTTAGCAAAGTCTTTGAAAATGTTTCCTGTAGCATTCTCCTGGAGAAACTGGCTGCTCATGGCTTTAGTGGGCGTACACTTCCCTGGGTAAAATACTGGCTGGATGGCCAGGCCCGAAGAGTTGTGGTGAATGGAGTTCAAGCTAGTTGGTGGCCGGTCACAAGTGGTATCCCTCAGTTCTGTTTAATATCGTTATCAATGATCTGGATGAGGGGATGGAGTGCACCCTCAGTAAGTCTGCAGACGACACCAAGCTGGGTGGGAGTGTTGATCTGCTTGAGGGTAGGAAGGCTCTACAGAGGGATCTGGACAGGCTGGATTGATCGGCTGAGGCCACTTGTATGAGGTTCAACAAGGCCAAGTGTCGGTACTGCACTTGGGTCACCACAATCCCATGCAACGCTACAGGCTTGGGGGAGAGTGGCTGGAAAGGTGTCTGGCAAAAAAGGCCTGTGGGTGTTGGTCAACAGCCGAATATGAGCCAGCAGTGTGCCCAGGTGGCCAAGAAGACCAAGAGCATCCAGACTTGTGTCAAAAAGAGTGTGGCCAGCAGGACTAGGAAAGTGATTGTCCTCCTGTACTTGTCACTGGTGAGGCCCCACCTCGAATACCGTGTTCAGTTTTGGGCCCCTCAATACAAAAAAGACATTGAGGTGCTGGAGCGTGTCCAAAGAAAGGCAAGGAAGCTGGTGAAAGCTCTAGAGCACAAATCTTATGAGGAAGGGCTGAGGGAACTGGGGTTGTTTAGCCTGGAGAAAAGGAGGCTGAGGGGAGACCTTGTCACTCTGTACAACTTCCTGGAAGGAGGCTGTAGCCAGGTGGGTTTTGGTCTCTTCTGCCAAGTAGGAAGTGATAGGATAGGAGGAAATGGCCTCAAGTTGATCCAGGGGAAGTGTAGATTGGCTATTAGGAAAAATTTGTTCACCAAAAGGGTTGTCAAGCATTGGAACAGGCTGTCCAGGGAAGTGGTTGAGTCACCATCTCTGGAGGTATTTCAAAGGTGGGTAGATGTGGTGCTCAGGGACATGGTTCAGTGTTGGACTTGGCGGTGCTGGGTTAACTGTTGGACTCGATGATCTTCAAGGTCTTTTCCAACCTAAACGATGCTGTGATTCCCCACAAGGGTGCTTCAGCTACGTAGGGCAGGGGCCACCTCTGTGTGGATAACTAAATCAAGCCCTGAATGTTGATTTTTAGGAACAACTTGAACCTTGTGCAGAAAAGAACTCAATGGAATAGCTGAACACGTCTTCCTTTCCAGCATGACTAACTTCATGAATGTTCATCATTTTTTCATGTTTTTTTCTAACAGCAGCAAGGGCGTTGTACTGGCAAGCTGATAACGCTCCCTCCCTCTGTGTGAATAGTTTTATGCAGCCACTTACCAACGAAATGTTCTTATCAATTGTTCAAATAGAGGAACACTGCTCAGAAGAACTACTTGTCCTGGCTTCAGCTGGGACAGAGTCAGCTCTTCTTTTCAGCAGCCAGAAGAGCTCCGTGTTTGGTTTCAGTCTGAGACTTGCTCTGAGAACGCTGACGGCGCACTGATGTTTGTGGTTGGCCCTGAGGCCGCAAGGACTCTTCAGCTGCCGTGTTCTTGCCCGTGTGCAGGAGCACAACAGGATAGGGGGGAGCATGGCTGGGACAGGGGTGTCCACAACTCCCCTTCTGATCTGAACTTAGACTTAGGACTGAGGGCCAAACTGGCCAGTGAAGTATTCCATATCACACAGCGTCATGCCCAGTATAAAAGTGAGGGTCAGATGGAAAGAAGGGCCTTTGCTCTTCCTGGGCTCTCACTCTCGATCTCTGAGAGTGCTCTCTCTGTCTCTCTCTTTTTGGGCCTCTCACTTGTCCGGGATTGCGGTGTTGGGACTTATCTGTTTTAGGATCGTTAGTCCAGGAATAGACGGGGCTTGGTCAAGGATCCTGTGCCTGGCAGGATCGTGGAGCAGATCCTCCTGGCAACTATGCTAAGGCACATGGTAAAAAAGGACGTTATTGGTGACAGCCAACATGGCTTCACTACGGGCAAATTAAGCCTGACAAATTTGGTGGCCTTCTACGACGGGGTTACAGCATTGGTGGATGAGGAAGAGCAACTGACGTCATCTTCCTGGATTTGTGCAAAGCATTTGACACTGTCCCACACGACAACCTTGTTGACATGGATTTGATGGACGGATCACTCAGTGGATAGCAACTGATGGATGGTCACGCTCAAAGAGTTGCAGTCAACATGGCTCCATGTCCAAGTGGAGGCCAGTGACGAGTGGTGTTCCTCAGGGGTCAGTACTGGGGCCAGTGCTATTTAACATCTTTGTTGGCGACATGGACAGTGGGATGGAGTGCACCTTCAGCACGGTTGCAGATGACACCAAGTTGTGTGGTGTTGTGGACACGCTGGAGGGAAGGGATGCCATCCAGAGGGACCTTGACAGGCTGGAGAGGTGGGCCTGTGAGAACCTCATGAAGTTCAACAAGGCCAAGTGCAAGGTCCTGCACGTGGGTCGGGGCAATCCCAAGCACAAGTACAGGCTGGGTGGAGAATGGATTGAGAGCAGCCCTGAGGAAAAGGACTTGGGAGTGCTGGTGAGTGAGAAGCTCAACATGAGCTGGCACCGTGCGCTGGCAGCCCAGAAAGCCAACCGTGCCCTGGGCTGCATCCAAAGCAGCATGGGCAGCAGGTCGAGGGAGGGGATTCTGCCCCTCTACTCTGCTCTTGTGAGACCCCCTTGCAGTGCTGCATTCAGCTCTGGGGTCTCCAACACAAGAAGGACATGCAGCTGCTGGAGCAAGTCCACAGGAGGGCCACAGAGATGATGCGAGGCCTGGAGCACCTCTACTATGAAGACAGGCTGAGAGAGTTGGGGCTGTTCAGCCTGGAGAAGAGAAGGGGGGGTTATCTTGTAGTAGCCTTCCAGTACCTAAAGGGGGCCTACAGGAAAGCTGGAGAGGGGCTTTTTACAAGGGCGTGTAGTGACAGGACATGGGGCAATGGATTTAAACTGAAAATGGGCAGATTTAGATCAGATATAAGGAAGAAATTTTTCACTCTGAGAGTGGTGAGGCACTGGACCAGGTTGCCCAGAGAAGCTGTGAGAAACTAGGGACTATGGTATTGTTTATTAAGATTTATGTTAAGCCTAATGTAAAGGTTAGACAACAAAAGAAAAGATAACCGTAATTGCTTACACAAACTAAACCAGACACCACTTGCGCAAGCTAAAACTATCTGCAGGAGGATCTAAAGAACTGAGACTCTTGCAAAACAATAGAAGACCATCTAAAGGTAATCAAGGAAGACTTCAAGCCTTCAGCCTCAACGATCACCAGGAGGCAGATAAAAGACCCCCTAACGACAACTAGGACGTGCGCAGAATATTCCACTTAAGACACGATTGCGGAACTGGAGGACTGATAAAAAGAGACTGTTTTGAATGCGAGGGACGGCAGTTGGCAGAGCGCAGACTCCCCTGTCGTCCAGCGCTGTTTTTGCTCATATTCTACTTGCTACAATTAATAAAATCATAATTGAATTATGATCCGTTGTGGTCACAATTTATAACAATTCTGGTGCCGTGACTCGGATAAGGAACGGTGGGCATCTGTCCTCCGGGGAGGTGCCCCGCAGCAATCCGCGGCCCCGCGACTGACAGCCTACCTCAACCTTAACGACGAACCTAAATTCTAGAATAATGAGCAAAGGAAAAACCGGTAAAATCCCATAAATTCTGTGCACGGAAGTCCGGATGAAGACGCAGGACGCGTAAGTATATTGCGGATTTTTTCGCGGGTTTGCCGTTCGGGCGGGATTGGGTTACCTGGATTATAACGACTGAGAGGTTCGATATACTGAACCAAGTGAGTGCGGACCCTTAAGTACTGCGTTTCCCATCTCCCGCGAGGGACTGGGCCAGGAACAAGGGGAGCGAGTGAGTGTATGTTTGCGGATATTCCAGAAGATGGGGGCGAAGGGCAGCAAGCCTTCGACTCCCATGGGGAGGGCCCCCATTGTGCCTAAAAAAACCCCTTTAGCATATATTTTAGACAACTGGAAAAACTTCCCTGGGACTCTAGGGAAGGATAAGCAAAAAATGATAGAATACTGTATTAAGATATGGGGAGGGAAAGAGATTTCTAAGAGTATCTTTTGGCCGGTATATGGGTCAGAAGAAGATTGGGTAAGACAGCAATTAAACCTCTGGGTTAACAATAAAAAACCCCTTAACCCAGAGGAGAGCCAATATGCAGAGATATGGCTCGAGAAACCAAGAGCCAGATTATACCCACTACATGAAATAAAAACTAAACAAAAAAAAAAAGGGAAGAGCTAGACGAAACTCTTCTAACCCCCCCTCCTTATGCTCCACCGCCTGCTCTCGTAGCCCCTCCCGAGGTCCCTAGAGCACCCACTCCCCCACCAGAATCAGAACAGGGATCACCCCTGCCTCCGAGACGAGTGACTAGAAGTCAAAAGGGCGCAGTTCAAATGTATCCCTTAAGGGAAATGCCCATGGGGGGACCTCAGCCTGTAATTGGATATATTTTTGTACCCCTAAGCTCGGCAGACCTACGAGATTTTAAAAGGACCGAGATGGGGAACCTAATTGAAGACCCACTCGGAGTGGCAGAGAGATTAGATCAATTTTTAGGACCAAACCTTTATACTTGGGATGAAATGCAGTCTATCCTCGGTCAGTTATTTACGACTGAGGAAAGAGATATGATTAGGCAAGCAGGAATGAGACTGTGGGATGCTCAACATGCCCAGGGACCCCAAGCAGATATTAAATGGCCACTCCAAAGACCTAATTGGGATAATCAGGATCCGGTGCATAGAACTCATATGCAGGACCTGAGAACTATAGTAATTCAGGGAATTAGAGAAGCAGTACCCCGTGGCCAAAATATCAATAAAGCATTTAATGAAATGCAAAAGAAAGATGAAAGCCCTACTGAGTGGCTGGAACGACTGAGGAAAGCCCTTCAGCTGTACTCTGGGGTAAATCCAGACGACCCTTTAGGGCAAGTGCTCCTCAAAACCCAGTTTGTGGCAAAATCATGGGAAGATATTAGAAGAAAAATTGAAAAATTAGAAGACTGGCAAAATAGAGGATTAGATGAATTATTGAGGGAGGCTCAGAAAGTTTATGTAAGAAGGGAAGAGGAAAGTAATAAACGACAAATAAAAATGATGGTAGCAGCGGTCAGAGAAGATCGCAAAGGGCAGACTGGTAAACACAGATCTGCTGGAACAAAACAAGGAAACGTGATAGTAAAAAAGGAACAGAGATGTTGTTTTTACTGTGGAAAGAGGGGACATATAAAGAAGAGTTGCAGAGAAAGGATTAGGGATGAGGAAATATTGAAAACGGAATAGGAAAGTCAGGGGCTCTATATCTTAGGGGACCGGAGTCATCATGAGCCCTTGATAAAATTAAAAATAGGTCCCCATAAACAAGAATTCACCTTTTTAGTAGACACTGGAGCTGAAAAATCAACCATTAAGCAAGTACCTGAGGGATGTAAAATTTCCCCTGAAAAGGTACAAGTAATTGGGGCAAAAGGAGAACCCTTTAAAGTAAACAAAATCAAAAATGTAGTATTCGAAACTGAAAATAAATTTGGAATAGGTGAACTCTTGCTCGTCCCTGAAGCAGAATTTAATCTGTTAGGACGAGATTTAATTGTTGAATTGCAATTAGAAATTAAAGTGAAAAATCAAGAGCTAACAGTGTCTGCTTATCCTTTGACCGTGGGTGATCAAAAACAAATTAACCCTGATGTCTGGTACTCTCCGGACACAATTAGTAGGCTGGAAATCCCACCAATTAAAATCCAAATTTCCGAACCCCACATACCTGTGAGGGTAAGGCAATATCCCATATCCCTAGAAGGACGGAGGGGATTAAAACCAGAAATTGATCGATTGTTAGCCCAAGGAATCTTAGAGCCTTGTATGTCACCCTTTAACACCCCTATTCTGCCCATAAAGAAACCAAATGGGAAATATCGGCTCGTACATGATTTAGAATCATAGAATCATAGAATCATAGAATGGTTAGGGCTGGAAGGGACCTTCAAAGGTCATCTAGTCCAACCCCCCTGCAAGGAACAGGGATATCTCCAACTAGATCAGGTTGCTCAGGGCCTTGTCCAACCTGGCCTTGAACGTCTCCAGGGATGGAGCATCCACCACCTCTCTGGGCAACCTGTTCCAGTGTTCTACCACTCTCATAGTAAAAAATTTTTTCCTAACATCCAACCTGAACCTACCTCCCTCTATTTTAAAACCATTACCCCTTGTCCTATCATAACTGGCCCTCCTGAACAGCCTCTCCCCATCTTTCCTGTAGGCCCCCTTGAGGTACTGGAAGACCGCTATAAGGTCACCCCGGAGCCTCCTCTTCTCCAGGCTGAACAGCCCCAACTCTTTCAGCCTGTCCTCATAGGAAAGGTGCTCCAGCCCTCTTATCATCTTTGTGGCCCTCCTCTGGACCCTCTCCAACTGGTCCATGTCCTTCTTATGTTGGGGGCTCCAGAACTGGACGCAGTACTCCAAGTGAGGTCTCACAAGGGCAGAGTAGAGGGGGAGAATCACCTCCCTCGACCTGCTGGCCACACTCCTCTTGATGCAGCCCAGGACGCGGTTGGCCTTCTGGGCCGCAAGAGCACATTGCCGGCTCATATTGAGCTTCTCGTCCACCAGTACTCCCAAGTCCTTCTCCTCAGGGCTGCTCTCGATCCAATCACCACCCAGTCTGTATTTATGCCTGGGATTGCCACGACCCAGATGTAGGACCTTGCATTTGGCCTGGTTAAACTTCATGAGGTTGGTACGGGCCCACCTCTCCAGCCTGTCAAGGTCCCTCTGGATGGCATCCCTCCCTTCCAGCGTGTCAACGGCACCACACAGCTTGGTGTCATCGGCGAACTTGCTGAGGGTGCACTCCATGCCACTGTCCACGTCACCGACAAAGATGTTGAAGAGGGTCAGGGCCCAACACGGACCCCTGAGGGACGCCACTCGTGACCGGTCTCCACTTGGACATTGAGCCGTTGACCACTACTCTCTGAGTGCGGCCATTGAGCCAATTCCTTATCCACCGAGTGGTCCATCCATCAAACCCATGACTCTCTAATTTAGAGAGAAGAATGTCGTGCGGGACAGTGTCAAAAGCTTTGCACAAGTCCAGGTAGATGACATCCATTGGTCGACCCTTGTCCACCGATGCTGTCACCCCATCGTAAAAGGCCACCAAGGGAAATATTTCTTATTTAAGGGAAATAAACAAGAAAACTATCACCTGGTTCCCTGTAGTAGCAAATCCATACACACTGCTAAGCAAGTTAGGACCCCATAACTCCTGGTATAGTGTAGTCGATTTAAAGGATGCCTTTTGGGCCTGTCCACTGGCAGAAGAATGCCGTGATTATTTTGCCTTTGAATGGGAAGACATAGAGACAGGCCGTAGACAGCAATTGAGATGGACCGTGCTTCCCCAAGGGTTCACTGAGTCCCCTAATCTGTTTGGACAGGCCCTGGAAGAGCTCTTAAAAGAATACCAAGTGCAAACAGGAAACATGCTGTTACAGTATGTAGATGATCTGCTCTAGGGAATAGATCTGCTCTGTAGCAGGGAATAATAAGGAGGATGTAAGAAAAGAAAGCATTCGACTCCTAAACTTCCTTGCACAAAAGGGACTACGGGTATCACGAGAAAAGTTACAATTTGTAGAAGAAAAAGTGAAATATTTGGGGCATTATTTGTTTAACGGCAAGAAGATATTAGATCCAGAATGCGTTAAAGGAATTCTGGAATTACCTATGCCTGTCACTAAGAGACAAATTCGGCAGGCATTAGGGCTATTTGGATATTGTAGGCAGTGGATAGAAAACTACAGCTTTAAAGTTAAATTCTTATATGAACAATTGTCTAAAGATAAAATACCCAAGTGGACCCCTCAGGATCAAGAGCAGTTTGCCAAGCTCAAAAGGGAGCTAAGTCAAGCACCAGTTTTAAGCCTACCAGATTTGAAGCGGCCATTCCAGTTATTTGTTAACATCCATGAAGGAACGGCATTCAGGGTATTAACTCAGGAATGGGCCGGACAAAAGAAGCCGGTGGCACCTATCAAAGCTGTTGGACCCTGTGAGCAGGGGTTGGCCGAGCTGTTTACAAATCATTGTTGCTGCTGCCTTATTACTTGAGGAAACGAATCGCATTACCTTTAATGGAGAAGTTGTCTTATATGCACCTCATAACATCAGGGGAGTGTTGCAACAAAAAGCAGAAAAATGGCTTACAGATAGCCGATTATTAAAGTATGAGGGAATACTTATAGAATCCCCTAAACTATCTTTGAAAACTACTGGAGCAGTTAACCCTGCTGAATTTTTTTATCCAGGAGAAGGTAATGAACCATTACACAATTGTTTTCAAACAATTGAACAGCAGACACGCATTAGGCCAGACTTAGAAGAAGAGGAACTACAATGTGGAGAAGTATTATTTATAGATGGGTCATCACGAATAGTGGAAGGTAAACGATTGTCTGGATATGCCATCGTTAAGTTGGAAAAAGGAGAATTTAAGACATTAGAATCAGGCCCCCTAAGTGCCAGCTGGTCGGCTCAAGCCTGTGAACTGTATGCATTGTGGAAAGCATTAGTGTCACTAAAAGGAAAAGATGGAACCATATATACAGACTCACGCTATGCGTTTGGAGTGGTACACACTTTTGGGAAAATATGGGAAGAAAGAGGATTCGTTAACTCGCACGGAAAAGAATTGATACACCCGGAGTTAATTCGGCGAGTTCTGGGGGCATTAAAATTGCCAAATAAAATAGCAGTTGTACATATAAAGGGACACCAACGAGGCACAAGTTACCAAGTTAGGGGAAACAATGCAGCTGATACAGAAGCAAAACGAGTGGCAGGCAATTATAACATGATTTTAACTATACAACAAATACCTGTTAGTAAAAGTTTGAGTTTTGAATCTGCAGAAAAGGAAAAACTGGAACAAATGGGAGCTAAGGAACAGGATGGTAAGTACATATTGCCAGATGGAAGAGAAGTTTTGCCGAAGGGCATAGCACTCGAAATATTTTCAAAAATACACAGTAAAACACACTGGGGAACCCAGGCGCTAGTTGATCATTTCAACCAACAGTTTGCCTGTATAGGCGTATATAACATAGCGAAGGCAGTCACGGTGACCTGTGAGATCTGTCAAAAGGTTAATCGAAACAACCTGAGACAAAAACCTCTTGGAGGGCGTTCCCCAGCATACAGACCTTTCTCACACATACAAGTGGATTTTACTGAATTACCCAGGGTAGGGCGTTATAAATATTTATTAGTAATGGTAGATCATTTAACACATTATGTTGAAGCTTTTCCCACCTCCAAGGCAACTGCTAACCAAGTTACTAAAGTGTTACTTGAACACATAATACCTCGATATGGAGTACCTGGAGTAATCGATTCAGATAGAGGAACACACTTTGTGTCAAAAATTGTTAGAGATCTAACAGAAAGTTTGGGTATTAAGTGGGAATACCATACGCCATGACATCCACAAAGTTCGGGAAAAGTTGAAAGGATGAATGGGGAAATCAAAACTATTTTAACTAAATTAATATTAGAAACTAAATTATCATGGATTAAGTGCCTACCTATGGCACTACTGATTCTCAGAACTAGACCCCGAGCGGATGTAGGAATATCAGCGTTTGAAATGGTGTATGGAATGCCCTATAGAATTGAAAACCCACAAACAAATGTTTTGATTCGAGACCGTGTAATTAATGAATATGTTTCGCAACTAGCAGAACATCGAAATAAGCTTTGGGAATACGGCTTGATTGTGCAACGGCCCCCGTTGGACTTAAAAATCCACAGTGTTAAACCTGGAGATTGGATATTAATCAAAGTATGGAAGGAAGAGACCCTAAAACCTAACTGGGAAGGACCTTATCTTGTTTTACTTACAACAGAAACTGCTGTCCGAACTGCTGAGCGTGGATGGACTCATGCCAACCGCATTAAAGGCCCAGTGACGAAACCCCACTGGAAAGTAATCAGTACTCCAGGTGACACCAAGATAACCCTGAAGAGATAACATGATAATAAATACTTTATTTGATTATTTTACCATATTATCTTTTGGAGTGAAGTGTGTATTATCGTTTATACTTGCAATAGTTGGTTCTTTGCTTGTTTATTATATATGGAAACATACTAAGTGTGCTAGAGGAAATTGTTAAACTTATGCAGCCTCACAATATTGAATATAGGAAATATCCTGATATAAAAGATACATGCATTTTAAATATACGAATTAGATGTAATGATTTGAACTGCAATTGTTATCCATTTGTTTGTTTCAAGTGTAAGGTATGCCGAGATAAATGGTGGACACACTGTGAATATGAATACCCTCCAATAGGAGTCTGTACACAGTGTTGGAAAATTCAAAGAACTCTCATGGAGTGGAAACAAAAACAATTAGAGTTTGAACAAGCAATCATTCGAGAATCACGGGAGTGGTGGGAAATTTTTGCTAAAGGGATAAACCCTCAATATTATTGTTACCACTCCAATGAACCAGTTCCCTTTGTAACTGAAATCCTGACTATAAAGTGTAGACGGGAAGTACTAACTGTGTCTTGCTTTGTCCCACAAGTTAAAGCTGCAAAGTGGAGCACCCACATAAACAGGCAGAAAATCCAAAGCAGCTATTCTCCTGAAGAATTCCCTTGCTGCCGAGAAGATGGTACACCTCGTGGCTCGAAGCAACCGAGTCGACGGGCGAGGCAGAGGAGGAACAAACTGTGGAGAAAAGAACCAGCGCAATGGGACGCAGAAAAAGCAATGGCTGAACTTCCCCAAGATTGGTAAAAATATACTGGAATTAACGGAGGTAACAAACACCCTTTTTCTTGGTATACCGCTAGTGTTATTATTGATAGTGGCACAAACAAATGAAAATCCTCATGAACCGACACTTTGGAAACTCTATAATTTACAGGAATCAAAATTAATACAAAATCGAACTGGTCCAGGAAATAATTGGAATTTTACTGTACATTTATATTCAATGATACCTTTTGAACATGGTGGGTGCTACGGACAGACGTGTCCACAAATAAGTCGATCAGCAGCCCAATGTAAAGCATATTATGTATGCCCAGCCTCAAATCCTGGAAAAAGTTATTGTAACTATCCTGGACATTTTTACTGTGGCTATTGGGGATGTGAAACTTTAGCATCAGATTGGAGAGCTGGAGGAGATGATTATCTAGAGATCAGATGGGGACCTCCTAATTGTACCCCACCAAAACATGGATATGACGGAGGAGTACAAGGACCATGTGGTCCACCACACACATGTTGGAGACTAGAAATTAAGATAAAGAAACCAGGGGATGAATCATGGTGGATAGGTCGAACTTGGGGAATTAGGTATTGGGAACCCAGAACAGATAGAGGAAGTATGTTTAAAATAATAAAAGAAAGACTTCCTTATGATCCTTTACCCATAGGACCAAATCAAGTCCTAAATCCACCCGATTCCTCTGAAGAAAAGGTTGCCCCCACAAGCGTCACAACCATTTCTCCAAACTCCCTTTCGACAACAACCAAAGACACTGTAACTGAATTCTCCTTATCCAGGGATCTAGAATTGTCAGAACCCAAAGACCCCTTATGGAATCTAATGCAAGCCTCTTATCGTGCCCTTAATGAAAGTAAACCAAATTTAACTGAAGAATGCTGGTTATGTTACAATACTAGACCACCATATTTTGAAGCAATTGCAAAGCTAGGTAAGATTCAATGGTCTAACGGTTCAAACCCACAAGAATGTCCATGGGATGAACTAAGAAACCATACGCAAGGAATTACTATTCAATTAGTAACAGGTCAAGGAAAATGTATAGGTACAGTGCCCAAAAAAATATCAGCCTTTGTGCAACCGAACAGTCACTAACATCAATATAGAGAAACACAAGAACCAAAATAACAAATGGGCTGTCCCGACACCAGGAGCTAAATGGGTTTGTTCCGACATCGGAGTAACACCTTGCTTATCCCTAAATGTATTTAATCAATCTCAGTTTTGCGTACAGGTGATTATTGTCCCTCGTCTGATCTATCACACCTCTGAGGAGGTGTTGTGCCACTTCGAAGAAGACTTGAATAGACAAAAACGAGAGCCAATTACAGTGGTAACCTTGGCTACACTGCTGATAGCGGGCGGAGTTGGGGCAGGTACAGGCATAGCCTCCCTAGTAAAAGGTCAAGAATTACAAAGTTTGCAACTGGCTGTAAATGAGGATTTAGAAAGAATAGAACAATCCATTAAACGTTTAGCCACTTCAGTAAAGTCTTTATCAGAAGTAGTGCTGCAAAATAGAAGAGGATTAGATCTATTGCTCTTGGAAAAAGGAGGGTTATGTGTAGCTCTCAAAGAAGAATGTTGTTCCTTTACTGATCATACGGGAATAGTCCTAGATACCATGTCGGAACTCCAAAAAAGGTTGGAACAACGTAAAAAGAATCTGGAGGCGGGCAGGTCATGGTATGAAAACTGGTTTAACGTTTCACCTTGGCTAACCACTTTATTGTCTGCTTTAGCAGGACCGCTTATTATGTTGATTTTAGGACTTATATTCGTACCTTGTATATTACGCTATATTTTACACTTTATTAGAGAACGGTTTGACATAGCTAAATTGCTTATTCTAACAACGGGGTCTGGGGCAAAATATAAGAGTGTATCTATCAATGAAGATGAAGATTGTTGTGAATGTGTTATGCCACGAAAAAGCTATGATTGTAATTGTGAGGTATTACCTTGTGAGTGTTATAATAAATGTTAGGATTGTGGAAAAAGGTTAGTTTGCAGTACCGAGAATGAAAGTAGCGTCTAATAAACAATGATAGGATAAAAAGAAAAAGGGGGGATTGTGAGAAACTAGGGACTATGGTATTGTTTATTAAGATTTATGTTAAGCCTAATGTAAAGGTTAGACAACAAAAGAAAAGATAACCGTAATTGCTTACACAAACTAAACCAGACACCGCTTGCGCAAGCTAAAACTATCTGCAGGAGGATCTAAAGAACTGAGACTCTTGCAAAACAATAGAAGACCATCTAAAGGTAATCAAGGAAGACTTCAAGCCTTCAGCCTCAACGATCACCAGGAGGCAGATAAAAGACCCCCTAACGACAACTAGGACGTGCGCAGAATATTCCACTTAAGACACGATTGCGGAACTGGAGGACTAATAAAAGGAGACTGTTTTGAATGCGAGGGACGGCAGTTGGCGGAGCGCAGACTCCCCTGTCGTCCAGCGCTGTTTTTGCTCATATTCTACTTGCTACAATTAATAAAATCATAATTGAATTATGATCCGTTGTGGTCCCAATTTATAACAAAGCTGTGGCTGCCCCATCCCTGGCAGTGTTCCAGGCCAGGTTGGATGGGGCTTTGAACAACCTGGTGTAGTGGAGGGTGTCCCTGCCCATGGCAGGGGGGTTGGAACTGGATGGTCTCTGAGGTCCCTTCCAACCCAAACCATTCCATGATTCAGTGACTGTCACACGCCTGAGAAGGCCCCGGGCAGTGGCACCCGGAGCTGCCAAGGGCACACAGGACGGAGCTCTGCAGTGGCCGCGGGCACCGGGGGCACGTGAGAGGCATTGGCCAGGGCTGCCAGGGCCTCTGTGCAGGGAGAGCAGGGCCTGCCTGTGCCAGGCACAGCCGGTTACAGCCGGTCCCAGCCGGTCATGGGCATCTCTATGGCAACTGTCCCAGCCTTGTGATGGGTGGATCTCCCAGTGCCCCGGGACCATTGTGACAGAGGGCCCCGTGGCGACTGGGGGGGTCTTAAAGAGCGAGAGTGCCGGGTGCCCACTGCTAGGAGAACAGCTGCCTCGTGAGGAGCATCTCTCCTGTGGCACAGAGCGTCAGGGGCACCAGAGTGCCCACTGCTGGGAGAGCAGCTGCCTCGTGAGGAGCATCTCTCCTGTGGCACAGAGCGTCAGGGGCACCAGAGTGCCCACTGCTGGGAGAGCAGCTGCCTCGTGAGGAGCATCTCTCCTGTGGCACAGAGCGTCAGGGGCACCAGAGTGCCCACTGCTGGGAGAGCAGCTGCCTCGTGAGGAGCATCTCCTGTGGCACTGGGCACCAGGGGCGCCGGAGTGCCCACGGGTAAGAGGGCGAAGATGCCCGCGGATAAGAAGGCGAAGATGCCAATGGATAAGAAGGCAGAGGGCCGCTCCCAACCCACCAACAGGCTGCCGAGCTGGCAGCGGAGGAGCCAGGTGAGGGACGGGGCAGGAGGGAGAGGCGGGGGGTGGGACGGGGCCGCACCGAGCGGGGCTTGCCGGCACTGTGGGGGCCGCTATGCCAAGGCAGCCACCTGCATGTCATGCTTCCTCCTCCATGCCATGCCTCCCTCCTCCATGCCATGCCTCCTCCTCCATGCCATGCCTCCCTCCTCCATGCCATGCCTCCCTCCTCCATGCCATGTCTCCCTCCTTCATGCCATGCCTTCCCATCCTGCAGGTGGACCATGGGCAGCCGCAGGCAGCGCCGCAGGGCAGCCGGAGCCAGGCCTCCTCCCGCCACGGGGACAGGCTGCCACAGCTCCCCTGCCCAGAGAGCTCGCAGGCCACCAGGAGCCGCCACGCACAGGTAGGGAGCCCAAGGGAGACGGGGCCAAATGTCTTTCCGATGCCAGGAGCCGCCAATGGCAGGAGGCGCAGGAGAGGACAGGCGGAACGGGCCACCATGGCGAGCTGAGCCCCGGTGGGGCTGGGTGCTGCCCAGAGGGCTGCAGGGGAGCCCGGCCACAGGAGCTGTGCCAGGGGGAAGCGGGGGCAAGGGCTGCGGTCATGCAGCCTCTCTTCTTGGCTTCTCTTGCAGACGGACAGCCAGGCGCAGAGGGTGGCACTGCCCCGTGTCAGAGTGGCACTGACCAGCAGCCGGGGGACACGGGAGGAGATGGCCGGCACACCGGCACTGCTGCCTCCCCCCAGGCAGGCAGCGGCAGCCGGGCAGACACAGGCAGCTCGGCCACGGGCACGTGCCGGAACCTCCCTGAAACTGCCTCCTCTGTCTCCAGCACCCGCTGCGTCTTCTGCCACAGGCAGGGAAGCGGCCATTGGCACGACAGGCAGCGGCCACCGACAGCTTGTCGTATCTGCTCGGAGCGTGCGCGGTGACCGGGGCACAGCCGTGAGGGTGGAAAGCTGGAGGCGTGCCCCACACAGCCCCGCAGCTCAGCCCGCGCCGAGTCCCCATGCACGTGGGGGCACTGGTGCTGCCAGCTGGGCCTCTGCGCCAGCTGCCCCGGGCAGGGACATGGGGCCGGGGCACCAAGGACGCGCAGCAGGGCAGGAACCAGCACGGCCGGTGGTGCGCATCAAGTACAACATCAGCAGCATGTCCCTGCGGGTGCAGTACGGGTCTCGCGCGGAGCATCTGCCTGTCCCGTCCACCAAGACGGAGCCTCGGGAGGAGCTGGAGAGGAGCTGCCTGGCCCACACCGGGCACAGCCCAGCCCAACTTGGGAAAGCCCCCCTGCAGCAGCAGCAGGAGGGCCCTGAGGAGTGGGAGCTCCATCAGCAGGAGGGCGAGGAGCCATCAGGGCACCTCAATGCCAGACCCAGGCAGGTGAGTGCCAAGGAGGGGAGGATGACAGCATGGGACAGGATGGGACAGGGGCATGAGCCTCCCTCTGCCTGGTGCCAGCGGCCGCACCACACAGCTGCAGCCAAGTTGCCTCCTGCATCCCTGTCATCTCCTGCATCTCTGTCATCTCCTGCATCCCTGTTGTGTCCTGCATCCCTGTCGTCTCCTGCATCTCTGTCATCTCCTGCATCCCTGTTGTCTCCTGCATCCCTGTTGTCTCCTGCGTCCCCGTTGTCTCCTGTATCCCTGTCATCTCCTGCATCCCCGTTGTCTCCTGCATCCCCGTTGTCTCCTGCATCCATGTCATCTCCTGCATCCCTCGTCTCCTGCGTCCCTGTCGTCTCCTGCATCCCTGTCCCAGCAGGTGCTGCTGGCAGGCCCCCGGCAGGCGTTTGCCAGTGGCAGCCAGGCTGCCTTTACAAATCCCCCTCTCTCCTTTCAGATCTGCAAGGTGAGCTCCTTTTTCTACGTGTGGCAGCCAGAGCTGACACATGTGGAGCTCACCCAGCACGTGCTGGAGTGGCTGGGGACCGATGTCCCCGGCAAGCAGCAGACGGGGGCAGCAGTGGGAACTGTCCTGCAAGCGCCAGAGGACAAGCCAGGGGCCTTGGCCGAGGAGGAGGTGGCTTGGGAAGATGACAGTGGCAAAGAGCTGCCCCAAGGAAAAGACACCTCCCTCTGCAACACCTGTGTCAAACCCTTGGTCCCAGAGCTCTGCCAGGACCACCATACTGGACCCCAGGAGAGGACCAGCTGGCCCACCAGCACGGGCACAGAAGCAGCCAGAGACACAGCTAGTGACATGCAGGGCACATCTCCTGCCCTGGTGGAGCTCACGGACGCGGAGCCGGCAGTCTCTGCGCTGGCTGCAGCTCCTGAGGAAGAGGAGCACCCTGCGCCTCTCGCCGCACGAGAGGAGGCGAAGGCACCAGCTGCCTCCGCCTTGGGCGAGCAGCCCACAGCAGCGCAGGCAGAGAGCCTGGCACCTGCCCCGCACAGCACCGCAGTCTCTGACGAAGTGCTGTGGGACACAGCCGAGCGCATTGTGAGAGATGCCGTGGGCAGGGCTGTGCTTGTCTTCCAGGGACTCAGCCAGGAGCCGGTGGAGCAGCGGGACCCGGCACACAGCACCACAGTGGCACTGACAGCAGGAAGAGACGAGGTCTGGGGGGCCGACAGCGGCAACGCCCCCACACCTCAGCCTGCCTCTGATCCCAGTGCATGTGAGGGCTCAGGTGCCGACGGCAGGGTCCCTGTGCCAGCTGCCCCTGGTGTGGATGTGGGGCCAGGGCACCGGGGACGTGCAGCAAGGCAGGGACCAGCAACGCTGGTGGTGCGTGTTGAGCGCTACGTCCACGGCATGTCCCTGCGGGTGCACTACAAGGCTCGCGCGGAGCATCTGCCCGTCTCGCCCACCAAGACGGAGCCTCAGGAGGAGCTGGAGAGGAGCTGCCTGGCCCACGCCAGGCACAGCCCAGTTCAACTCGGGAAAGCCCCCCTGCAGTGGCAGGATGGCACCGAGGAGTGGGAGCTCCATCAGCAGGAGGGCAAGGAGCCGTTGGGGCACCTCGATGTCAGACCCAGGCAGGTGAGTGCCAAGGAGGGGAGGATGACAGCATGGGACAGGATGGGACAGGAGCATGAGCCTCCCTCTGCCTGGGGCCAGCGGCTGCGCCACACAGCTGCAGCCCAGTCGCCTCCTGCATCCCTGTTGTCTCCTGCATCCCTGTCCCAGCAGGTGCTGCTGGCAGGCCCCCGGCAGGCGTTTGCCGGTGGCAGCCAGGCTGCCTTTACAAATCCCCCTCTCTCCTTTCAGATCTGCAAGGTGAGCTCCTTTTTCTACGTGTGGCAGCCAGAGCTGACACATGTGGAGCTCACCCGGCACGTGCTGGAGTGGCTGGGGACCGATGTCCCCGGCAAGCAGCAGGCGGGTGACATGCAGGGCGCATCTCCTGCCCCGGTGGAGCTCACAGGCACAGAGCCGGCAGTCTCTGCGCTGGCTGCAGCTCCGGAGGAAGAGGAGCACCGTGTGCCTCTCACCGCGCAAGAGGAGGCGAAGGCACCAGCTGCCCCGGCCTTCATCGAGCAGCCCACAGCAGCGCAGGCAGAGAGCCTGGCACCTGCCCCGCACAGCACCGCCACCTCCGACAAAGTGCTGCTGGACACAGACCAGTACATCATGAGAGAGGTCGTGGGCAGGGCTGTGCTTGTGACCCAGGGACTCAGCCAGGAGCCGGTGGAGCAGCGGGACCCGGCACACAGCACGGACGCAGCATCGGCAGCAACAACAGCTGCAGCACCTCAGGACACCGAGTCTGCCAGGGATGACCCAGGTACGTCACCCGGCCATCCCTGCGAGCGGCGCCCAGGCCAGGCTGGCAGCCCTGCAGGCACGGAGGCTGGCTCTGCCCCACCACCTGTCCTTGGGGAAAGCCCTCCGTGGCACGGGGCAGGCAGCAGCTCGCCCGTTGCCCGCCCAGCCCCTCGCCTACAGCTCTCCTTCCCCCACAGGCATCACCGCTCTCCCGCACGCCCCGGATCAACGGCGACGGCCCTCCCTCTTCAGGCGGGTGCTCAGGGCTCTGCACAGGGCTTTCCGCTTTTCCTGCATCACGGGACAGCAAGAGGAGTAACACCCCGCTGCCAGCAACAGGCGAGCACCTGGAGATGGCGGCTGGCCCTGAGTCCGTGCAGCGCCCTGAGGGAGCCGCATGGAGAGACATGCCAGGGAGGGATGCACGGACGGTGCCCCGGGCATTCAGCTGCGCCAAGAACATCGTGCTGCCGGCCTCCGCTCAACCGCAGACGCTTTCTGAGCCCAATAAAAGATGGCAGTTTTTCCCCAGTGCTCGTCTCTGCCTGGTCCATCTTGGGAGAAAGACGGGGCCAGCCAAGACCCACGCCGGCAGGCAGAGCTGGAGAGCCCCTCCGCTCCCCCTTCTCCAGGCCCAGCAGAGACCCTGCCTGTGCCCCCAGAGCTCCTGCTCCCAACCAGCTGGGCCTCTGCCAGCCTCGCTCCAAGTGCCCGTGTCTGCCTGGAGCTGGGAGCCCCAGCCTGCGCCCGGTGCCCAGGCACAGCCTCCCCTGGCCCAGCAGTGCAGAGGAACCCCTTCCCACGGTGTTGCCCATGCCCTTGCTGGCACAGCCCAGCCTCCAGCACTGCCACCCTGAGCCTGGGAGCCTCCCCTGTCCTGCCCGGCAGCGTGATCCCTCACACACTCCATCTGCGGAGCAGAGGCGCTGAAGAAGAGCAGTCCATGAGGCACCTCCCCAGTAAGGAGCCCACAACTCCCAGCTGGCCTCGCCACACTGAGCACCACCACGCTCGCAGCCCAACCCACCGGCCAACACACCACCCACTCCTGGCACTGCCCACTGAGCCCCTCTCAGCTCAGTCCCACGGCCAGGGGCAGTCCCAGAGGACCCCCAGCCCGTCTCGCACCACTGGCTCCAAGGAGAGCCCAGCTGGCTCTTCCCAGTCTCCTGCTTCTCCAGCACCTCCCTGGGAACAAGGTCAAGGAGCGATCATGCCAACACTTTCCCGAGGACGGAGCAGCCTGCAGGTTCTCCCACTGCTCCTCCTTGCCTTTCGGGAAGATGGCTCTGGCAGTTGCTCAGATCACCACGAGTCTCCCTAGAGCAGCAAGCCCTTCCGGAGAGCGGAGCATGGCTTTGCGCTGGCACGGCACAGCTCCTGCTGGCCCTGGGATGCTCCCCAGCCGATCACACAGCCCATTTGGGAAATGGTTTAATTAACGTACTGAAAGGACCACGGCTGGCCCCAGCTGGAGTTCACCCACTGCTCTGCTTGGCTGCCCATCTCTTGTCTCTCTTCAGCAACGGTCATGCAGGTGCTCTTTCCACGGGGCAGGGAGACCCACAGCTTGCTGCCCTGCAGCCAGGGAGAAGAAGTCACCGCACATCGTGAAACCTGGACACAGGCAGAGCTCTCTCTTTCAGCACAGAAAAGCAGCAGAAGGTGGTCCCTGCCCATGCCGGGTCACACACACATGGCCATGGCACTGGCCCAACAGGAGCTCCTTAGGAAGGTGCCAAAGGTGTACAGACTAACATCTACCTCTTTCGGTCATGTCCATGAAGAAGGAGGAGCTCAACCACCCCAATATCTGTTGGAGGGACAACACAGCAAGGCATAGGCAATCCAGGAGGTTCCTGGAATGCGTTGACGAGAACTTCCTTCTCCAAGTGATAGAGCAACCAATAAGGAGAGGGGGACGGAGAGAAGAACGACACAGAATTCAGGTGCAGGAGAAAGAGCCAACGCCAACAGCAGGAGCAGCAGCAGCAGTATCAGCAGCGGCAGCAGCAGCATCAGCCGTTTATTAATTACAAATCCGTATATATATATAACATGGTTTGCAAGGATGGCCAAGGCAATTGGTCGCTTGACCATCCACCTCCCAGAGTGATTGGCTAAATGCTACAACACCCATTTCAAAACAACTTTCCCAGTGTGCCATAAACAAGACTGCATAACGAGCTACAGGTGCAAGATAAAGTCTTAGTTTACAAAAACCTCAAACTGTTTCTCAGCCAGCCTGTGTGGGAAAAAGAACTTTCACAGGACGCTGCAGTAGCTGGAAAATTTCTGCTTCTAGCCTTTTTGTATCCACAGAGAGGTGCTACACTGGACCTTGTGGAACTCAAGGGCAGCCTTGGCTGTAGAGACCATGAAATGGGGGAGTTCAAGATCCTTAGGAGGGTACACAGCAAGCTCACTACCCTGGCCTTTAGCAGAGCAGACTCTGGCCTCTTCGAGGATCTGCTTGGTAGAGTACCATGGGATAAAGCCCTGGAGGGACAAGGGGCCCGAGAAAGCTAGTTCATATTCCAGGATCACCTCCTCCAAGCTCAGGACCCGTGCATCCCAACAAAGAAGAAGATGGGCAGAAACGCCAGGAGGCCTGTGTGGATCAACAAGGAGCTCCTGGACAAACTCAAACACAAAAGGGAAGTCTCCAGAGGGTGAAAGCTAGGACAGGCAGCCTAGGAGGAATACAGAGAAATTGTCTGAGCAACTAAGGATCAGGTTAGGAAAGCCAACGCCCCGATAGAATTAAATCTGGCCAGGGACATCGAGGGTGACAAGAAAAACTTCTATAGGTATTTCAGTGTCCTGCTTTCAGCTAGGACAGAGTCACCTCTTCTGTTCAGCAGCCGGAAGAGCTCCGTGTTTGGTTTCAGTCTGGGACTTGCTCTGAGGACAATGACAGCGCACTGATGATTGCAGTTGGCACTGAGGCCTCAAGGACCTTCCAGCTGCCGTGTTCTTGCCCGTGTGCAAGAGCACAACAGGATAGGGGGGAGCATGGCCGGGACAGGGGTCCACAACTCCCCTCCTGATCTGAACTTAGACTTAGGATTGAGGGCTGAATTGACCAACAAAGTTTTCCGTATCATGTCATGTCATGCCCAGTATAAAATGAGGGACAGCCGGAAAGAAGGGCTGTCATGGTTTGATGTGGGGGGGGAGGTCCAGGTGGCAGAAGCTGCCCATCGGAACGGACTCCCATCCCCCTTGGGGCTTGAGCCAATCGGCGCCTCTGCGAATTGCCCTATTTACGTTGGGACAAAGGAACCGGAAAGGTGTGCCCTTTTCCCCAGGAGCGAGGGGAAGGGAGGGGGGCACAGCGCCCGACCCGGCAGCGGCCTGGGCCAGGCCAGTGCCACCTGCTGAGGATGGCTGCGGCGGAGCCGCGTGGGGAACTCGGGGAGAGCCCCGCTCCCGGGGTGCCCACCGGGCCAAGTTCACCCAGAAAGGACTGAGATCTGAGAGAAACGACCATGCAGACACCAGGTCAGTGAAGATGGAACGGGACAACGTGTGCCGCAGCTGAGTCCCCCTTGCAGACCAGTGGTGAGACGGCAAGCGCTCCTCCTCACAGCTAAAGGCAGTCCTCGGTGGAGCAAGCAGAGACCCACTCACAGCCCGTGGAAGATCCACGTCGAGAAGAGATGCCAGAGCCTGAGTACGGTGCGCATCTAGAGTCCACGGGACAACCCCCGCCGATGGGGAGGTGTGGAAGGATTCCTGAAAATCAATGGACACATGAACAATCCAGCCTTAACAGTCCTTGGATACCAAAGGGAAATAGAAACCATTTCCCCAGAATGACGTTGCTTCTTTCTTTCAGTTTTCTGCTGAGGATCATGGATAACCTTATATGGACATAAACTGCAAAACAACCAATCGTATACAAGAGGCTGAGCTATTGCTGGTATTGTAGCCAATCACAAATAGTCAAGCCTTGCTTAGAAAGTTATAAATCGCGGTGAATGTCAGCCATTAGAGGTTCACTTGTTTGATCACAGTGATCGCGTCAAGTGCCCTCACTCCTCTCCCGCAGGGAGGGGTTTCGTTAAAGGAGATGCCTGAGCCGGAGACTGTTGTGACTCCCGGGCACAGGGCGAGGCGCGTTTGCGCCTTTACGCATCTCAGTCTGTACGGAGACGCATTTCAGGTCGATATGCCGACCCACGCCGGAGCGCATTTAAAGTCTGTATGACGACCCACGCCAGAGCAAGTGGCTACAACTCCCTAAGAATCCGAGACTGTGGTAAAGCCCACACCTGGAGCAATCCGACAGGATAAGGATTGCATCCTGCAGGTACGACCCCGGCTGCGTGGAGTTTAGTTGCCAAATCAGCCTAAAACCACAACAAGGGCCTTTGCTCTTCCAGGGCGCTCGCTCTCTCTCTTTGGGCCTCTCGCTTGTCCAGGATTGCGGTGTCAGGACTTGTGGTGTCTGTTTCAGGATCGTTAGTCCAGGAATGGACAGGGCTTGGTCAAGGGGTGGTGAGCAATCACACTGTGCATCACTTCTTTGTGTATCTTATTATCATTATACATCGCTATATATTCATGTATTAGTAGTATTAAATAGTTCTTATCTCAACCCACGGGTCTCTTTCCCTTTTCCCCTTTAATTCTCTTCCTCATCCCTGGAGGTGGGGGAGGGTGAGCCAGCAGCCATGTGGAGTTTAGCTGCCGTCCGGCTAAACCACGACACTTGCCATATTTTATCTCTCTCCTTCTGTCTCTCTGTCTTTTCTCCTTCCTCTGCCTCTTCTATCTTCAGTGAACTGTCCAAGGGAAACTCATGGCATGACAGAACTCAGCTTGGAAGAGACTTGAACATTGTCTTGTCCACCTCTCCTGCTTGAGCCATGGTGAACAAGATGAGGGAGCTCAGAGCTCTCCTTGGCTTGCCAAAGGAGCTGCAGGTGAGCTCCATCCCATCGTACAGGAAGATAATGAAGTTGTTCAACAGTGCTGGCCCAAGTGCTGGTCACAGAGAGATGCTGATAGTGAGTGGCTGCAAGGAGGACTCTGTACCACTGGTGACATGTGAGCCTGATTTCACGGTCATCCTCCTGTCCATCTCACTGTCTACTTCTTTAGTCCAGGTATCTCCAATCCGGCTATAAGGAGACTGTGTCCGAGCCTCCAGAGCACTCAGGCCTCACTCCAACACAAGGGCTCAGGAGGAGAGGGGGGAAGTGGAAAGCAAATAGCTCTGGAAAGAACAAGGCTGATGCTCCCTGGCAGTGCTGCTGTGCTGGGAGTCTTCTTCCTTCCACCTCTGCACCCAGGCACTTTGCCCTCGGCTTCACAGAGGTCTCAGAGGAAGGAGCTCAGACATCTATTCACTGCAGTGTCCTTTATTGTGATGAAGTACCCAGAGAGCATGGCTTCTCGTTTACACAGTCTATGAATCAAACTGTCAGGGTGGATGATGAATTGGAAGTGGAATGGATAATGCTGTTTCTTTGTGAGCAACAGTATCACAATTTTATAGAGCAAATCCAAACAAGCCTCTCCCCAACTCCAAACCAACATCAAACACTACAAAACATACAAAAGAGAGACTGGACCTGTCATGAGTTATATCACAAGTGATGTACAGAGGATGGGCAGTTGATGCCTTCTGAAGGGATTCCAGTCATTAGTTTCCTCAGGGCATCCTTGAGCTCCTTGGTTCCTCATGCTGTAGATGAGGGGGTTCACGGCTGGAGGCACAACTGAGTACACAACTGCCACCACGAGATCCAGGGATGGGGAGGAGATGGAGGGGGCCTTCGGGTCGGCAAACACTGCAGTGCTGATAAACAAGGACACCACGGTCCAGTGCGGGAGACATGTAGAAAAGGCTTTGCTCCATGCCTATAACAGAGGGCATCTTCAGCACAGCCCTGAAGATCTGCACATAAGACGGCACAATGAAAATCAAACACTGTAAGACCACAAAGACATTAACCAGAAGAAGCCAAACTTCCCTGAGGGAGGCATCTGAGCTGGAGAGCTTGAGGATCTGAGAGATTTCATAGAAGAACTTGTCCACAGCATTGCCTTGGCACAGTGGTAGCGAAAACATATTGGCCATGCGCAGCACAGAAGTGAGTAAACCACCGCCCCAGACAGCTGCTGCCATGTGGACACAAACTCTGCTTTCCAGGATGGTCCAATAGTGCAGGGGTTTGCAGATGGCAACATAGCGGTCATAGGCCATGTGGTGAGAAGATAAAACTCTGCTGCAATCAAGAAGACAAATAGAAAGACCTGGGCGGCACATCCCTACTCAGAGATGGCCCTGGTGTCCCACAGAGAATTGACCATGGATTGAGGAAGTGTAGTGGAGATGCAGCCAAGGTCAAGAAGAGAGAGGCTGAGGAGGAAGAAGTACATGGGGGTGTGGAGGTGGTGGTCACAGGCTGCAGCTGTGATAAGAGTCCATTTCCCAGGACAGCAGCCAGGTAGATGCCCAGGAAAAGCCAGAAGTGGAGGACCTGCAGCTCCCGTATATCCTCTAAGGATATATCCTTCAGGATATATCCTGAAGGACAGCAGAGCTCAGTATGGCTGGTCCTCAAGGACCGAGTCTTTCAAGGACAAGACTGGCCACACCAGTAGTCAGGAAAACAAGCAGAGACATCAAGAGAGAAGCTTGGGGAAGAAAGAACTCATGGGGGAGCTCCATAGAAAAAAGGAAGCCTACAAGAGGTGGATACTGGAATTGAAACAAAAGAGGAATTCAGAAATATGGTTGGTTTTAGCAAAGCCAGAGCTCCCCTGGAGCTGACACTTGCAAGGGAGTTCAAGGGCCCCACAATGAGCTGTTACTACTTCAGGAACAGCTAAAGAAATAATGAAGATAATGTGTGGCCGCTGCTGAATTTACTAAGAGTAGGTGGAGATAGGTGTGAGGTCCTCTTGGCCTTTGTCTTCAGCAGCAACGCTGCCAATTCTGTCTGCCTAAGAGGCAGAACCCCAGGTGACATCCAGCAGTGGATGGAGATCAAGTCAGGGGTTACTTAGGTGAGGTCAACCCTCACTAGGCCGTTGCACCAGATGGGACAAATCCAAGGATGTCGAGAGCAGGGCTGCTCTGATACATGTTGGAATGTCATCACGACTGGAGAAAGCAAAAAACAAATCTCCCATACCTCTTCTAAAAGACCCAAGGACAGAGCAGGGGAATTCCAGGCTGCGGTGACAGAGGCCAGGGGTTGGCGTGGCTGGGCAGCAGCTCTGTGGGAAATGCTCTGGTGGTCCCTAACTTTCATTAGGCAAAACATGAGCCCGCAGAAAAGGTGGCCAACAGCATCCTGGGCCGTATGAGCTGGAGCACAGCCAGAAGAAGCGATTATCCCCCTCTGCTCAGCACCTTTTACATCACACCCTGCACAAGGACAGTGAGACACTGACAAACAGGAACCAGTTCCTTGGAGTACCACTAAGGTGGTCATTGTTCAGTTATTTGTCAAGTGTTGATCTGATTTCCCTAAGGATATCGGTATCTACAACAACCACCACCACCACAAAAGCATGAATCTGTCTCAAAATAACTGCCTGCAGGGGAGCGATCGGCACCTGTGGTCACCACTTTGGGCAATGCCAACTGAATCAGTATTTGCAATATTCAGCTTGATACCCCATCCACACGTACATACTTGAAGCGGTTCAGACGAAAAGTGGTCTTGCAAAAGTCACCCTTTGTGTCCCCAGGTGGCACGGACTTTCCCTCTCTAGAGAGCAGCAGAGGCTGGACCCCCTTCTCAGGACAGACTCCTTGCCAGGAAGCCACAGCCATGGGGGTAGCTTACCTGGTTCTTACTGACACTTCACTCGGTGTCCTTTTGGATGTATTTGGTGCTTTTCTGTGACTATACTTTCTGCACAGATGATCATAAAAAGACAAGTGTTTCATCAGGGATGGTCATAAAGACCCTGTTATGGCCAAGAAGTCTCACCATGAGCTCTGGAGGAAGCCGGGAAGACTGTAATATTCACCAGGAAGACGCAGGTAGCCCAAGGCCTCTGCTGAAGAGCGAATGGCCCTGAGCAGCAGTGATGGGCCCGTTGCAGGCCCAGGAGAGAGGGTCAGGGGATGTCAGTGAGAAACAGCCTGATGGCTGATGGTGTTAGCAAATCCTTACAACCGTGTGTAAGCCCAGAAAGGGAAAGCAGTGGATGTCTGCAGGTAGAGGAGGAGGAAAAAGATGGTCCTGAGAATACAGCAGGAAGGAAGGTCCCTCCTGTGCTAATCAGACGTCTCCAGCCTGGCAGGTGGAGAATGCCCACTGCTGGAGGTGGCGCTGCTCAGTCATCCACATGAGCTGAGCTTGCTGCCCAGTGCCCTTGGATGCAACCTCGCCAATTCCATGGACTGGGAAGGGTGGTGCTTGCTGAAGTAACCCCTGGCTCGATCCCCATCCACTGCTGGCAGTTCCTTTCCAGAGTCCTGCCTCAAAGCTCAAAGGCCTGGGAGACCTCGCTGCTGCTAACTGAGGCAAAGAGGGCATAGATCTATCTACACCTCCTCTTACTAAACACAGCGTTGTTCCCACATTCTCTCTGTTTCTTCTTTAATGTTCCTGATGCAGCAACAGCTCATCTTGATTCCCATTGCATTCCCTTTCCAATTTCAACTGAGTTTTTAGAAGGATCATTGCTGTGCCTGCAGGACGCTGTCCTTGCAGACAAGATGAATCCAGGCACATTGTGAAAACGACTGGGGTGCTCCTTGACTGAATCATCAAGGGAGTGAGTAAAGACCTCAGCGTGATGTGCTTCATGTCCATACAATGTCTGCAGCTGTTGGGTAGGGGAGGGACAACCCTGCCTCTTGGACGGCATCTGAGGACTGAGGTCTCTGACTGATGGCCACAGTCAATGGCCACAGGCAGCAAATCACCCTCCCTGCAATGTTGTCTGGGTGTCTGTCACACACATGCTCTGAGTGGGAGTTGCTTTCCTGTAAGTCTTCTAGTGTTCCTGCAAGCCCTGGCATCTCATGCAGCTCTGTGAGCCTGGAGCTGAACATGGAATTGAGGAGATACCCCGAACTCTGTAAGGCAACGTGGGGTCGAACATGAAGCAACTGCCAAGGCAGTCAGTGGTGATCTAGTAAACAGAGCAGAAGAGTGAGAATGAGGTTTCCCTATGGCACACAACCTGAATCATTCCAATGAATACCTCTATAGGAGATCCCTCCTTGTCCCTGTCTGGCTGTCCTGTCTAAAGATGGGACAAGAAAAGGTGATTCTTGGATCTGACTCTTTTCCTGATAGGAGAAATGCCAGAGCCGAAAAGAAGTGTCTCTTCCCAGCTGAGGGAGGGAACATCAGTGGTTGCTTCAGCCTGTTTCACAGCAGGTTCCCCTGGAGCCCCAGGGACACCTGGAGGGAGCCCAGAGTTGGCAGAGAAGGTGCTGCCTTGGGCTGGTCCTCTGCTGCTGAGCTGGGCCAGACTCCTGGGATGGAGGGAGCTCATGGCAAGCGGGCAGCCCTGCAGAGAGACAGCTCTGCCCAGGAGCAGCTCCTCTGCAAAGCCCAGCAGGGCTGAGGGCACTGCCTGCAGGCACCGAGGGGAGATGAAAGAACAAGACGTTAAAGCCCTTTGATCTGGACCTCAACTGCAGATTGACTTCCTGGCTTGATCTTGGCACTGCCTTATCACTATGGGCCAGCTTGGTTATCATTGGACCTGAACCTCATCCTCCTCAATGGATCCACTCCCTGGCCACCATTCCCAGGCCTGTCCTGCTTGCCTTGCTCAGATACTGGGGCCTGGGGCCTTGCTGGAGAGACATCTGTGCGTCCAGCCACGGTGTCTCCCTCGGCTCCCAGCTCTTCCTCCCATAGGGAGAAGCCCTGCTCTTGCTCCCTGACAGGGGAGGCTCTATTCTGTCCGAGTATAGACATCTTTATTACAATACCTGCTCCTGACTCCATCATCTGGCCTCACTTCTGATTCAGCAAAAGAAAATACCCCAAATATCCCCAAAGGTATTCAGGATCTATAACTCACCCCACTTCATGTGGACAGCTGAAATCACTCTCAAATCATCTCTTTCTCTCCTTCTTTCTTCCATCTTTCTTCCATCTTTCTACCATCTTTCTTCCTCCAGATGAACACATGGTCCTCTTGGCCAATGGAAAAAAGACTGGAAGGGGGGTGACTTATCAGAGGAGCTCTGCACAGATGAATCCATAAGCAATAGTCTCAATTAAGGTCAAAATCTTAGGTCTGAACTTAAAATATATATTAAGACCTAAGATCACCTTTAATCTTTAAATGAGGCGTCTGAGCTGAGGCCCTTTTCTGTGGTCAGCACAGAGATCTGCTCAGTCCTGAGCACACAGCCAGCCACTTCAGGATGTGATTAAC
This sequence comes from Tauraco erythrolophus, assembly GCF_009769465.1. Taxonomy (NCBI): domain Eukaryota; kingdom Metazoa; phylum Chordata; class Aves; order Musophagiformes; family Musophagidae; genus Tauraco; species Tauraco erythrolophus. The sequence continues at coordinate 104,219 of NW_028238627.1, read as the reverse complement.
TGTGACTGGGAAATGTCTCTCTACCCAGGAGTAGCAGAAGGAACCAGGCGGAGTGGCTCAGAGGTGATTTGGGAGGGGTTCACCTCAGATGGTTGTAAGTGTCTCCACAGAAGCCATTGGCAATGAGCCAGTCTCACCAATCAAAAGAAGGAGGTGCTTTCGAGGCCAAATTAGCCTGAGCTGACTGAAACTGGTTCTGCCTTCAGTTCCCTGGCAACCCACAGAACACGTACCAGCCTCCTGGCTGGACAAAAGAAAGAACTGGTATGAAGTGGATCAGAATAGTTCTTTCTTTGTTTAATAAAGTCCTCAAAGTGAACTGGGATACTTCTTTATTTATGCACATTTTCAATTTAGTCACTAAAAAAAAATAAAATGCATGATTCATCCAGCTCGAGCAAGGGAGGTGGGTAGTTAGTTAGGGGAATTTTAAGGACAAAAGGAAGTGTGGTATTTACTGTCCACACCCATTACAGGGGAGAGACCCTGGTCCTCAGGCCATGCTGAGGAAGGATCACAGGTATGTTCAAATGAACTTATGCTGCCACCCAAGAGAACCCCTGTCGCTCCAGCCAGCGAGTCGGCTTTGTCGGGAGCCCAGCTGAAGTGTATGTACACCAACGCACGCAGCATGGGGAATAAACAGGATGAGCTGGAGATGCGTGCACATGAGCAGGGCTACGACCTTATTGGCATCACGGAGACGTGGTGGGACGACTCCTATGACTGGAGTGTCAACATGGAGGGGTATAAGCTTTTTAGAAAGGACAGGAAGGGGAGGCGAGGAGGGGGTGTCGCTCTCTACGTCAGCAACCGGCTGGAGTGCGTGGAGCTTCGCCTGGGGTCGGAGGAGGAGCTGACAGAGAGCTTATGGGTCAAGATTAGAGGACGGGGACGGATAGGGGATGTTACGGTAGGGGTCTGTTACAGGCCACCTGGCCAGGAGGACAGAGCAGATGAGGCACTTTATAGCCAGATAGGAGCAGCCTCGCGGTCACAAGCCCTGGTCCTCATGGGGGACTTCAACCACCCTGACATCTGTTGGAGAGACAATGCGGCAGGGCACAGGCAGTCCAGGAGGTTCCTGGAATGCGTGGACGACAACTTCCTCCTGCAGATGATAGAGGAGCCGACAAGGAGGGGTGCCATGCTTGACCTTGTGCTCACCAACAGGGAGGGACTGGTGGGCGATGTGAAACTTAAGGACAGCCTTGGCTGCAGTGACCACGACACGGTGGAGTTCAAGATCCACGGGGCAGCAAGGAAACCATTCAGCAAGCTCTGTACCCTAGACTTCAAGAAGGCGGACTTCGGCCTCTTCAAGGACCTGATGGGCAAAGTGCCGTGGGAGGCGGCCCTGGAGGGACGAGGGGCCCAGGAAAGTTGGTCCACATTCAAGGAGCACCTCCTCCAAGCTCAGCAGAGGTGCATCCCGACGAAGAACAAGTCGGGCAAAAAGACCAGGAGGCCTGCGTGGATGAGCAAGGAGCTCCTGGACCAACTGAAAATGAAGAGGTTAGCCTATAGAGGGTGGAAGCAGAGACAGATAGCCTGGGAGGAATACAGAGAAGCCGTACGAGTGACCAGGGATCAAGTGAGGAAGGCTAAAGCCCTGAAGGAATTGAATTTGGCAAGGGATATAAAAAGCAATAAGAAATGCTTCTATAGGCATGTAGGGGACAAAAGGAAGTCCAAAGAGAATGTAGGCCCCCTCCGGAAGGATACTGGTGCTCTGGTTACCCGGGACATAGAGAAGGCTGAGGTACTCAATGAATTTTTTGCCTCAGTCTTCACTGATAAAGCCTCTTGTCTTACCACCCAAGCTGTGGAAAGAACTAGCAGGGACTGTGAGGATGAACCACCGCCCACTGTACTTGAAGAGCAGGTTCGGGAACATCTGAGGAACTTGAAGGTGCACAAGTCCATGGGACCTGATGAGATCCATCCGCGGGTCCTGAAGGAACTGGCGGATGAAGTTGCCAAGCCACTGGCCATTGTATTTGAGAAGTCGTGGCGGTCTGGCGAGGCCCCCGATGACTGGAAGAGAGGGAACATAACCCCCATTTTTAAAAAGGGGAACAAGGAGGACCCGGGCAACTACAGGCCGGTCAGCCTCACCTCTGTGCCTGGCAAGGTCATGGAGCAGATTCTCCTGGGAACCATGCTAAGGCACATGGAGAGCAAGGAGGTGGTGGGTGACAGCCAACATGGCTTCACCAAAGGCAGATCGTGCCTGACCAACTTGGTGGCCTTTTACGATGGGGTGACAGCATCGGTGGACAAGGGTCGACCAACGGATGTCATCTACCTGGACTTGTGCAAAGCTTTTGACACTGTCCCGCACGACACTCTTCTCTCTAAACTAGAGAGGCATGGGTTTGATGGATGGACCACTCGGTGGATAAGGAATTGGCTCAATGGCCGCACTCAGAGAGTAGTGGTCAACGGCTCGATGTCCAAGTGGAGACCGGTCACGAGTGGCGTCCCTCAGGGGTCCGTGTTGGGTCTGGCCCTCTTCAACATCTTTGTCGGTGACGTGGACAGTGGCATGGAGTGCACCCTCAGCAAGTTCGCCAATGACACCAAGCTGTGTGGTGCCGTCGACACGCTGGAAGGGAGGGATGCCATCCAGAGGGACCTTGACAGGCTGGAGAGGTGGGCCTGTGCCAACCTCATGAAGTTTAATCAGGCCAAGTGCAAGGTCCTACATCTGGGTCATGGCAATCCCAGGCACAAATACAGACTGGGCGGAGAAGGGATCGTGAGCAGCCCTGAGGAGAAGGACTTGGGAGTGCTGGTGGACGAGAAGCTCAATATGAGCCGGCAATGTGCTCTTGCAGCCCAGAAGGCCAACCGCGTCCTGGGCTGCATCAAGAGGAGCGTGGCCAGCAGGTCGAGGGAGGCGATTCTCCCCCTCTGCTCTGCCCTCGTGAGACCTCACTTGGAGTATTGCGTCCAGTTCTGGAGTCCCCAACATAAGAAGGACATGGACCAGTTGGAGAGGGTCCAGAGGAGGGCCACGAAGATGATAAGAGGGCTGGAGCACCTTTCCTACGAGGACAGGCTGAAAGAGTTGGGGCTGTTCAGCCTGGAGAAGAGGAGGCTCCGGGGTGACCTGATAGCGGTCTTCCAGTACCTCAAGGGGGCCTACAAGAAAGATGAGGAGAGGCTGTTCAGGAGGGCCAGTTGTGATAGGACAAGGGGTAATGGTTTTAAAATAGAGGGAGGTAGATTCAGATTGGATATTAGGAAAAAATTTTTTACCATAGGAGTTGTAGAACACTGGAACAGGTTGCCCAGAGAGGTGGTGGATGCTTCGTCCCTGGAGACGTTCAAGGCCAGGTTGGATGAGGCCCTGAGCAACCTGATCTAGTTGGAGATATCCCTGTTCCTTGCAGGGGGGTTAGACTAGATGACCTTTGAAGGTCCCTTCCAGCCCTAACGATTCTATGATTCTATGATTCTATGCTGCTCAGAGTGCATAACTACTGTGTCTCCTGGTTCTCAATCCATGAGGATTACCTGCAGCCCAGAGACACCATCCTAGATTTGTGTGTTTCTTCCACCCAGAGTACGTGAAATTGAGTGAGGGCTGTAATGTGTGCTTTGCTCTGTTTGTAGGATGACAGTAAGGAGGTTCTGCATGCGTGTGTGGTTTGAAACACAGTTTGGGGTCTGCACAGAGTGGAGGAAGCAGCACCTGGCACAGCCTGGTTCATACACCTTGCAAGGAGCAGCTCTTGGAGTGACCTGTGCCTAAACTCTAAGGAGCACTTTCCTGAATGAACTATGCCCACGGTTGCACCCGGACATTTCTCTGGTGTGAACGGGGTAAGTAAGGTGAACAGCCCAGGAGAACACGGCACTAGAGCAACACAAGGGCCGCTGACAGTTGCTGCGTAGAGACACCAGTGGGGATTCAGTCTAACCCAAGCTATCTCCCAAAAAACATCAGAGCCATTGGTGCACAGTGGCTTTGGGGAGGATTTATCACACTAACATGCCTAAGACAGCCAAGCTAAGTCACCACCTGTGATTCCAAAATGTCTTTGCTGAAGAAGCACTGGTGGCACTCTTTGCCAGCTTGGATGGGACAGGATTCACCCCACTAACTGAGGCATTTAAGACCAGGCTCATTCATCGCAGTTTTCTGTATTAGTAACGTGTGCGTCAGTTTGATGTAATGATCTCTATATTCCAGCATTTCCATGGCATGGGAGGGAAGTCATTTAAACAACGCATGAAAATCCTCTGAGATCAAAGGGAAAAAAAAACTCACGTTGAATGAAAATCCCATATTTTCATTTAAATGAATGAGCAGATCCTGATTTTGATCCTCTTCCTGAAAGAGCACGTTTTTCTTGCAAACCATGAGTGAAAAGTAATCCAGGAAAACTACAAAATGGCAACACTGTGGCAGGGATTAGAGAAGAGAAGACGTTTCTGTTTAATTCTGGAGAGACTTGAAGGTACAGTTGTATTCCTCATGTCTTCAAAGGATGGCCCCACTGAGCAAGAGTCCCTCACCTGTGCAAATCACCACCCGTTGCCCAGCGTGTGCTTCAGTGCACCTGGCATTACAGAGTGCAAAACTGAGCTGCCAAGCCTGTGCTGAATACAGTTCTCCTGAAGACCACCATGGGAAGAGGAGATCTCACCCTCTGGAGTGCTGATTGCTCCCCACTACCAAAGGAGACCAGACAATGAACTCCTCTTTTTAGACAGCAACATTATAAAAGTCTATGTTTGAATAAGCTAATTCCACTGAATTTGCCAGATTAGCTGAAGTATTGGGTCCGAGAGCATCGTGTCAAGGACTGGACATTTACTTCAAGAGGCTTGATCTGGAGACGGGTGTATTGTTACTCAAAACTACACTTCTGACCAAGATTGTAGATTTCGTACCAAACCAGAAGTCATTTTAGACAGACAAACAGGACTAAATTTCAGGCACGTTTTTATTCTAACCACGAGGTTAATGTGGAGCAGTAAGTGCTGCTTGGCAGACAAATAAAGACATTATTGTTCTCTTTATTGTATTCTACCTATTTTCTGACATTTCCTGAAGACTAAGAGGTTCAACAAAGATCTGCCACCCAAATAATCAGGAAACCAGATTCAGGAGCAAGGAGAGGTTGGATCAGAACTGGAGGAGAGTGAAGTTTGTTGAGAATTGGGTGTGTCATTGTCATGGTTTGATGGGGGGGGGGGGGGGGGTTCTGGTGGCAGGAGAGGAGCTTTGCTCCCTGTGACCTCCCTGGTTTTGGAACCGGGTCAGACCTGGTTCTGGCCACCACATCAGACTGCCATCCCCCTCGGGGTTGAGCCAATAGGGCGCCTCTGCGAACTGCCCTATTTAAGTCGGGACAAAGGAACCGGAAAAGGTGCTTTGCCCAGGATCGAGCAGAGAAGGGAGGAGGGCACTGCCCCCGCTCCCTGGCTCCCGGCCGGGCAGCTGCCTGCGTCGGGCCGGTGCCGCTCACGGAGAATGGCGGCGGCGGAGCCATTTGGGGAACTCGGGACAGGGCACATTGTGAAAATGATTGGGGTGCTCCTTGACTGAATCATCAAGGGAGTGAGTAAAGACCTCAGCGTGATGTGCTTCATGTCCATACAATGTCTGCAGCTGTTGGGTAGGGGAGGGACAACCCTTCCTCTTGGATGGCATCTGAGGACTGAGGTCTCTGACTGATGGCCACAGTCAATGGCCACAGGCAGCAAATCACCCTCCCTGCAATGTTGTCTGGGTGTCTGTCACACACATGCTCTGAGTGGGAGTTGCTTTCCTGTAAGTCTTCTAGTGTTCCTGCAAGCCCTGGCATCTCATGCAGCTCTGTGAGCCTGGAGCTGAACATGGAATTGAGGAGATACCCCGAACTCTGTAAGGCAACGTGGGGTTGAACATGAAGCAGCTGCCAAGGCAGTCAGTGGTGATCTAGTAAACAGAGCAGAAGAGTGAGAATGAGGTTTCCCTATGGCACACAACTTGAATCATTCCAATGAATACCTCTATAGGAGATCCCTCCTTGTCCCTGTCTGGCTGTCCTGTCTAAAGATGGGACAAGAAAAGGTGATTCTTGGATCTGACTCTTTTCCTTGTGGGAGAATGGCTAACTGAGAGAGGTCACGTAGACATTGGCCAGCTAGCTGAACAAGATCTTGCGAAACAAAGCACTCAGCTAGTTTAATTGCTGATGTGGTAAGAACGTCCTGTCTTCGACCAAAATATTACGAGACCACAAGATGCCTGCGGACAGACAGGATGCTTGCGGACAGACAGGCACAATGAAAAAGAGGAAGAAGGTAAACACAGATGGGGAGCCAGGGGCGAGATTGATTTTAAATATATCAACCAATCATGAGCTTTCCTTTTGCAATATGTATGAGCTAATTAAAGTGATTATAAAAATGGTATCGTTTGGCAATAAAGACGAAGCCTGTTGATCACTCATATTGAGCGTCCTGGTCTTCCCTCCGTCGCTACAAATGGCGCCCGAACAGGGACACTAGAACGGCGACCACAGAACAGGAACCCCAGAACGGGACTTTGACTACGAGCCACGGGACGACGGAGTCCGGGAACCGGTCCTGCTACAGCAGCTCAGGAGGCGAAAGAGGCGACAGCGAAAGCCCCGCGCCCGGGAGGAACTACAGAGGGTCCCGCCGGCCACGCACCGCCGAGGTCTTGCAAAGGCTGCAACAGCGCTGACGTCAGGTATGGATAGACAAGCGGTGTACGATTTGCTTAAATGCTTTTTAGAAAAGCGAGGCACACAGGGTATAGATTATAAAAAGGAATTGCCAGGTCTATTAGCATATGGAGTCGCGAGAGGTTATTTCTTAAACCCAGATACAGTTTTTGAACAATCAGAATGGCGCAATTTTGGTGACAAATTGTTTGAGGAGGTTATTGAGGATGATAAAACAGCGAAAAAACTCATGAGACCTTGGCGCGCAGTCTCTAATGCTCTCTTGCAACATCGGACAGAGCAAAAAGCTGCCGCAGCAGCCTCGGCGAGGTTAAATGATCCCACTGGGTCTGGCTCTGCCACTGCTTCCCAAGGAGAAGGTATTGGTAGTCAGGCGAGTGAGTGCCCTTTACCCCCCTCAGTGCGGTCGCTAGTAATCCCCAAGGGCTCCACGGAGACATGGGGTCAACCCCCACCGTCTCTTGACTGTGATTCAAAACTATCAGCCCCCCCAACGGGGGAAGAAGGGAAATCTGAGGAGGGACAGGACAAGCACTCGCCAAGCAAAGACAGCACAAACCCCTCTCCGAATGGAGAGAAAACAGCCAATGAACGGCAACAATTGTGGCAACAGATCGCAGAGAATGCCCTTCTTGACGGCGAGCGAGAAGTTGCCACAGGCATTGTTCAAGAAGCCTTTCCCGCGCTGTATTCACCACCGGATGCCCAGGGCAACATTAACGTGGCTCTCACTAATCTGGATTGGAAATTATTGACTCAATTGCGGGCCACGGTGAGTGAATCAGGTATAAAAGGGGAGCCCACTCGCCAGATGTTAGATTATATTTGGGGAACTAATGTTTTACTCCCAAGTGATATCCGTAGCATAATGAAGCTGATTCTGACTCAACACCAGCAACTCCTGTTTAATGCCCATTGGCAGGCTGCCTGTCAGGAGTCAGTGGCAGTAATTAGACAACCAGGAGACCCATTACATGATGTTACTCTCCACGAACTGATGGGTTTGGGATCTTATTTCCGAGCCGAAGCACAAGCGATGCTGGGGCCAGATAAGGCAAAAGAATCAATGAGATTGGCCAGGTTAGCTCTTGATCGTATTAGGGAGCCGGGAGGAATTCCCTCCTATGTGGGTATTAAACAAGGAAGGGAAGAACCTTTCGGAACCTTTATCGATCATGTCGCAAACCCAATACAAGCAGCAGGAGTACCCGATTATCTTAAGGGTACTATATTGAAACAGTGTGCCATACAGAATTGTAATCCAACCACACGTAACATCTTAGCCACATTACTAGGGACATGGACCATTGAGGAGGGATTAGAAAGAATGGCTCAGGTACCAGTAGGGCCACAAGCTATGTTGGCTGAGGCAATTAAGAAACTCGGAGTCAGCTTACGCGAACAAGCGCAAGCTACTCAGAGCCAAGTTCTTGCAGCCCTTGCTCCTTTGCAAACCTCAGCGCAGCGATCAAACAACCGCGCCCCCTCCCGTCTTCGATGCTTCCGTTGTGGTGTTGCCGGACACATGAGAAAAGATTGCGGAGCCAACCCTGTATGGTGCAGGAATTGTCAATCAGATACTCACAATGATGCTGCTTGTCGTCGCTCCAACTCGGGAAACGGGCGATCCAGCGGGAGGAACCACCCCGCGACGACACAAAAAGCGGCCGCCTATCCAGCAGCACACAACCCTTCTCTCTCTGACCCGCAACCAGTGGCAGCCTCGGACTGGACCTTGCAACAGCAATAGACTGCACATTGATGGACTCTAAACCGGTCAAGATTGCTACCGGCACCCAGGGACCCATCTACATCCACGGACAACCCACTGGAGCATTACTTATAGGATGATCTTCCGCCACCATGAAGGGACTCAATGTATTAGTAGGACTTATTGACAAGGACTTTCATGGAGAAATTCAAATCATGGCTCAAACTTTGTTTCCACCACTCTATGTCCCAAGAGGCTCAAGAGTGGCGCAGTTGATTCCTTTACCACAACTTGCTGAGACTCTGACACCGCTGCTAAAACAACCCTGAGGACAAGGTGGGTTCGGATCAACAGGCCAAGCAGCCCTGCTGACTGTGGACCTGCAACAGCGACCACGACAATCAGTTACGGTGCACTGTGACAATCAAACCCTGTCACTCATGGCACTGTTAGACACCGGCGCTGATGTCTCAATCATTAGCTCCTGCAAATGGCCATCTGAATGGCCCACCTATGCCTCTGATACCACAGTGACGGGTGTCGGAGGTTTGACTCTCGCTCGTAAGTCACCCCTCCTACAATGGAAAATAGGAGACAAAATCATCACCTGCTGCGTCTCAATTATACCCCTCCCAGAGGGAGTTCACGCACTAGTGGGCCGGGACATTTTGGCACAAATGGGAATGGTTCTAACCTCGGATTTTTAGGAGTGGCCATTGTTTGGACTTTCCCGATCCCACTCCGATGGAAAACAGAAGAGCCAGTGTGGATAGAACAATGGCCACTGAAAAGGGAAAGTCTAGAGCAAGCCCACAAATTGGTGCAGGAACAATTTGATCAAGGACACCTTCGGCTGTCGACAAGTCCTTGGAACACCCCTATATTTGTTATAAAAAAGAAATCTGGAAAGTATCGATTGCTCCATGACCTACGAGCAGTTAACAAACAGATGCATGACATGGGAGCGCTGCAACCAGGCTTACCTAATCCTGCAATGATACCTGAAAAATGGCACCTGCTCATCGTGGACTTAAAGGACTGCTTTTTCACCATTGCCCTTCATGAGGACGACAGACAGCGATTTGCTTTCACCTTACCAACAATTAATCGCGAAGGGCCAGATCAACGCTTTGAATGGACAGTCCTTCCCCAAGGAATGCGTAACTCACCCACTCTTTGCCAGCTCTACGTGGATGCAGCTCTTCAGCCTTTGCGGAAATCATGGCCTCGAATGTTAATCTATCACTATATGGACGACATATTGTTAGCTCAATCGACTCCTTTTCTACCCCAACAGAAACAAGACTTGACCGAACAACTCGAGAAAATGGGCTTAATAATAGCCCCAGAAAAAGTTCAGGAAAGCAGCCCGTGGAAGTACTTAGGCTGGCAAATCACTGATACTATGATTCAACCGCAGAAGCTGTCAATACACATGGACATTCGAACACTTAATGATGCCCAACGGTTATTGGGCGACCTGCAATGGCTAAGACCAGTAGTTGGTATTCCTAATGAGTTGCTAAACCAACTACGCCCACTGTTAAAAGGAACTGATCCTGCAACACCTGTTCAACTCACTGCACAGCAAAACATGGTTCTACAGCAGATAGCAACTCTAATTACCACCCGCTCTACCCATCGACGCCTTGAGGACCTGCCTATTGATCTAACCATCCTCTGTGGAGACCAGTACTTAATGGCAGCCTTAACCCAGCAAAAAATAAAAACGGGGGAGAAAGAAGGGACCACCGTGGTGTTAGAATGGATCGCTCCTCCGTTGCAGCCAAGGCGTACGATACAAGAAAAGGTAGCTACGCTAGCGGAACTAATTAAAAAAGGCCGGCGCCGTATCTTGCAAGTAGAAGGCGCTCCGCCAAAGACAATCTGGGTACCCATAAAACAGACAGACTTAGAGTGGTACCTGCAGAACTCTGAAGATCTGCAAACAGCCCTACTTTACGACGGAGCTGAAATAATAACAAAACCACTGCCGTCACCCATCCTCTCATGGATGGAAAATGTGGGTTGGATAACTAAGCCGAAGCGGTCTAAACATCCTATTGCCAACGCCCTCACAGCCTTCACTGACGCTGGTCGTCGGTCCCGGACGGCTGCTATCACTTGGAAAGAGAACCAAGAATGGAGACATCAAATTTTACAAGCTCAACCAGAGGACTCTTTACAAACTTTGGAGCTTTTCGCAGTGGTATGGGCATTTATCCATTGGAGGGACATGCCACTGAATATCGTCTCAGACTCTCTTTACGTCGTCGGCATAGCCCACCGCATAGAAGATGCCACGCTGCAAGAATCAAAGAATCGACGCCTAACGGAACTGCTAGTCAGCATGCAGCTGGCGATCGCACAGAGAACTGCTCCTTATGCCGTCATACATATATGGAGTCACCAGTGGGAAGAGGGCCTCGGGGAAGGCAACACTAGAGCGGATCGCCTAGTAACAAACGTTATTGAGGCTCCTCTGTCCCCGCATTCTCGGGCTCGAGAAGCACACTCTATTTTCCACCAAAATGCAAAAGGCCTAGCCCGAGCCTACAAGTTATCTATAGAAGCAGCTCGAGCCATTGTTAAAGCTTGTCCTATCTGTAGCTATCACAATTCCGGCCTGGGACTCGGATGCGGAGTTAACCCCAAAGGTTTAAAATCTAATGAAATTTGGCAGATGGATGTTACCCATGTCTCTGAATTAGGCCGGCTAAAGTATTTGCATGTGACGATAGACACATACAGTCACATGATTTGGGCTACTCCACAGCTGGGAGAGAAGGTGCGGGATGTAAAACGACACTTAACCAGCTGCTTTGCAGTGTTGGGGGTACCAAAAGTAGTAAAGACAGATAATGGACCCGCATATTGCAGTAAGTCATTGAAAGACTTTATGCAGATGTGGAACATTACCCACACTACCGGCATCCCCCACTCCCCTACAGGGCAGGCAATTGTAGAAAGAGCAAATGGGACAATCAAACGGTATCTGACAAAGTTCAAGGACGTTGTAGATGTTAGAGAACGGGTACAGAAGGCACTCTTTGTCTTAAATCATTTATGTATATTTGGGGAAAATAATGACCCCCCTGTGGTTAAACATTATTCTGAAGACAAGCCACCCAAACCGTTAGACATGAGAGTCCTTTATAAAGACGCACTCACGGGTCAATGGTTAGGCCCTGTAAAAGTGATATATCTAGGACGTGGTTATGTATGTGTCTCTACCGCTCCAGGGAACATCTGGGTTCCGAGTCGCTGGGTAAAGCCTGCGGTGGGAGCTACTGGAAGCCACGGAAGTCAACAGCCTGGGACCCCTGTAGATGACCTTACCCCCTGAGACGCCAAAAGTGCAAATCAAATGCCACGTCTGTGCCACCTGTGACCCTTGGGTTCTGTGCGTATGCTACACCTGTGAACGGAGGTGGTGGTATCGGCTGTTTCGAGCCAACCGTTGGTGTGAACAGTGTTTAGAAAAGGAAGAGAGAGCAAGTAGAATTTTGTTGGTTACAGGACACGATTTACCAGATACCCGCAATTACTGGGTTAGTCGCTATAATTGGGACCACATAGTGCATAATCGAGCTCGGGATTTGATACTCTTGCGAAAAGAGTGTAGCAGAGTGTGCCTAGTACCCGCCTCTTGGGCGGTTGAAGAAGAAGAGTGGGAACAGACAAAGTTAAAGTGTGCAAAACAGTTTAAGTGGAAACGAAAGAAATGGCGCCGTTAGTAAGCCAATTATATTTTATTTGCCTAGTAACATATAACGCTTATACGCTTCAAAACAGCATTTTTGATCCAAGGGAAAATCTCTGGGTCACCTTAGCCCGCTCACTTAATACAACCAGTTTTTGCGCAAGCTTAGCAAGCCCCTCTTCTCCTTTTGTTACTTGCCTGATAGGTGTACCACTAAATGGGAGCCTTGAGCCCTTTAACCACTCCATGTCGGAACTAAGAACACAGTATAATATAAATAATACAACGAAATTCAATTCTTTCAACCAAAATCTTAAAAGCATATTTGAAAAGTATGATGATTGGGTTTGGAGACTCCCAGTAGGCCCAGAACCCCAAGAAATTGATTTGGTAGACTCGATCAATGCTGGCTTCTGTATATATATTGGGAGAGGTGTAGATTCAAACGATAAAACTGCGCCAACCATTCTGTCTCCTATTGGTAATGAGACACAATGGCAAACCACCTGGTGCCAGACAATAGTTCTTAACAAAACCCATCCTGCCTTTGGTACATCATCACCCCGGCGCCTTCCACAAGGGTATTTCTTAATATGTGGCAATCGCGCCTAGTCCAGTATCCCCACGTATCCGCGAGGGAGACCATGCACATTTGGGCAACTCAGTCTAGGGGCTCCACTGCGGCACCCTAACGCAACACACCGGTACCGCTATAAAAGAGACACCACTGAAACTTTATCTTCCAGCTGTAATGATGGAGTAGAATTGTGGAATGCATGGGAAACCATATTTGCCTCAATTTTTGCCCCGGGTATAGCTGCTGCCAGGGCACATAATAATATAAACAAATTGGCATGTTGGGTAGTTAAGCAAGCGAATGCTACCAGCAGAGTCCTTTCACTTCTTGCTCAAGATCTCTCTGAAGTGCAGCATGCAGTGCTGCAAAACAGGGCTGCAGTAGATTTCTTATTATTAGCCCATGGGCATGGGTGTCAGGACTTTGATGGTATGTGTTGCATGGATCTGAACGATCATTCCAAATCTATTCACAAAGAAATTCAAGACCTCGTGCAACACTTCCAAAAAATCAAACAGGACACCGGATTTTTTGGATTAGAAGCATTAGGAAACTGGATGGGATTAAACGGATGGATCACAGGCCTTTTACAAACAGGAATAATGATCCTTGTTATAATAATAATAGTACTCCTTTGTGTAGGTTGCATCTTTCCTTGTATTAAGGCTCTCTTTATAAAGATAACCACTCAAGCGTATGTTGTGTGAAATAAAAACGGGGGAATTGTGGGAGAATGGCTAACTGAGAGAGGTCACGTAGACATTGGCCAGCTAGCTGAACAAGATCTTGCGAAACAAAGCACTCAGCTAGTTTAATTGCTGATGTGGTAAGAACGTCCTGTCTTCGACCAAAATATTACGAGACCACAAGATGCCTGCGGACAGACAGGATGCTTGCGGACAGACAGGCACAATGAAAAAGAGGAAGAAGGTAAACACAGATGGGGAGCCAGGGGCGAGATTGATTTTAAATATATCAACCAATCATGAGCTTTCCTTTTGCAATATGTATGAGCTAATTAAAGTGATTATAAAAATGGTATCGTTTGGCAATAAAGACGAAGCCTGTTGATCACTCATATTGAGCGTCCTGGTCTTCCCTCCGTTGCTACATTTCCTGATAGGAGAAATGCCAGAGCCGAAAAGAAGTGTCTCTTCCCAGCTGAGGGAGGGAACATCAGTGGTTGCTTCAGCCTGTTTCACAGCAGGTTCCCCTGGAGCCCCAGGGACACCTGGAGGGAGCCCAGAGTTGGCAGAGAAGGTGCTGCCTTGGGCTGGTCCTCTGCTGCTGAGCTGGGCCAGGCTCCTGGGATGGAGGGAGCTCATGGCAAGTGGACAGCGCTGCAGAGAGACAGCTCTGCCCAGGAGCAGCTCCTCTGCAAAGCCCAGCAGGGCTGAGGGCACTGCCTGCAGGCACCGAGGGGAGATGAAAGAACAAGACGTTAAAGCCCTTTGATCTGGACCTCAACTGCAGATTGACTTCCTGGCTTGATCTTGGCACTGCCTTATCACTATGGGCCAGCTTGGTTATCATTGGACCTGAACCTCATCCTCCTCAATGGATCCACTCCCTGGCCACCATTCCCAGGCCTGTCCTGCTTGCCTTGCTCAGATACTGGGGCCTGGGGCCTTGCTGGAGAGACACCTGTGCGTCCAGCCACGGTGTCTCCCTCGGCTCCCAGCTCTTCCTCCCGTAGGGAGAAGCCCTGCTCTTGCTCCCTGACAGGGGAGGCTCTATTCTGTCCGAGTATAGACATCTTTATTACAATACCTGCTCCTGACTCCATCATCTGGCCTCACTTCTGATTCAGCAGAAGAAAATACCCCAAATATCCCCAAAGGTATTCAGGATCTATAACTCACCCCACTTCATGTGGACAGCTGAAATCACTCTCAAATCATCTCTTTCTCTCCATCTTTCTTCCATCTTTCTACCATCTTTCTACCATCTTTCTTCCTCCAGATGAACACATGGTCCTCTTGGCCAACGGAAAAAAGACTGGAAGGGGGGTGACTTATCAGAGGAGCTCTGCACAGATGAATCCATAAGCAATAGTCTCAATTACCCACTACTGGTGTTTCATGTGTTTCATGTGGGTGCCAGTGATACAGCTGTCAGCAATCTGAAAAACATCAAAAGGGACTTCAGGGCCCTGGGTGCAGCAGTCAAGGACTCTGGGGCACAGATAGTGTTCTCATCAGTGCTTCCAGTCGAGGGGCAGGGACCTGCAAGGGCCAAACGTATCTGGCAGGTTAACTCATGGCTCAGGGACTGGTGCTACAGCCAGGGCTTTGGGTATTTTGACCATGGGGTAAATTTTGAGAAGCCTGGGTTGCTAGGGGCAGATGGCGTGCACCTAACCGAGAAAGGGAAGAAGGTGCTTGGACAAAGGCTGGCCAGACTTGTGCATAGAGCTTTAAACTAGTATTGCTGGGGGAGGGGGAGCACAGTTCAGCCCACCGCTGTCAGCATGGCGCCAGTGCCAGCACAGAGGAAGAGGCTGAGGAAGGATCACAGGTATGTTCAAATGAACTTATGCTGCCACCCAAGAGAACCCCTGTCGCTCCAGCCAGCGAGTCGGCTTTGTCGGGAGCCCAGCTGAAGTGTATGTACACCAACGCACGCAGCATGGGAAATAAACAGGATGAGCTGGAGATGCGTGCACATGAGCAGGGCTACGACCTTATTGGCATCATGGAGACATGGTGGGACGACTCCTATGACTGGAGTGTCAACATGGAGGGGTATAAGCTTTTTAGAAAGGACAGGAAGGGGAGGCGAGGAGGGGGTGTCGCTCTCTACGTCAGCAACCGGCTGGAGTGCGTGGAGCTTCGCCTGGGGTCGGAGGAGGAGCTGACAGAGAGCTTATGGGTCAAGAATAGAGGACAGGGACGGATAGGGGATGTTACGGTAGGGGTCTGTTACAGGCCACCTGGCCAGGAGGACAGAGCAGATGAGGCGCTTTATAGCCAGATAGGAGCAGCCTCGCGGTCACAAGCCCTGGTCCTCATGGGGGACTTCAACCACCCTGACATCTGTTGGAGAGACAATGCGGCAGGGCACAGGCAGTCCAGGAGGTTCCTGGAATGCGTGGACGACAACTTCCTCCTGCAGATGATAGAGGAGCCGACAAGGAGGGGTGCCATGCTCGACCTTGTGCTCACCAACAGGGAGGGACTGGTGGGCGATGTGAAACTTAAGGACAGCCTTGGCTGCAGTGACCACAACACGGTGGAGTTCAAGATCCATGGGGCAGCAAGGAAACCATTCAGCAAGCTCTGTGCCCTAGACTTCAGGAAGGCGGACTTCGGCCTCTTGAAGCACCTGATGGGCAAAGTGCCGTGGGAGGCGGCCCTGGAGGGACGAGGGGCCCAGGAAAGTTGGTCCACATTCAAGGAGCACCTCCTCCAAGCTCAGCAGAGGTGCATCCCGACGAAGAACAAGTCGGGCAAAAAGACCAGGAGGCCTGTGTGGATGAGCAAGGAGCTCCTGGACCAACTGAAAATGAAGAGGTCAGCCTATAGAGGGTGGAAGCGGAGACAGATAGCCTGGGAGGAATACAGAGAAGCTGTACGAGTGACCAGGGATCAAGTGAGGAAGGCTAAAGCCCTGAAGGAATTGAATTTGGCAAGGGATATAAAAAGCAATAAGAAATGCTTCTATAGGTATGTAGGGGACAAAAGGAAGTCCAAAGAGAATGTAGGTCCCCTCCGGAAGGATACTGGTGCTCTGGTTACCCGGGACATAGAGAAGGCTGAGGTACTCAATGAATTTTTTGCCTCAGTCTTCACTGATAAAGCCTCTTGTCTTACCACCCAAGCTGTGGAAAGAACTAGCAGGGACTGTGAGGATGAACCACCGCCCACTGTACTTGAAGAGCAGGTTCGGGAACATCTGAGGAACTTGAAGGTGCACAAGTCCATGGGACCTGATGAGATCCATCCGCGGGTCCTGAAGGAACTGGCGGATGAAGTTGCCAAGCCACTGGCCATTGTATTTGAGAAGTCGTGGCGGTCTGGCGAGGCCCCCGATGACTGGAAGAGAGGGAACATAACCCCCATTTTTAAAAAGGGGAACAAGGAGGACCCGGGCAACTACAGGCCGGTCAGCCTCACCTCTGTGCCTGGCAAGGTCATGGAGCAGATTCTCCTGGGAACCATGCTAAGGCACATGGAGAGCAAGGAGGTGGTGGGTGACAGCCAACATGGCTTCACCAAAGGCAGATCGTGCCTGACCAACTTGGTGGCCTTTTACGATGGGGTGACAGCATCGGTGGACAAGGGTCGACCAACGGATGTCATCTACCTGGACTTGTGCAAAGCTTTTGACACTGTCCCGCACGACACTCTTCTCTCTAAACTAGAGAGGCATGGGTTTGATGGATGGACCACTCGGTGGATAAGGAATTGGCTCAATGGCCGCACTCAGAGAGTAGTGGTCAACGGCTCGATGTCCAAGTGGAGACCGGTCACGAGTGGCGTCCCTCAGGGGTCCGTGTTGGGTCTGGCCCTCTTCAACATCTTTGTCGGTGACGTGGACAGTGGCATGGAGTGCACCCTCAGCAAGTTCGCCAATGACACCAAGCTGTGTGGTGCCGTCGACACGCTGGAAGGGAGGGATGCCATCCAGAGGGACCTCGACAGGCTGGAGAGGTGGGCCCGTACCAACCTCATGAAGTTTAACCAGGCTAAATGCAAGGTCCTACATCTGGGTCGTGGCAATCCCAGGCACAAATACAGACTGGGCGGAGAATGGATCGAGAGCAGCCCTGAGGAGAAGGACTTGGGAGTGCTGGTGGACGAGAAGCTCAATATGAGCCAGCAATGTGCTCTTGCAGCCCAGAAGGCCAACCGCGTCCTGGGCTGCATCAAGAGGAGCGTGGCCAGCAGGTTGAGGGAGGTGATTCTCCCCCTCTACTCTGCCCTCGTGAGACCTCACTTGGAGTATTGCGTCCAGTTCTGGAGTCCCCAACATAAGAAGGACATGGACCAGTTGGAGAGGGTCCAGAGGAGGGCCACGAAGATGATAAGAGGGCTGGAGCACCTTTCCTATGAGGACAGGCTGAAAGAGTTGGGGCTGTTCAGCCTGGAGAAGAGGAGGCTCCGGGGTGACCTTATAGCGGTCTTCCAGTACCTCAAGGGGGCCTACAAGAAAGATGGGGAGAGGCTGTTCAGGAGGGCCAGTTGTGATAGGACAAGGGGTAACGGTTTTAAAATAGAGGGAGGTAGATTCAGGTTGGATATTAGGAAAAAATTTTTTACCATAGGAGTTGTAGAACACTGGAACAGGTTGCCCAGAGAGGTGGTGGATGCTCCATCCCTGGAGACGTTCAAGGCCAGGTTGGACGAGGCCCTGAGCAACCTGAGCTATTTGGAGATATCCCTGTTCCTTGCAGGGGGGTTGGACTAGATGACCTTTGAAGGTCCCTTCCAGCCCTAACGATTCTATGATTCTATGATTCTATGAATTAAGGTCAAAATCTTAGGTCTGAACTTAAAATATATATTAAGACCTAAGATCACCTTTAATCTTTAAATGAGGCGTCTGAGCTGAGGCCCTTTTCTGTGGTCAGCACAGAGATCTGCTCAGTCCTGAGCACACAGCCAGCCACTTCAGGATGTGATTAACTGTGACTGGGAAATGTCTCTCTACCCAGGAGTAGCAGAAGGAACCAGGCGGAGTGGCTCAGAGGTGATTTGGGAGGGGTTCACCTCAGATGGTTGTAAGTGTCTCCACAGAAGCCATTGGCAATGAGCCAGTCTCACCAATCAAAAGAAGGAGGTGCTTTCGAGGCCAAATTAGCCTGAGCTGACTGAAACTGGTTCTGCCTTCAGTTCCCTGGCAACCCACAGAACACGTACCAGCCTCCTGGCTGGACAAAAGAAAGAACTGGTATGAAGTGGATCAGAATAGTTCTTTCTTTGTTTAATAAAGTCCTCAAAGTGAACTGGGATACTTCTTTATTTATGCACATTTTCAATTTAGTCACTAAAAAAAAATAAAATGCATGATTCATCCAGCTCGAGCAAGGGAGGTGGGTAGTTAGTTAGGGGAATGTTAAGGACAGAAGGAAGTGTGGTATTTACTGTCCACACCCATTACAGGGAGAGACCCTGTTCCTCAGGCCATGCTGCTCGGAGTGCATAACTACTGTGTCTCCTGGTTCTCAATCCATGAGGATTACCTGCAGCCCAGAGACACCATCCTAGATTTGTGTGTTTCTTCCACCCAGAGTACGTGAAATTGAGTGAGGGCTGTAATGTGTGCTTTGCTCTGTTTGTAGGATGACAGTAAGGAGGTTCTGCATGGGTGTGTGGTTTGAAACACAGTTTGGGGTCTGCATAGAGTGGAGGAAGCAGCACCTGGCACAGCCTGGTTCATACACCTTGCAAGGAGCAGCTCTTGGAGTGACCTGTGCCTAAACTCTAAGGAGCACTTTCCTGAATGAACTATGCCCACGGTTGCACCCGGACATTTCTCTGGTGTGAACGGGGTAAGTAAGGTGAACAGCCCAGGAGAACACGGCACTAGAGCAACACAAGGGCCGCTGACAGTTGCTGCGTAGAGGCACCAGTGGAGATTCAGTCTAACCCAAGCTATCTCCCAAAAAATATCAGAGCCATTGGTGCACAGTGGCTTTGGGGAGGATTTATCACACTAACATGCCTAAGACAACCAAGCTAAGTCACCACCTGTGATTCCAAAATGTCTTTGCTGAAGAAGCACTGGTGGCACTCTTTGCCAGCTTGGATGGGACAGGATTCACCCCACTAACTGAGGCATTTAAGACCAGGCTCATTCATCGCAGTTTTCTGTATTAGTAACGTGCGCGTCAGTTTGATGTAATGATCTCTATATTCCAGCATTTCCATGGCATGGGAGGGAAGTCATTTAAACAACGCATGAAAATCCTCTGAGATCAAAGGGAAAAAAAAACTCACGTTGAATGAAAATCCCATATTTTCATTTAAATGAATGAGCAGATCCTGATTTTGATTCTCTTCCTGAAAGAGCACGTTTTTCTTGCAAACCATGAGTGAAAAGTAATCCAGGAAAACTACAAAATGGCAACACTGTGGCAGGGATTAAAGAAGAGAAGATGTTTCCGTTTAATTCTGGAGAGACTTGAAGGTACAGTTGTATTCCTCATGTCTTCAAAGGATGGCCCCACTGAGCAAGAGTCCCTCACCTGTGCAAATCACCACCCGTTGCCCAGCGTGTGCTTCAGTGCACCTGGCATTACAGAGTGCAAAACTGAGCTGCCAAGCCTGTGCTGAATACAGTTCTCCTGAAGACCACCATGGGAAGAGGAGATCTCACCCTCTGGAGTGCTGATTGCTCCCCACTACCAAAGGAGACCAGACAATGAACTCCTCTTTTTAGACAGCAACATTATAAAAGTCTATGTTTGAATAAGCTAATTCCACTGAATTTGCCAGATTAGCTGAAGTATTGGGTCCGAGAGCATCGTGTCAAGGACTGGACATTTACTTCAAGAGGCTTGATCTGGAGACGGGTGTATTGTTACTCAAAACTACACTTCTGACCAAGATTGTAGATTTCGTACCAAACCAGAAGTCATTTAGACAGACAAACAGGACTAAATTTCAGGCACGTTTTTATTCTAACCACGAGGTTAATGTGGAGCAGTAAGTGCTGCTTGGCAGACGAATAAAGACATTATTGTTCTCTTTATTGTATTCTACCTATTTTCTGACATTTCCTGAAGACTAAGAGGTTCAACAAAGATCTGCCACCCAAATAATCAGGAAACCAGATTCAGGAGCAAGGAGAGGTTGGATCAGAACTGGAGGAGAGCGAAGTTTGTTGAGAATTGGGTGTGTCATTGTCATGGTTTGATGGGGGGGGGGGGGGGGGGGGTTCTGGTGGCAGGAGAGGGGCTTTGCTCCCTGTGACCTCCCTGGTTTTGGAACCGGGTCAGACCTGGTTCTGGCCACCACATCAGACTGCCATCCCCCTCGGGGTTGAGCCAATAGGGCGCCTCTGCGAACTGCCCTATTTAAGTCAGGACAAAGGAACCGGAAAAGGTGCTTCGCCCAGGATCGAGCAGAGAAGGGAGGAGGGCACTGCCCCCGCTCCCTGGCTCCCGGCCGGGCAGCTGCCTGCGTTGGGCCGGCGCCGCTCACGGAGAATGGCAGCAGCAGAGCCAGCTGGGGAACTCGGGGCACCCCACTCCCGGGGTGCCCACTGGGCTGAGTTCACCCAGAGAGGACTGAGATCTGAGAGAAACAGCCGCATCGACAGCAGGTCAGTGAGGATGGAGCGGGAGGAGGTGCCGGAGCCGAGTTTCCCCTGCGGCTGATGGTGAGATGGCAGGCGGCCCCCCTGCAACCAGGACGGCCTCGGTGGAGCAGAGACCCACTCGCAGCCCGTGGGGAGAAGATGCCTGAGCCTGAGGATGGTTGTGTTGGGGTGCACGACGAGGCAGAGAGGCATCTGGAGTCTGCGTGACGACCCACGCCGGAGCGAGTGGCTACAGCTCCCTAAGTACCCGAGACTGTGGTAAAGCCCACACCGGAGCAATCTGTGGGAAGGATTGCTTCCAGTGGGCTGGACTCACGTTGGAGAAGTTTGTGGATTTTTCCTCGTGGGTAGGGGATCCATTGGAGAAGGGGAAAAGGGTGTAAGGACTCCTTCTCCTTTAAGAAAGAAGCAGCAGTAACAGCACGGAATGAACTGACCTGCACTCCCCCAGTCCCTGCCCCTGCACCGCTGGGGGGAGGAGGTAGAGCCGGGAGGAAAAGGAAAGGGCAGGAGGGGAAGGAAGGTGTCGGTTTTAAGATCTGGCTTTGTTTCTTTTTATCCTCTCACGCAACCGGTTTTGTTTCCCTTTGTCCTTTTAAGTAACCGTCAATAAATTGTTTTGCTTTTAAGAAAGCCAAGTCTGTTTTGCCTGGGACCATGGTCGGTGGGTGCTCCCTCTGTTCTTGTCTCAACCCTCAGTCCCTTTATTATATTTTTCTCCTCTCCACTTCACTGGAGAAGGAGAGACTGTGTGACTTTTAGTTGCTGGATCAGCCTAAAACCACGACAGTCATGGAGGGATAAAGTCCTCTGCTTGTTGCTTTCTAAAGTCTCCATTTCCACACTTGGAAAATGCCATTGTGGTATTCACCAGGGTTTGTAAAGTGCTTTTATGCCGTTTGAAAGGCATTCTTATGTAAGCTCTTCTTGTGGTGATCTGTTGCAGGAAAGAACCTGATGTGATATTCATTTCAGGAAACTTTACACTGCATAGAAAAAAAGGTCTCATTTCCACAAATGCATCAGAATGATGTGTTTGCTCTCCTCGGCCCTCTCTCCTTTCAAAATTCACTTACAAAATCTCTTCTCAGGTGGAAAAGTGTTTCCTGAAGACTATCACCCTCCTCCTCAAGCCTACCTTGAGAGTTTCTTTCATCAGCTGGTTCCTCAGGCTGAAAATAAAGGGACTCATCAAAGGAACAACGACTGTGTTGAGAAGGGCCACAGCCTTGTTATCGGAAACGTGGTGACTTGAAGGCTGGACACAGATGAAAATGCAGCTACCATAGCCCAATATGACGATGGTGAGGTGAGAGGAGCAGGTGGAGAATGTCTTTTGTCATGAGAATGCTGAGGGCAACCTAAATATGGTGTTAATGATGTAAAGGTAGGACACTGCTGTCATGCTTAGTGAACCCAGGAGGATGATGGACGAGACCACAAAGGTGATCAGCTCAACAACCTGTGTTTCTGCACAGGACAACCTGATCAAAAGCATGCTGTCACAGAAGTGGTCAATACGACTGGCATTGCAGAAGGGCATCCTGACAACCAGGACAGTGGAGACAACAGTGGCCAGGAAGCCTGCAGCCCACGAGCCCAACAGCAGCTGAAGACAAAGCTGACTGCTCATGAGTATGGGGTACTGAAGAGGGTGGCATATGGCCACATAACGGTCATTGGACATGACAGCGAAAAGGATAAACTCGATGCAGCCCAGAAGGGACTAGAAGTAGCACTGAGTTAAGCAGCCTGGGTAGGAAATGGCTTTGCTGCCCATCAGCAAGTTTCCCATGGCTTTGGGTATGACGGATGTTGTGATGAACGATGATGGATGTTGGGGAGAGGCTGTTCAGGAGGGCCAGTTGTGATAGGACAAGGGGTAACGGTTTTAAAATAGAGGGAGGTAGATTCAGGTTGGATATTAGGAAAAAATTTTTTACCATGAGAGTGGTAGAACACTGGAACAGGTTGCCCAGAGAGGTGGTGGATGCTCCATCCCTGGAGACGTTCAAGGCCAGGTTGGATGAGGCCCTGAGCAACCTGATCTAGTTGGAGATATCCCTGTTCCTTGCCGGGGGGTTGGACTAGATGACCTTTGAAGGTCCCTTCCAGCCCTAACCATTCTATGATTCTATGAAGATTTCCAAACAGGAGAAGTTACAGAGGAAAAAGTACATGGGCCTGTAGAGGTCTCTTCAGCAAGAAGGAGGGAAATGACCAGCAGGTTTCCCCCTAAGATCACCAGGCATGAAGCCAGGAGAGCGACTGCTGTGAGGCGCTCCTGATGGTGGAGGGAGGGGAAGCCCAAAGGAAGGAACTCTGTGACCGTCATCGTGTGGCTCAACATTTCTGCATCTGAGCTGCAGTGAGTAAGGGCAGAGGGTCAGTGGAGGAAACTACGCTTCACAAGGTAAAAAGATGAGACAGAGCAAAAGCATACAGAAGGATAAGACATGCACACAAAGTCTGGAAGGAAAACCCAACAGAGGAGGGGAGAATCAACCTTGAGCAAGAGGACACCATTTTATGCACAAGGAACAAACTTAGTGTGGGGGTTAGAGTAGGAATCCACTATAAACAACACGTAAGTTATTGTATTTGAGCTCTTTACCCCAGAGTCCCTTCATAGTCAATGGAGAAAAAATGGTTATTTCTTGGAATGTCTTCCTCTAGTCTATTGAAACATATCTTTTAGGATGAACTAAAATGTATTCTACTGAAAGATAAAACACCTCAGCAAACTGGCTTTAATCTTTTCATTAGCAGAGAAACAGAGAGAAGGCGGCATGAAGATGGTGACAAACGAGGAGACGTGTGGGAAGCAAACGGAAGCAGGACAGTTAGAGAAGAGGGACGTTTTTTTCCCTGGGAAAAGTTTTGTTTTCAAGGAAAACCAGAGCCAAACAGGGAAAAGACAAACATGCTGTACTGAAAACTCTTCTGTTTTCAGGAGTGTCTTTCCATCCACACGTGAACAGAATTTGAACAGGTAGAACAGAAAGCTTTATAATCACATTCCTCCTCAGTCACTGACAACTTTCTTGCTGAAAAATAGTTTTGATAAAACATTCTGGCTCTCAGAGGGAAAACGGAAAGCAGATTTAAGAAGCAACCCAGAAGAGGGGAATGAAAAAAAAAAAGGAAAAACCTAAGGGTATAAAGAGATTTAAAAAGAGTGGGACAGGGGGAAGGGAAATTCATTCCATTGGAGGGAAAAAATAATCTTTTAAAGCGAATAAACAAATAAACTAAAATGAATAGAGAATTGAGCCTTTGCTCTCGTTCGGTCTGTGTTTGTGTTTTGTTTTTTTCTTTTCTTTTCTGTGAACGCTGTATAAATGAAGCTTAGTTTGGTACGGAGCTGGTCCTGAATTTATTACCTGAGGTTTTGAAAAGTTTGAATTCTTGGTGCAGTGCTTCCTTCCTGTGGGAAAATAATCGAAACTGGGGAAATGGAGAAACACGGCTTCGCAAAGTTCAGCTCAAAAGCTGTAATATTAATGGTAGCTCTGAGGCGAGACACGGCTGCTGCTCCCAGGAACAGAACGCAGTTGGCATGGACGGCGTCTGCCCTGGCCAAACAGAACGTACAGTGTCCTTGAAATGGGGAGCAGAGTGGTACGAAGGTACCACGGCTCGTCCCTGTTCCCAGGGATAGAGAACGGCTGGCAAAGGAACCGCATGGCTGGACAGAAAGACGGATCGTGGCCCTGGCCTCACCAATGGTGATGGATAGAGGCATTCACCTGGGCCGTTTGGGCATGTCGATATTCAACAAGTTGCCAAATGGCTGGCCTCTGGGGGGAACTTTGCTCATTACAATGTCATAAGAATACCAAAACACACCTCCATCCCAAAAGCTACCTGCCTCCAGGTAGCAACCACTCCCCACTGAGCATGCGTCCTGAAGTTCTTCTAGTCTATACCTTTAAATCGAAGCGAGGAAAATTTGCACCGATCCTGACAAAGATGTATGACTAGAGTCACTCAAGCTCCACCTGAAAGTATAAAAATGGCTTAAGAGAAGGAGGTGTTGGGGAAGACCTCTATCGGAATGTCTGGGATCAGTCAACGGGCTGGACCTCTCTTCCCCCCCGGACAGGGACGCCTATTGGGTAAGAGCTCTGTGTTCTGCACGCTTAGCTACCAACACCTTGCAGCTATTGAGAATTATTATTGACAAGTTGTGTTGTGGCAGCCAGTCCCTATCACCGGCTGTCTTCGAATCTGTATCCTGTCACGAGCATCTGTAATAAAGTTTGTCAGATACAGACAAATATAAGTTTCCGGACACTCCATAATTGATACAGACGATAGAAGGGATTTGGCCCGGTGCGCTGCCTGGGGGGTCCCTGAACAGGCGAACAGCCTCCGACTTCGCAGGCTGCCCAGGGGGGACAGTCGGGTACAAGGGTCTCGTCTTCCTTGGGAAGCTGGTAGACTGGCCAAACTGCTCTGCTCCCTGACGTCTACTGACCTGACCTTGTGTCATAACGTGACGTTTCCAGACAGCCTTCCCCTATGCAGCCACCTCCCTTCTGCCCTGCTCGTTTTGCTCACAAAACTTACACAAGCCTAAAGCCCTCAGAACCATCCCGCTCTGTGCAGCTGAGCTGAGAGAAGCCAACAAGACAAAATCAAAGGAAGGGGTAGCGACCCTGGCACAAGTCTCCTGTCCTGAGAATATCACAGGAAAAGGAGGAATACAAAAGGGGGGTTAGCAAGTAAGAAGGCAGGCAGACATCATGGAAAACAGAGGTGAAATGTGACTTACATTAATCTACGACGTGCTGGGAGCATTATGGGAGGGAAACAGAAGCCCAGTAGACTCTGTGTAAAGCGTCAGCGCCTTTCCTCCCCTCCCACTACCCCTAAACCAGTCTCTCATGTCTCCTTTCACAGCTGTTGTAAAGCCTTTTAGAGTCAGCTGGTAACGCCCTTTGTTCTGAGGAACTCGCTCCAGACCGAAGTAGTCTCTGATTTTTCTTCCCCTTTCATGTGAAACCATTCTACGCCCTTTGGTACGTTCCTTGAGGAGTCACGGCCCTGTGTGCTAAGAGGTTCCTTATAGCACCAATCATTCTTACCCAGCTGGATTGAGTTGAAGATAATGAACTACTAATTAACTACTCAACTCAAGGTACCTATCCTGCCCACAAGAGGCAGGCCATTTCCTCCTGGCTGCGGAGGATGCAACAGCATCCTTGGTGCCGCAGCCCAGGCTGGTGAGCGACAACTGGTGACCCCGACGTGATACATCCGTGAGACCCCGGGAAGCCCCGACTCCCTCGCCGAGCCGAGAGCCCGAGCCAAAAGAGCCAGAGCCGGGAGCCCGAGCGAGAGTCCTTCGGAGAAGAAGGTAAAGCCGCAAGCCCCGACGTGGTATTCGCGGGAGGGAAGCGTGCTGGAGTTGGATGAATGGGCCGGGTCTCTGCTCACCCATAAAGCCTTTGTGAAAACAAAAAATGGTAAAACAAAAAGGGGGAATTATGGCACCAATCATTCTTACCCAGCTGGACTGAGTTGAGATAATGAACTAATTACTAATCAACTCAAGGTACCTATCCTGCCTACAAGAGGCAGGCCATTTCCTCCTGGCTGCGGAGGATGCAACAGCGTCCTTGGTGCCGCAGCCCAGGCTGGTGAGCGACAGTTCCTCAGCAGAGCAGGTCTGAAAGGGTGACGGCTCTCAAGCCCCGCATGAGCCCTGCTTTCCCACCCCCCAACCCTGCCCATCATGAAGGGGGACATCTCCTTTGCCCTGAGCCCTGGGGAAGGGGGGAGGAAAGGGGCTCCCATCTTATGGACCTCCCATGGACCCGCCCCAACAGGTCCATGTTGCCAACATAAGCAGGTCATGGACCTGTGCGAGTGAGTCCACAGGAGGGACATAAAGACAATCCAAAGGCTGGAGCACCTCTCCAATGAAGACAGGCTGAGAGACTTGGGGTTGTTCAGCCTGCAGAAGAGAATCCTCTGGGGAGATCTTAGAGCAGCCTTCAAGGACCTAAAGGGGGCCTACAAGAAAGCTGGAGGTCTTCATACAAGGGCGTGTAGCAACAAGACAAGGGGCAATGACTTGAAACTGACAGACGGGAGATGTCAATGAGATCTAAGGAAGAAATTCTTCATTCTGAGAGTGGTGAGACACTGGACCAGGTTGCCCAGAGAAGCTGGGAATACCCCATTCCTGGAGTGTTCAAGGCCAGGTTGGATGAGGCTTTGAGAAACCTGATCTAGAGGAAGGTGTCCCTGCCCACGGGACTCCACAGGGGCTGGAACTAGATGGTCTTTGTGGCCCCTTCCAACCCTAACCATTCTATCATTCTATGATTTGATGATTCTGGCCAGCAGCCCCATAGCACCAGAAGTCCCTTGGAGCCCACTGGACACCGCTAGAGACCACTGGACACCGCCAGATGCTGCCGGAGACGGTCGCAGACCACCAGAGACTGTCGCAGACCACCAGACGCTGCTGGAGACCAACAGAGACCATCAGAGACTGCTGGACACTGCTAGACCCTGCTGGAGACCACCGCAGACCACCAGACGCCGCTGGAGACCGACGGAGACCACCAGACGCCGCTGATGGTCTGCGATGGTCTCCGTCGGTCTCCAGTGGCGTCTGGTGGTCTCTGGAGACCGACAGAGGCCATTGGAGACCATCAGAGACCATCAGACACCGCTGGAGACCAACGGAGACTGCCAGAGACCAAAAGAGTCCACCAGAGACCACCAAACACCACTGGAGAGCGACGGAGACCATTGGAGACTGCTGGACACCGTTAGACCCCACTGGAGACCACTGCAGACCACCAGACAACACCGAATCCTGCCGGATGGATATTTTCCTATATATTTATATTCACATCTAAGATTTTTATCTTTGTAAATTCTTCGCCAGCTTTTCATATTACGAGATAGTTAGTAACTTTATATTCGAGCCATACTTCTGTAGTCTCTTCTCTTTTCCTATTTCTTTTACATAAGTTTCCCAGTGAGCAATCATAATCCTCACCAATGCTATGATCCTTCCTGCATACCATTTGGTTTTCCTAAAATTTAGGACAAGAGCTTCAGAAAAAAAATCTACTCCAAACACAAAAGTGAGATTGCCATCCAGAAGAAATTAGTTACAAACCTCAGATCCATGCCAGGACTTCATTTACTCTTTTCTTCAACAGAAATCCCAGATTGATTATTTTTAATTCATATGCTCGTCTCCACAAATTCACAATTTTGTTCTTTAGGAAGCTGGGCTATACCTAACAAACAGAGCAGAGCCACCAGCTACCACAGGCGCTGCTCACCTCCGATGCTACTTCTAGACGTAAACTCTCCTACTGCCCAGGTAAACCTCATCCATCTCAAGAAGTCTCACTGCACATAAGCCAACTTGTTATTCTTAAGAAATGCAAAAGGACAAACAAATTAAGATTACTACGGTAATGATGTAATAGCTGGTAGCAAAATATTACCTCCGAGTAGTAGAACAACTGTGGGGCTGAGTTTCCTTTGTTAGCTGTTAGCTATGCGCTGAGAAAGAAAATTCCTTCAGGAAAATTCCAACTGACTTTTCCAAGAGCTTCCATTTCGCAGTAGCTCTCATCTTCCTTTCTTTTTCATAAATACACGCAGGGTGAGCTGCTCAAAAAACACATAAATTATGTCAACCAGTTAGTTTTCTTAGTATAGGCCGATGTTGTCAGTCCAACATTTTTATCGCCTTAGTGGGAAAGAAAATTTCAAGCAGAAAATAAAAATATCTAACAGTCTGTTCAGAGAAGCAAGAAGCTACACTTGGTCAGCAGCACCACTGAGCTGCCTCTATAAAGCCAACTCCACCGCGGTGAGAGCGACGCCAGACGGCACTTTCCTCCAGGAACTGGGGGTGGGCTTTAAACACTCCTGTCTGCGCAGCTCTGGCGGGAGATCTCATCACTGCGGGAGACAACGGCCCGGACTTCAGACCTGCTTCTTTTTTGAAATGACACCAAACACTAAGTTACAGATTAGAACTAAGAAGAAATCTTAGTTCTAGAAAACTTGCCAAAGCTGGATTGTTCCTTGCAGCTGATCCTGGGTTCCCTACACTGTGTTTATTAGATAACGGCACTTCCGCTGGAGCCGAGGAACAATATGGAATTACATGCCTCATTTTTATAATTTGAGCCTCTGGGTAGTGTTTCACTGACGACATTTTCTTTGAGCACTATTCTTGTACAGTTCTTTCAAAAACAATCTCTTCCTCCGATTTCCATGGAGAATCTTAATTACTAAAGAGTGCAGCCTCTAGTAAATACTGATTTAAATAACCAGAACTGAATCATTACAAAGGTTAAAGAGAGCATTAAGATATACGGGTTTTATTGTTTTTTCTCTCACGCTAAATTTGCCTGTGCTCTCGGACAAGCCTTTTGAACTTTCTAGGCTATTCTAATGTGCGTTTAGCAGCAGAACAGTGCTAATGGAAGAAACTTTAACTGGATTTTCTCGTTTTCAACCTTCGGCAACCAACCTGACACACCTGGCCTTGAACACTTCCAGGGATGGGGCATCCGCAACTTCTCTGGGCAACCTGTTCCACTGCCTCACCACTCTCAGAGTGAAAAATTTCTTTCTTATATCTAATCTAAATCTCCTCTCTTTCAGTTTAAAGCCATTGCCCCTTGTCCTGTCACTACACACCCTTGTAAAAAGTCCCTCTCCAGCTTTCCTGTAGGCCCCCTTTAGGCACTGGAAAGCTGCTATAAGATCACCCCGGAGCCTTCTCTTCTCCAGGCTGAACAGCCCCAACTCTCTCAGCCTGTCTTCATAGCAGAGGTGCTCCAGCCCTCGGATCATCTTCGTGGCCTCCTCTGGACTCGTTCCAGTAGCTCCATGTCCTTCTTGTGCTGGGGACTCCAGAGCTGAACACAGTATTCCAGGTGGGGTCTCACAAGAGCAGAGTAGAGGGGCAGAATCACTTCCCTCGACCTGCTGGCCACGCTCCTTTTGATATAGCCCAGGATACGGTTGGCTTTCTGGGCTGCCAGCGCACGGTGCCAGCTCATGTTGAGCTTCTCATCCACCAGCACTCCCAAGTCCTTTTCCTCAGGGCTGCTCTCAATCCATTCTCCGCCCAGCCTGTACTTGTGCTTGGGATTGCCCCGACCCACGTGCAGGACCTTGCACTTGGCCTTGTTGAACTTCATGAGGTTCTCACAGGCCCACCTCTCCAGCCTGTCAAGGTCCCTCTGGATGGCATCCCTTCCCTCCAGCGTGTCCACAACACCACACAACTTGGTGTCATCTGCAAACTTGCTGAGGGTGCACTCTATCCCACTGTCCATGTCTCCAACAAAGATGTTAAACAGCACTGGTCCCAGTACCGACCCCTGAGGAACACCACTCGTCACTGGCCTCCACGTGGACATTGAACCGTTGACCACAACTCTTTGAGTGTGACCATCCAGCCAATTTCTTATCCACCGAGCGGTCCATCCATCAAAATGGTTCATATAATTGGAGTGACTGGGAAACAGGAAAATAGACCATTCCTTCGACCCCGAGATTTAAAATTTGGAAATAAGGTAATTACATACGAAGTTTTGTACATACCAGAATGTCCAATACCTTTCTTGGGATGAGACTTGTTATGCGAATTAAACGCACAAATAGTTTTTGAAGAAGGATGTGCTGGGTTTGTGTGAAGGGGTTCTGGTGGCAGGAGAGGGGATTTGCTCCCTGTGACTTCCCTGGTTTCAGAACCGGGTCAGACCTGGCTCTGGCCACCAGATCAGACCCTCATCCCCCTCGGGCTGAGCCAATCAGCGCCTCTGCAAATTTCCCTGTTTCAGTTGGGACAAAGGAACTGGAAAAGGTGCTTTGCCTGGCAGTGAGGAGAGAAGGGAGGAGGGCACTGCCCCCGCTCCCCGGCTCCTGGCCGAGGGCTGCCCGCGCCGGGCTGGTGCCACCCACTGAGGATGGCTGCGGCGGAGCCGCTTGGGAAACCTGGGGAGCGCCCCACTCCCGGGGTGCCCACCGGGCCGAGTTCACCCAGAGAGGACTGAGATCTGAGAGAAATGCCCGCACTGACACCGGGTCAGCGCAGATGGGACGGGACGAGGTGTGCTGCCAGAGCTGAGTTTTCCCCTGCAACTGGTGGCAAGACAGCAGGCGGCCCCCCTGCAGCCAGGACAGACTCGGTGGAGCAGAGACCCACTCGCAGCCCGTGGAGAAGCCATGTAGGGGGAGAGATGCCTGGGCCTGAGGACGGTCATGGAGCATGGGACGCATGACAAGGTAAGAGACCCATCTAAAGTCCGTGTGATGACCCACGCCAGAACGAGTGGCAACAGCTCCATAAGAATCCATGACTGTAGTAAGAGCCCACACTGGAGCAATCCGACGGGGAATGATCGCATCTTGCGGGTAGGACTCACACTGGAGAAGTCTGTGGACTTTCCTTGTGAGTAGGGGATCCACTAGAGCAGGGAAAAGGGTGTGAGGACTCCTCCTCCTTTAAGAAAAGGAGCGGCAGGAACAACGTGGGACGAACTGACCTGCACTCCCCCATTCCCTGTCCCCCTGTGCCTCTGGGGAGGAGGTAGAGCCGGGAAGAAAAGGAAAGGTGGCAGGGGGAGGTGTTCTTTTTAAGATCCGGCTTTGTTTCTCTTTATCCTTTCAAGTAACTGTTAATAAATTGTTTTGCTCTATTCCCAAGCAGAGCCTGTTTTGCCCGGGGCCATGGTGGGTGGGTGCTCCCTCTGTTCTTGTCTCGACCCTCAGTCCTTTTATTACATTTTTCTCCTCTCCACCTCACTGAGGGGAGGAGTGAGCGAGCGGCTGAGTGGAGTTTAGTGCCGGAGCGGCTTAAACCACGACAAAGGAGAAATCCTTGTAAAAATTCCAGAATCCAAAACAGAGGAAATATTGAAGATACAAGAAAAAAAAATATCGAAGGACAAACACCACAAGAATTAGATGAGGCTGTTATACCTATGGTCTGGAACACAGACATACCTGGTAAATCAAAGACAGTGCAGCCTGTAAGAATAAAACTAAAAAACCAGGCAAAGCCAGTAAGAATTAAACAATATCCAATTAAACCTGAGATCACACAAGGAGTTCAGAAATTAATTGATAATTGTTTGAATATGGAGTTCTTGAAGAATGTGAATCAGAATATAATACTCCAATTTTACCAGAAAGGAAACCCTCAGGAAAATAGAGATTGGTTCAGGACTTAGGGGCCATAAATCAGAGAGTTAAAGACACACATCCTGTAGCTGCAAATCCATTGAGAGAAATGCAAACAGCATTGAGAGAAAATCATCAGTGGTTTACAGTGCTTGAGGTAAAAGATGCTTTTTTTGTATATCCTTGAAAAGGAAAGTCTGAAACTGTTTGCTTTTAAGTGGGACAATCCACAGACTGGAAGAAAAATGCAGTTAACATGGACGAGACTACCACAAGGATTCAAGAATAGTTCAACAATTTTTGGAAACCAAGTGGCAAAGGAACTTGAACAAGGGAAACAAAATGACACAGACCTGAAACCTGGACACCTGCTTCTGCACTATGGGGACAACATCCCAATAGCTACTGAAGAAAGATCAGCCTGTATAAAGATAACAACAGACCTTTTAAATTTTCTTGGACTAAATGGGTATAAAGTGTCTAAAAATAAAGCTCAGACAGCGAACCAGACTGTGATATATCTGGGCTTTGAAATCCCCAAAGGACAACGCCGGCTGGGAACAGACTGTAAAGCAGCATCTGTGGCGTCTCTGAGCCAAGAAATGTTGTTCATGGACTGAGAGCCTTCTTGGGAATGGCTGGGTGGTGCCAGCTCTGGATCAGGAATTACGGTCTGACACTTCAACCACTGTCTGAGGCCCTGAAGGTGATACCGTTTGTACGGGGCCCGGAACAGCAAAGGGCCTTTCGGGACTTAAAATGGGCCGTGATGACGGCACCAGCACTGGGACTCCCAGACCGAACCAAAGATTTGAAGTTGTTTGTTCACAAAAGGCAACATCCTGCCCTCGGAGTGTTGACCCAGAAGATGGGGAGATAGAAAAGACCAGTTGGATATTTCTCCAAACCACTGGACGCCGTAAGCAGGGGGTGCCCTACTCGCCCCCGAGCAGTCGCTGCGACAGTGATGCTCGTGCCAGAGGCTGGAAACTGACTGTGGGAAGAACCAGAATGGTGCATGTGCCACAGATGGCAATGACTGTGCTAGAACAAAAGGGGGCCATTGGCTATCCCCTAATAAAATGATGAAACACCAAGTAGTCCTGACAGAGCAGGATGATGTAATTTTGAAAACAACTAACCTGATCGACCCTGCAGTCTTTTTAAGTTCTGCACAGGAAGGACAAACAGAACATGACTGTCTGGCGACTATCGACCACGTGTGTTCCAGCTGAGAGGAGTTAAGGGACACACCGCTAGAAAATCCTGATTGGGAGCTGTGCACAGATGGCAGCAGCTTTGTGGAAAATGGAATTCGCTATGCAGGATATGCAGTGACAACTGAAAATTCTGTTATAGAAGCAAATTCTTTACCTTGTACAACTTCAGCTCAAAAAGCAGAGCTGATTGCCTTGACCAGAGCGTTAGAGCTAAGCAAGAAAAAGAAAGTAAATATTTGGACTGATTTGAAATATGCCTTTGGTGTAGCACATGTCCATGGAATCCTATGGAAACAAAGAGCATTACCAAACTCTCAAGGAACACACATCAAATATAAGGAAGAAATCTTAGAATTAATACAAGCAGTCCAGACACCGACTAAGGCAGAGACCACGCACTGTAAAGCACCAGTCAGGAAATACCAAAACAATTATAGGAAATGATTTGGCAGATAGAACTGCAAGGGAAATTGCAAAAAGAAATGTTTTACAAATGGCATTAATTCCTACTAAAACCATTACATTACCAAGAGATAAACCTAAATACTCAGAAGAAAATGAAAAATTAGGAAAGTTACTAAATGCAAAGAAAAATTTGGCAGGATGGTGGGTAACAGGTCAAGTAGTAATCCCACCACTTTTAATGAGGGAAATAATACAAACAAAACATAAGGAATGTCACTGGGGAGCAGAAGCATTGGTAGCTCTCCTAAGGAGACACATATTCTCACTGAAAATGCTAGAACTAGCTAAAATGACAACTGCGAAATGTGAGATCTGTTTAAAAAAAAACAATCCAGTTATAAAGAGAAAAGTTCAAATGGGAACGCTGAAATCAGGAATGGAACCAGGAGATTACTGGCAAGTAGATTTTTCAGAACTACCCCAGCAACCTGGGTATCGATACATTCTGGCAGGGGCTGACACTTTTCCAGGACGGCCGGAAGCTTTTCCCTGTCGAACCAGTCAAGCAAAGGAAGTCATTCAATGGCTACTGCAAGAAATTATCCCGAGATTTGGGGCACCCATTGGAATTTCCTCGGATAGAGGTTCACATTTCACGGCAGAAATAGTACAAGGTGTTAGTAAAATTCTGGGAATCACATGGAATTTACACACACCTTGGAGACTACAATCCAGCAGGAAGGTAGAAAGAATGAATCAAATGTTGGAAAGACAAATTAGTAAAATAAGTCAGGAAACTAATTTGAAATGGCCTCAGGCACTGCCACCAGCCCTTTTACGAATTCGAGTTCAACCACAAGGTGGAACATTGGTCAGTCCATATGAGTTATTGCATGGAAAGCCTTAGGAGTCTCCTGAGCCAAATCTGAATATGCATCTGAAAGGAAAACAAGATGTCCAGAACTATCTGCTTTCTTTAGGAAAACTCTAACTGCGCTTCGGGGTGTGGTTGTACGGAACATACCTCTGTCTTTGGAGAATCCAGTGCACGACTTCCTACCAGGAGATCATGTCTATGTGAAGACGTGGACTTCTGAACCTCTCCAGGAACGCTGGAAGAGACCTTTTCAAGTATTGCTGACTGCAATCGAGACTGCAATTCACCACCATCGAGATTGCTGAATCGGATGCTTGGATACACGACACAAGGGTAAAGAAAGCCCCACTGCCATGGGGAATTGTAAATAGGGATCCTGAGACTTCAAAATTGACTTTGAAATATGTTTAATTTTGTGCATCATTCTGAAATTGTCAGAAAATGGATACTGTGGTGGAGATTAATGTTAGTGGGAGCCTGGTTCGAGATGAAAATTGAGCCACAAGAAATATCAGGAAAACATGAAAATCCATTAAAATTGATATGTGATTTTACTCAAATTCCAGACTTTAATCTTGACAAATTGCAGGTGATTAACTATACTTTGAAAGGTGAAAGTCAATATCGCTGTTGGCCAGGATATGGAAAATCAGATTATAAAACCTCTACAATAAAAACCTCCCTACAGAGGTCACAAAGGAGAAAAGAATAAGAAATAAAAGACAAATAGAAGCAGAACAATAAATATACCTCCCAAGAAAAACTCAAGAAGAGAATATAAGGTTAAGATTGATCAAGGAATTTACCAAATTATAAAAGGTGTCACAAATTACTGCTTGTTTACCCATACCAAGAGCAGCAGGTGAATCAATTCCATGCGGAATTCTAACCATGAATTTGACTAAATTGGAACATAAAAATGAAACTACACAATGTGAACAAAAACCAGTTATTAAATGGCAAGAAAAAGTGGAGATTAATAGAAAACAATGAAGATCTCCAGGAGATCGAGCTGATTGTGAGAAACTATTAAATAATGTTTTTACTAAGACAGGAAGATTTTGGGAAGTAGGATGGTGTTGATGATTAGCCAATAAAGAAAAATACAAGCCAAATAATCATGGAATAGAAATGTGATAAAACTAATCAAACATCAAATAAGGTGACAAGTTGGGACTCTGTCTGGTCAATTCATTGGGGTAAAAATTAATTAGGCACTGGAATCTTTATTGACTCCTTTGGCACCATACAGAAACAGGGAATAGATATATCAACTAACAGGTCAGGTAGAGAAGCCGGCAAATGGGACCAGAAAGGGATTCAAGGATTTGAATACACAATTACAAGCCACCTCAAAGATGACTTTACGAAACAGAATGGCTTCAGATCTGCTCTTACTCAAAGAGCACAGGGGCACCTAAAAGACAGAACTGACCATTGCTGGGCACACATTCCAGATGTGAGTCCAGATGTAGAACATGACTCAGACTTACTGGAGAAAGTGGAGGAGAGCACTCACGAACTTCAGCAGAACATGTAAGAGAGTTGTATAGACAAAATTTTTAATGGATTAGGATGGAGGGTAAAATCACTAATTAGCACTACAATTGTCTTGTTAATACTGTTTTTGGAGATTATTTTAATTTATTATTGTTTGAAAAGACAAATAACAAGACTGCATTTAATGGGATAATTAGCCAGACAGCAGGATGAAACAGAATCAATCCCAAGGCTCCCACCAGCACGTAGTGAATAAATTACTGACAATGCACTACAGAAAACATTCAACTTTTAGCATTAAGATGAAAGTATTTAAATGATTTTCAAAACTTTCAAAGGGGGGAAATGTTACAAAACTTTGACAAAATAATCAAGATCTAATCAAGTTAAAAAAAAATGTTAGGTAGAAGACTGGAAAGCACAATGTGTAAGTTGGGACTGTTAAGTTTAGCGAGTAACTATAGAGACCTCACTAGGAAATTTCTGGATCTTTCTATGGATTGTTTTAAACCAAGGAACCACGGATACCTCCTCACCCAGCTACTGCATTTTTCTGTGTTTTGTTTTAAGAAGTTAAGGGAACCGTCACAAACACCAGCTCTGCTGCCTGGAAACCCCCTTACTCCTTCCCATCTTGATTTGAATATCAAGGATTCTAATCAGTAAAATTAAGCAGAATTAACCAATGATCGTTATAGAATAAGAATACTGATAAGGTAACACAGCAGCAAAACAAATCACTTTAAAGGTCAAATTTGCAAGCGAGGATAACATGCAATTTTATGTAAAAGAACTTCTGTAACGATGACTCAACAAAATGAGTGTATAAAATCCTGTGGATTCGGATGCTGGGGGGTCACGCTTGGACGGAGCTGC
This sequence comes from Tauraco erythrolophus, assembly GCF_009769465.1. NCBI lineage: Eukaryota > Metazoa > Chordata > Aves > Musophagiformes > Musophagidae > Tauraco > Tauraco erythrolophus. Next base: position 67,191 of record NW_028238627.1, on the reverse strand, counting down.
CCCCGCTCTGCCATAACGCGGTGCCTGTTTATCCGCCTTGTGCAGGTGAATTTCCTTCCCGGCTGGTGACAATTCCCCTTTTCCAGGGGCACCCCGGCCCCCACCGCTTCCCCGCCCCAGCGCTGGGGTACGCACCCCCGGTATCCCCCCAGCCCCGCAGGGCACCCCGGAGCCCCCAGCCCCACAGCCGGGGGGCGCCCCGAGACAGCCCCTTCCCGCGGCAGAGCGGCTGCCCAGACCCCAGCCCCGCGCCCCCCGGCCGGGGCGGGGCTGCGGCCCGGACACCCCCCCTGCAGGGGCACCCCCGGCCGCGCAGCCACCGCCCCGCCCCACAGCCGAGGGGCCGCCCCTGAAACCCCCCTCAGCGCAGGGACAGGGACAGACACGGACACGGCCCCGCCGCCCCCCGCCACCCCTCCCCGGGAAGGGCGGCCGGTACCCGCCGGGCCGGGCCCGCGCTCACCTGCCGGCAGCTCGGCGCTCCGCTCCCAGCACTGCCGCCGCTCTCGGCCGCCGCGGCGGAGGGGGGGGGGGGGGGGGGGGGGGGCGGGCAGGCGAGCGGGACAGGGACCGGGACCGGGACAGGGAGCCCCCGGCCGGCCGGGCCCGCGGAGGAAGGCGGCGGCCCCCCGCACGCCCTCAACGCCGCCAGCCCGCAGCTCCCGCCGCCGCCATCTTGGCGCCGGGCGGGCAGAGCGCCGCCATTGGCTACTCCGCGCGAGGCGGTGAGGCTCGGCCAATCACGAGCGGGACGAGGGAGGGTCGGACCGAACGGGCGGGGCCTGCCGGGCTGGAGGGGCGGTGTGAGGCGGGAGAGACCATCGCAGGCGGGGAGGGCGGGAGAGACCATCTCACCCCGAGCGGGGGGAGCGTGGGGCGAACCACCGGCACTGAGGAGCGGGGCGAGGGGCGCGGGAGCAGCGCGGGGGCGGCGGTGCCGGCGCGGGCCGGGGGACAGCGGGGACCCTGCCCGGGGAGGGCGGGAGGGGTCAGACTGTCCCGGGACGGGGAGAGACCGTTCGCGTGGGGGGGGGGGTCACGGACACGCCCGGCAGCACCGGGGCGGAACCATCGGCGGAGCTTGGGGGGGGCGGTTCAGCCACCCGCGGGGGGCGGGGGGCAGAGCCGGGGGCGGCCCCGGGGAACTGAGCAGCCGCTGCTCACGGCCAGCCGCCGGCACGGCCGCGTCCTGCCCGAGCCAGCGCCTCACGGAGTGCCTCAGTTTCCCGATTGCCGAAGGCAGGAGGGTGGCAGGAGGGCAGCCGGGCGTCCCGCGGGGTGTCTCAGGCGCTGAGGGCATCGGAAAAGGGACAATTATCCCCCAGCTCAGCCTCCTGGCTACGGTGGGCACACAGGGCTCTCGCCATCCCCTCAGGGTCCGATCCCGGCTTGGGGGGCTCACGGCTCCTGCCAAGCACTCAGGGAGAGGCTTGCAGAGCCTTTGAGGGCGCAGGAGGGCCGGGAGCACTCCAAAAAGGCAAGAAACATGAAAAAGCAGGCGCCTTTCCCCCAAACCAGCTTGTTTTGGGCTGATGGGGCTGACGGCAGAGGGCAGCGCTAGGGGTAGATACCCCTGGTATCCCCCCACCCTTGCAGGGGGTACCCCGGAGCCCCCAGCCCCATAGCCAGGGTGGGTGCCCCTGATGCCAAGGGAATTTTTCGCATAATCCTTGGTAAATCTGTTCCAGTTATTTAGCTGCAGCTCTGACTGGCGTGCAGGACATTCACAAGGTCGAGGATGGAACTTTGTACAAAACTCCAGCAAGGATGGAACTTGGTCACAATCGAGGAGGCTCCTACAGCATTTGGGAAAACCAACCCCCCCTGTTGCATCCTGAGGTGACCATCGCCCCAGAGTGAGTAGGGGGCACCTGCCCAGACGACCCCCGACCACCACCCGAGACCCCCGCGCACGCCTAGGATGGTTTTGCAACGCCAGCACTGTGCAAGTGTGGGAGATCAGCGGGGCTCAGTGTGATGGATGTGCCCCGCAGGCAAGACAGGCAAATCTCCGTCTGTAAATCCCTGAAGTTTTCTGTTCCATTTCGCACTCGGGTTGGGAACTTCCCCGAGTGCCCGATCCTGCGCCCTGTGGAGAAAGCCATGTCTCCTTCCTGAGCGGAGTCTGTCTGTCTGCGCTTTGGAGTTACATTAAAATGATGCCAAGAGCCCTTCCCCAGCGAGGGGGAGCTGGGGGGGTTGTAGTTTTCCAGCCAATCTTGCTTAAACAAAGAAATAGAAGAAAAAAACAACCAAAACAGGTGAAAGGGATTTTATTAATTTGAAAAGAACAGAGAAAGAAGAGGAAAACTAAACGAGGTTTTCCACAGCCGCTGTCCCGCCTCTCCTCTGTGCCAGGAGGATGTCCCGGTCAGGGCGCTGAGCGTGACCTGGGCTCCGTCGAGGTGACTGTGCCGGGGGGCGAGGGGCAGGGGTCAGCGCCCTGCAGCCCCCGGGGCAGCCCCTGTCTGGGGGCAGCTCTGCCAGCCCAGGACAGGGCAGGCAGCAGGGGCACCTGCCCGGCCAGAGACACCCAGAAAGGGGGTCCTGGCCCCCACCCTGAACCCCACAGGCTCTTGTCCCACACGAGCCAGGGCTGCCCCCCCACCTCACTCCAGCTCCAACATGGGCACCAGTTTCCCCCTCTGCCAGTCCTCCCCCCTCCCCACACACCCATCCCACCCTGCCCGGCTGCAGGCACAGACCCTGGCTCGCCCCCCCCCCCAGCAGACAGCAGGGTGCCCTCTCCCCCCCAGTGCCCTGACAGGGCTGTACCCGGCTGGACGAGCGCGGGCCTGGCGCTCTGGGGCCTCGTGAGCAGGCGGCCGGTGTCCTGCTGCCTTGGGGATGGCTTGGGCTCGTCCCTTGGGGAGCCTGGCAGGAGAGACCGGAGTGAGCCGGTGGGAACACGACGGGTGGCAAACCTGGCACCCCGCAGGCACCCTGCCCACCCCGCTGTCCGCTGTCCCCTTCGCACCCACGACATCCCCCCCGCAAGCCTGCCCCGGCCGTACCCTCTCTGCCCGTGAGTGGAGGGAGCTGCCCGTTGCGCTGGCTCCTGTAGATGCGGCCATCCTGGCCCAGCAGCTCCATCTCGTCGTCCTGGGAAGGAGAGAGCGGGCTGGCTGGAACATGGGGCCCAAGCCAGCGTCCCCAGGCAACCCTCCCACACCCAGTTCTCCCTGGGGAAACTGAGGCACAGACCCCCCCCCAGACTCGCCCCCAGCCTCGGTCATCCCCACCGCATCCCTACCTTTGGCATTCCTACCTTGATGGGGAGCACGATCAGGGGCTGGAGTCGGGGGGGGCAGGGCTGGAGGTGCGGGCCGCTGACGGTGTGCTGACCCCTGCTGCTCCGTGCCACTTTGGGGTACCTGCACTCGCCCGTGTGCTCCCTGTGGGATGGGGCACAGGGATGCTCAGTTCCTGGCACTGCAGCACCCCAAACCTCACCCGAGGCAGGGAGGGCCAGGGGTGTTCCCCAGTGGGGTACATCTCTCCTGGCTCCCCCCTGACTGCTGCCGGAGACCCCACCCTTCCAACCATGCCCAGCCTGCTCTTTCGCCATCACGCCGCTGAGCTGGCCGTGGCCGTGGCAGGTCCCCACGCCTCACGCCAGGGACACGGGGCAGCAGGAGCGGGGCTGTCCCTGCTGCAGTGCCGCGTTTCGGCGACTTGTATCAGAGCAGGCACCTGAGCGCCCCTGAGCCTGAGGCCAGGCTGAGACCAGACACAACTCATCACATGCAGCTTCAGGGCCCTTGAGATGCAGACCTGGGCCAGACGGGGCAGTGGGTGGGGGCTGTAAAAACCCCTGCAGACCCAGGTAGGCACAGCTGGCCCCTGGCCCTGTGCTGCACATCTGCCGTCTCCTGCCCTGCCCAGGCCCTCCCCAGACCCCTCCGCCCCCCCTGGGAACAGCTCTCCCTCGTTGGAGCCGGGCCAGGGCCACCCTGCACCCAAGGGGCCAGGGATGGCTCCCCGTGTCCCCTGCCTGTGGCCGTGCTGCTCTCTCTGCTCCGTTATCCGTCTCCCCCCGTCCCACCAACGCTGTCGGGGGCTACTCACGGGCCAGGCACCAGCATGTCGACGGGCCGGTCGCAGGACAGGCAATGGAAATGGGCCGGCAGCTGCCTGGAGCGGGGAGAAAAGGGCTGGGCGACCTCCTGGGGGGGGGGACACAGCCCTGCCTGCGTGCAGGCAGGCAGCAGCAAGGGGCCAAGTGCCCGGCTGGAGCCAGTGCAGTGGTTGCAGGGGCCAAGCATGGAGGTTTCAGCCTGGTTTATCTCCCCCACCCCAGCAAGGTCCCAACCGTTGTCCCCATCGCACTCACTTCCTAAGCCCAGCCGCACTCTGAACTGTTGTCTCATCCTTCAGCTGCTTTGCGGTGCTCTTCCAGAGCTTCTCCAGCTGCTCCCGGAAAGGCCCCAGCTCCAGGCGGTCCAGCTGCGGACGGGTGCGCACCCTCAGCCAGCCACCCCGCGATGGGACGTGGCAGTCCCGGGGGGAGACAGCGGGAAGGGAGCCCCTCGGAGGGACGCTGGCTCAGGCTGCCAGGCTCTCAAGGGGCCAGTTTGTGCAGCGGGGACCAGTCAGCCCTCACCTTGCCGTCCAGCTGCTCACTGAGCTGGCGCTGCACCTGCTGCCAGCTCTGCTCCTGGCTCTTCGCGTGGCTCACCAGCTCCTCGATCTTCTCGTTCAGCCGGTCCATGTTCGCCTCAAACTGGGTGCGACCGACTTTGCCGGCCAGAGCGGTTCTGTCTGCTTTCTAGCACCGGGGAACAGCAGGAGAGCGGTGAGGGAAGGATGGAGCAATGACGGCCAGGGCCAGCTCGCGCCAGGAGGAGAGGGAGAAGTGTCTCCGCAGCACCATGGTGCCCCTTGCACAGCTCCATGACCCCACTCACCCCATCACCCCCGTGGGGTCGGTCCCACCAGCTGAAGGGACCTGAGGGGAGACAGAGGCACCGGGCAAGGGACCCGCAGCCTGTCTGGAAATCCTCCCTCCTCCCCGGCCGGTTCTGCCTCCCGCACCCAAGGGACAAGGGGCCTTTGTCACCCTGCAGAGTCAGGGAACTGTCCCCTACGTCATCCTAACATGGGGGCACTTTGCCTGCCCCCCCTCGGCCCAACCTCCCCCTGCCATCCCCGCAGCCCCCTCGGGGACTGCTGCCAGCTCACCTTCTCCTTCTGGCCCTGAAAGTCACTGGCCAGGCCCTGCAAGTCGGACACCTGGCCCCGCAGGTCAGACACCTGGCCCCGCAGGGAGGACGCCTGGCCCCGCAGGGAGGATGCTTGGCCCTGCTGGTCGGATGCCTGGTCCTGCAGGGAGGACGCCTGGCCCCGCAGGAGGGCCTCCAGCAGCCTGTGCAGTGCCCTATAGTTTACATTGATGTTGGGCAACTGGACGGCCGCGGCCAGCCGGGCAACTGGATGGCTGCGTCCAGCAGCTGGGACAGGCTGGGAGAGGCCATGGCTGCTTCCCTGCCCGAGCAGCCGGAGCCTTCCTGGGGGGTGAAGCCCTTCTGCTGGGGGACTCCTCCTCCTCGTCTTCTTCTTCTTGTTCTTCTTCTTCTTGTTCTTCTTCTTCCTCCTCCTCCTTCTCCTCCTCCTCCTCCTCCTCCTCGCACATGGGAATGGCGGCAGGCTGCTGCTGGCTGCAGCCACACACGCGTTTCCAGTTCTGGAGTCCCCAACATAAGAAGGATATGGACCAGTTGGAGAGGGTCCAGAGGAGGGCCACGAAGATGATAAGAGGGCTGGAGCACCTTTCCTATGAGGACAGGCTGAAAGAGTTGGGGCTGTTCGGCCTGGAGAAGAGGAGGCTCCGGGGTGACCTTATAGCGGTCTTCCAGTACCTCAAGGGGGCCTACAAGAAAGATGGGGAGAGGCTGTTCAGGAGGGCCAGTTGTGATAGGACAAGGGGTAACGGTTTTAAAATAGAGGGAGGTAGGTTCAGGTTGGATATTAGGAAAAAATTTTTTACCATGAGAGTTGTAGAACACTGGAACAGGTTGCCCAGAGAGGTGGTGGATGCTCCATCCCTGGAGACGTTCAAGGCCAGGTTGGACAAGGCCCTGAGCAACCTGATCTAGTTGGAGATATCCCTGTTCCTTGCCGGGGGGTTGGACTAGATGACCTTTGAAGGTCCCTTCCAGCCCTAACGATTCTATGATTCTATGATTCTATGTTGTGGTTTAAGCCGCTCTGGCACTAAACTCCACTCAGCCGCTCGCTCACTCCTCCCCCCAGTGAAGTGGAGAGGAGAAAAACGTAATAAAGGGACTGAGGGTTGAGACAAGAACAGAGGGAGCACCCACCCACCATGGTCCCGGGCAAAACAGACTCAGCTTGGGAATAAAACAATTCAATTTATTAACAGTTACTTGAGAGGATAGAGAGAAACAAAGCCAGATCTTAAAAACAACATCTCTCTCCCTTCCCACCTTCCCTTTCTTCCCGGCTCTACCTCCTCCCCCAGCCGCACAGGGGGACAGGGAATGGGGCAGTGCAGGTCAGTTCATCCCATGTTGTTCCTGCTGCTCCTTTTCTTAAAGGAGGAGGAGTCCTCACACCCTTTTCCCTGCTCCAGTGGATCCCCTACTCATGAGGCAATCCATAGACTTCTCCAGTGTGAGTCCTACCCGCAGGATGCGATCCTTACCCATCAGATCGCTCCAGTGTGGGCTCTTACCACAGTCACAGATTCTTAGGGCGTTGTTGCCACTCGCTCCGGTGTGGGTCGTCCCATGGACATTAGATGCGTCTCTACCTTGTCGTGCGTCCCATGCTCCACGAGCTCTCTCAGGCTCAGAATCTCTGCTCCAGCGTGGGCTTCTCCCCGGGCTGCGGTGGATCTGTGCCCCACCAAGTCCATCCTGGCTGCAGGGGGCTGCTGCTGCCAACTTGCCATGGGCTGCATGGGAAACTCAGCTGCAGCACTTCCTCCTGCTCCATCCACTCTGACCGGTGTCCATGTGGGCATTTCTCCCAGATCTCAGCCCTCTCCGGACGCACTTGGCCCAGCTGCACTCCAGCACGGGGTGCTCCCGAGCTCTCCAAGCAGCTCTGCCACGGCCATCTCCAGCCGGTGGGGCTGGGCTGGTGCAGGCAGACCCTGCCTGGGGGAGGAAAGGAGGGGCTGTGCCCTCCTGTCCTGGTTTTAGCTGGGACAGAGTCAGCTCTTCTTTTTAGCAGCTAGAAGAGCTCCGTGTTTTGGTTTCACTCAGAGGCTCGCTCTGAGAAGAATGTTGATAGCAAGCTGATGTTTGTGGTTGGCACTGAGGTCTCAAGGACGTTTCAGCTGCCGTGTTCTTGCCAGTGTGCAGGGGCACAACAGGATAAGGGGGGAGCATGGCTGGGACAAGGGGGTCCACGACTCTCCTTACGACTTGTATTTGAACTTAAGATTGAGGCCCAACTGGCCAATGAGTATTCCATATCATGCAGCGTCATGCCCAGTATAAAAGTGAGGGTCAGCCGGCAAGAAGGGCTTTTGCCCTTCCGGGACTCTCACTTTCGGACTCTTGGGGTGTTTTCTCTCTCTCTCGCTCTCTGTCTCGGGGCCTCCCGTTCATCCGGGATCACGGTATCGGGTTTTATCTGTTTCGGGATTGCAGCTTCGGGACGAGACGGGCCTCGGTCAAGGGGTGGTGAGCAATCACACCGTACATCACTCATTTGTATATATTTATCCTTGTACATATCCGTACATATATATATTGGTAGCGGTAGTAGTAAATTGTTCTTATCTCAACCCACGGGTCTCTTTTCTTTTTCTTCTTTGATTCTCTCCCTCATCCATGGGGGTGGGGGAGTGAGCAGCTGTGTAGGGTTTGGTTGCTGGAGTGGCCTAACCCACGACACCTCCTCCCTTCTCTCCTTGCTCCTGGGCAAAGCACCTTTTTCGGTTCCTTTGTCCCCACGTTAAATAGGGCAATTCGCAGAGGTGCTGATGGCCCAACCCCAGGCTGAGGGGATGGGGGTCCGATCTGGTGGTCAGAGCCGGGTCTGAGCCGGTTCCGAAACCAGGGAAGTCACAGCGAGCAAATCCCCTCTCCCGCCACCAGAACCCCTTGGCACAAACCCAGCACAGTAGAATATAGAAATTAATATATATAAATTCAGAGAGATGGAGCAACAGCACGGAGGTGGCTGCTGCTCGGGGGGGCATTCTCTATGACACGTCCCGCCAGCATCCCTGCAGCAGGACAGGAGAGGGAAGGGGGGGGAAATAACAAAAAATAAATGTATGGAAGCAGCTGTCGGCACTCCAGATCGTGGCCACGAGGGCATGGAGCTGCTGGGGCCCCCCGGCTCTGGATTATCCAGACGCTTGTTGCAGTGCCCAGAGAAACACGCCTCTCCTCTGCCTTCTGAAATTCAGCCCAGCTTCTTGCACAGACCCCCCTGGACCACCCCCTTCCCTGTCCTCCCTCCCTCAGCATGGCCACAGCCCAGGGAGCTTTATCCTGGTGATGCCACCCTGTCCCTGCCACTCCTCTTCAGGGCCCTTCCCCAGGGAACGAAGCCGGACCCATCGCTGGGGCTCCTGACTGCATCCCACCCTCGAGACCCCCCAGCCCCAGGAGACATGGGGAGCCCAGGTCTGGCTGCAGCTGGGGTCCCCCAAAGGCGGGGGGCTGCCCGCGGAGGGTGGCCAGCGCGGGCTGGGAAGGACACTCGGGACCATCCCGGGTGCTCTGAGCGCTGGGGCGCAGTGGGTTTGGGGAGGGGGTGGCTGTGCTGCCGTCCCGGGACGGGACTGCCGCAACGGGGCCCGCTCGACAGGAGGGGAGCGTGGCGGGACCCCGGCCGGCCCGCAGGACCCCTCCCCTGGGCACCTGTCGGGGCAGAGCGCGGGGCGGGCAGCACCCCCCGGACGCGGGGCAGCAGCCGGGCCCCGCGCGGCTCCTGCTGGCGGCCCCGGGCCCAGCTCGGCAGAGCGCGTGCTGCCCGTTGGGGCGGGGGGTGTGGAAGTCCCGTGGGGGCTGTGCGGGGGGGCTTCGTCCCGGCGGGGGAAACGGGGCGGGCGCCCGCCCCAATTCCCGGACCCCGTTCCCGTGCCCAGTGGCGGGTCGCTGTGGGAGCGGCGTCGCAGCGCAGGCAGCTCCCCGACCCGAGCTCAGGCTGAGACCGGACACAGCTCATCACATGCCGTCAGGGTCCCGACGGGGCCGCGCGGGGCGCGGGGAGCCCTGGCAGCGGGGCATGTGCGGCTCAGTGCCGGGGCACGTCTCTGCTCTGCTGCCCGGCCCGGGCCCCCCGTTTGTGTCCCGGGGGTGGGGGGGTGTCACCCCCTTTCATTTGTTCCTAAAGCAAAGCGCAGTCTTTAGCAGTAAAGCAGTTTCTCCGTATTTTGGTATCGTGCAAAACGAGCAGTGTTACCCAGCAATGAAGGGGTTAAAATTTTTGTGTAAGAGTTTCATGAGGGTTTAGCAGGCAGTAGGTGATTTACACGTACCTAAAGAAACTATCAGATGTCCATCCCTGAAGCTGCCTGAGTGATCAGAAGGGAGACTCTTTATCCAGAGCTGTCTGCCCTTGCAGGGAACATCCCAGAGAGCGGATAAACTTGGTTCCCATGTTTCTCTGAGCTGGGAACATGCGCAGCAGCGACGTGGGGAAAAGGGAATTCCGGCAGCGGGAGATGGTGACCACCGACTCACGGACCACCTGCCCTAAACATATCCCAGACCTGAAAGAAAGGGGCGGAGGAGAGAACTGAGCATGGAAAGGAATTTCCATGTAAAGCGAGAGAAAATGAACCAATTGTTTAAGAATATGTAAATATGTTATGAATTATGCATGATTGTAGTGTATAACTAATTTTCTGTCCAGAGGCCAGGTGTGCACGCTAGGAGGAGATACCCCCCAAGCACTCACACCGCAATAAAGAATGCCACTTTCTAAAACTCCAAAACGAGTCTTGGAAAGATCAATTTCCTTTTCAGGTATCCATAGATCTAACACCCGAGAAATATCAGCGCAATTCCTTAATCTTTCCTCAATACTCCATCTGGAAAAAGCCAATATGAAATGATTGAGCGTTCTAAGAGTTGAAATTAATAAAAAGATTTTCCTGGTAATTGAAGTATTTTTTATTTCTTGTATTTAATAATTTCTGGTCACTTAAAAGTTGAACATAGCTTGCATATTAACAAAATTAATTCTGACCTTTGTTTTTATTGGTTTACTTTTCAGCTTGATCTCTGTGTCTTCCAAGCTATCTAAGCATCCACAAACGAGTGATATTTTCTTATATCCTCAGCGCATAAACATGTGAATTGAACACAGTAATGAATGTGAATGAGCACAGGAATGATCTAAAGCAGAGATCCTCGGCTTATGTTTATTCCTAAAGCAGAGATCTGTCGCTGCCGTCTCGGGGACGGAGAGAAGAACGACACAGAATTCAGGTGCAGGAGAAAGAGCCAACGCCAACAGCAGGAGCAGCAGCAGCAGTAGCAGCATCAGCAGCAGCATCTGCCGTTTATTAATTACAAATATATATATATATATAATATGGTTCACAAGGATGGCCAAGGCAATTGGTCGCTTGACCATCCACCTCCCAGAGTGATTGGCTAAATGCTACAACACCCATTTCAAAACAACTTTCCCAGTGTGCCATAAACAAGACTGCATAACAAGCTACAGGTGCAAGATAAAGCCTTAGTTTACAAAAACCTCAAACTGTTTCTCAGCTAGCCTGCATGGGAAAAAGAACTTTCACAGGACGCTGCAGTAGCTGGAAAATTTCTGCTTCTAGCCTTTTTGTATGCACAGAGATCCTTGGCTTATGTTTATTCCTCACTGGGCGAAAAGAGACTCGGCTACAAGGTCCCAGCAAACGGTTTATTTGCGCTGCGCTGACAGGTTTAACTGTGCGGGTCAAGATAACAATTTACTCAAACTGCACGTGCACATTCAACACGCCACTATTGCAGGTTTTTATGGATACAGTGGAGGAAGGCACTGTCACAATTTAACACCAAAATATACACTATTACAATACGCTCACAACACACAAGAGAGTCAGGGAATGCACTATTGCAGCACACAAAAGAGACAACACGCAAGTGCACTAGACTTAAAGCTGCTAAATAATCCCTGACCCCTCCAGGCAAGGGCTCCCAATCCCAGGGAAGGCACCGTGGCCGGCGTCCCGATCAAGGGGGCAAGAATCTCCTCCCAGACCAGCTGTGTGGTTGGAGAAGCAGCTCCCCATTCCCAGCCCAAGTCGGCGGCGAGTGCGAGGGATCATCCCTCCTCCTCCGTCAGGATGCAGGCATACCCCGCGTCGCACCGGCATGCGTGAAGGCCTCCGCAGTCCAGCTGCTGATGGGGCTGCTGCAAATCGTTTCGGGTGAGCTGCCCAGCATGGAAGTTTGGTTTGTACCATTGCCACGAGTGAGGGGATGCTGACACAACTGCCCGACGATCACTGTGCCAGGATGATGGCTGCAGGGGACAGCAAGCTGCAGGTGACGGTGGCTGCGTAAGGACCTTCAGCCTTCCCGGGCCACCGTGTCTGCCTACGTGTTGCCCTTGCTCCTGGCTAACGACGTGGCTTCCGGCATACAGCAGGCTTTAGCCCAAGGTGTGTGTCGGACAAAATCTGAGCAGGAGCGCTGCAAACAGTCACGCCTCCAGAGATCTCATCCCGTCTCCACCGTCCTGAGTCACACTGTGCTGCAGTTTGACTCTTAAAACACCTGAACTCAGCCCTGATACCTGCTGGCAAAGATTCTGGGACAAGGGACGATCCCAAACTCCTCCCCTAGGATCCACTGCCAAACAGCCATCTCCGCAGCCCAGAATATTGTATGGCAGACATGGTGAGAAGAGAGAAAAAAGCATTTTATTGTGAACATCTACTGGGGCAGAGGGAGGCAGCGCCCAGGAGTCACAGCGGTTCAGCCAGTAACCAGACAGCGGCACCTGCAACGACAGAGTCCAAAGCCCTGATAACCCACAAAGGCAGGACCAGGCACCACGGGGCTCCCCCGGCTGTGGGGAACGCCGCTTACGAGGAGCTGCTCACGGCCCAGAGGAGAGAGCTGTTGCTGGCATTGACTATGGGATGGCTGTGGCCCCTTGTCCCCACGTGTGATGCCCTTAGAGACCGGTGCGCGTGCAGAGATGCACAGTGGCCCTGTGGCATGCAGCGGGGCTCCGTCGGGAGCCGCTGGGGAGCTACCATGGAGTTCTTTCCCAACCCCGCGGAGCACCGTCCCTCGCCAGAGAGTTGGGCTGACTCAGAGCAGTGCTCAGAGTTGGGGAAAATGGGCAGCAGGGCCTGCTACACACCTGAGCTTCCTGGCCTTCTGCATCTTCCTGCTTTTTCTGCGGTGCCTGTCTTCTCTCTTCCGTCTCTTCCTTTCTGGCCGGCATTCCCTCTCCTCTGCGCAGGTCTCTTCTCTCTTTCTTTTTCTTCCATTTCCAGCTTCCTGTGGGGAGCCTGCAAACCTTTCCATCGCACAGCGTGATTAGATAGGTGAAGCCCGGATCAACTGGAACCCGTTCTTGATTTAACCAAAGCTGACTCGTTTTACCTTCTTTCCTCTGCAAGGCTCGCTATTTCTTCTGTGCCTCCCAGGGCGTCTACCGGGGTCTCTGGGGTGGTCGGAGGCAAATCGACGGGTGCCTAAACCAGAAATGTCGGCATCAGCAGGTGGCAAGGGGCACCCTGGCGTTGTAAGCGAGTGTTTGGCAAATTGCTACCTCAGCTCTACAGAGAAGAGCCCTCTGGCTGGCTGGCATTAGCCCTTTCTTCGGAGGGCCTCACTTTGGAACACCATGTTCACACGGGAGTGCGTTTGGAAGGGGACAGCATTCAGCAGGGAGCCTGCAGTCCCCCTCTGGGCAAGAAAAGACTTGCCCACTTCATTGTGGCGCGGCGCCGTATCTCTGCCCCTTCCGATCCCACCACCGTGTCTGCCCCTGCTGCTTTCTGGAGGACGGGCGGAGACGGTGCTGCGTCCCCGAAGGCTTTTACCTGCTGCTCCACCTTTGCTTCGCCTGCAGGGCCACGTTCCTCTTTCAAGGGCAGCTCTGGAATGCAAAAGCCCATGCAGCAAAGTGACGCCTGGGAAGTGGACAACGGCTGCGGCAAAACCTACCCAAAGCCCTACACCAGCTGTCTAGACGCTCAAGCTCGGACAGCCCTCAGCCCTTCCTCACACCTGTGCATCCGTCCGTGAGTGCTGGTGACTCCTCAGCTGAGGGACTGGACAGCAAGGCCATCTCCTCCCCAAAGAGTTCCCGGCAGTTGTCGATCAGGAACTCCACCAGCACGTTCACCTGCACACACCAAACCCTTGGTCTCCAGCCAGCTGCCTGAAACCAGCAAGCAGCCTCTCCCACTTCTGCCCCTCGCCTCTGCGCAGAAGGCTGTGGCTGTGGGGCTGCTCTTGCAGGCAGCCACCCCGCCAGCGTTTGCTCCAGAGAGGAGACAGCCAGGGACCTCTCAACAGCCAGGCTCTGACGGGCCGGGAAGGCTGCAGCTGGCTGCTCAAGAGAGCGTACCTTCTCAGTCACCTCCAGCATGGCTTGCAGCGGCAGCTGGTCCTCGTTGGCTGGACTCAGCAGGTTTGGCCCAACGCAGATGGCCAGGTTGCTGGAGGTCATTCTGCTGGTTGACACGTTATGGCCGATATGCTGCAGCAGGGCCAGCAGCTGCTTGAGGAGGAGGAGGTTGGCTGCGGGCAACTTCCCGGCCACCCTGAGGGAACAGGAACACAAGGTGAAGAAAGCAGTTGTTGCCCGCTGCCGTCCCCCGGCTTGCCCAAGGCAGGTGGCAGGCAGCGGCCGTGTTACGCGGCTTCCCAGGGGCTCTGGGCCAGCGTCCAGGGCTCCTGCTCAACAGGCAGGCCGCTGCCCACGCTTACGCTTTCAGCTCTGCCATCTTCTCCTCCTTGCTGCTCTTCTGCATGGCTGCCATCCAGTCCTCGTAGAGCTCTGTCACGAGGAGCTTGGCAGGGATGCTTTGGAGGAACTCCTGCAATGCCAAGGGCTCCGCGTGAGCCTTCGAACGCTCCAGGCCAGCCAGGAGCTCTTTCAGCTGCAGCTCGGAAGCACTCACCTTCAAGATGCTGCCCAGCAGCAGTGCAGGCTGGCTTCCAAGGTCAATCTTCACACCGTGGTCCAGGGCCTCCCGCAGCTTCCGAAGATCTATCCTGCTGGCAGCTCTGCGAAATATCCCCTCCGTGGCGGGCCCTTCCCGCTGCAGGACAGCCAGCAGCTCCTGCAGGAGAGGTAGCAGGACAGTTATTTGGCTGAGGAGCTTCTTTCCAACAGCGGTGCCCAGAGCACTGCCACAGATCTGGCTACTTGTCTGCAAAATCGGCTGGGACCTGTAGTGTGTTCTGGGGGTGAACAGCCCAGTCCCCCATCCCTGGAGCTCCGAGCATCCGGAGGGCTGGCAAGCCCCTGGCCAGGCTGGCTTACCTGGATGGGCTGGGGCAGCGTGCCGTCCTCCCCGCAGAGGGCTGCCAGGGGCTGCCCAAAGAGCGCCCTGCTGCAGCCGGAGCCCGCCTGCCCTGGCACCTGGGCAGCGGCCGGGGTCCGCCGCAGAGCAAAGGGCCAGGGCAGCCCCCACCGCCTCCTCCCGCTGCTCCCTCCTGCTGCAAAGGAAAACGGAGAAACAGCCCCTCAGCGGAGCCTGCCAGGCCAGCGCCCCCGGAGCCTGCCCTGCCCTGCCCTGCCCGCAGCACGGTGCTGAGCGGTGCGGCAGGACGGGCAGGGAGCCAGCAGCTGGAGCCGCGGCTCCGGCTCAGCAGCTCTGGCTCGCAGGCTCCTGAGCGCTGGCGTGCCACCGCGACAGCCTGGCCCAGCCCTCATCCTGCCCCCCTCCAAGCTCTGGGCAGCAGCAGAGGCTCCGTGTCCCCACACATCCACGTCCAGCGGCTGCTGCCAAGCGGGTGTCCTTGCTTCTCCAGGTGACATCCTCCCTTGGGGTGCGCAGCCTGCACGGCGACACTCAAGCGACAAGTGAGCGCAGCTCCACCGCCTGCAGGAGGCTGCCTTTCTTCCCCAAACCCACCTGGTGAGTGGCCAAGTCACTCTCCGTTTCCAGATGGGGCCGGCGGAGGCCCTTGCTTGGCACCATCCTGCAAGAACCAGGCTGTGCTTAGAGAGCAGCCTCGCAGCACAAAGGGCTGCCGACGAGCTGCCAGCTGGCACCAGCAGCCCTAGCACGGCAGAGCTGGGACCCTCTGCCCTCCTGGGCTCTGTGCCCTGAGCAGACGGTCTTCTCCCAGTGCCACCAGCCAGTACATGCCGGCATTCCTGATATCCTCCCAACCCTCTCCACTCCCTGCGTGGCACCGTGGGACCCTCCCTCCCTCCTGCACAAGCTCACCCTGCTCACCGCACATCCCGGGCCCCCCAGCACAGCTGGAGGCAGATGAAAGGCAGCCATGCTTACCTCTGCCTGCCCCTCCATCAGCCTCTCCAGGCTCCTGGCTCTGAATGGCCTCCACTGGGCAAGAGAGGAGAAGTGGAAGAAGGTGAGCAGCGATGCCTCTGATCCTCGGCTGTAGCACCAGTGCTCGGGGACAGAGCCCAGACCGGAGACACTCACGGCATGGCGGCGCCTCAGCTCCTTCGCCAGGGGTTTGAGGGATGGAAGCTGGGTCACTCGGGCTCCGTGTGCTCGGTCTGGTGTCCTGTGCACCGGGAAGGGACATGGAGAGAGCTGGGTGAGCCCCAAGCCGCCTCTTCTCTCTTGGCAGGCAGCTCTGCCCGAGAGCTGCCCGCAGCCGCAGGGGCACCTCTCCCCAGCTGGGGAGCTGTGTTCCCTGTGTTCCCTGGCACCTGGAGCATCCCCCGGCTTACCCCAGCAGTGCGTCCACCCACAGCTTCTTCTGCGCCCGGGAGCTGCAGAAAGAGAGCAGAAACAGCGTCAGGCCTCGCTGACCCCCAGCCCTGGGCAGTGGCAGGTGCCATTTCCACATCCTGCATTCCCCGGCCACCCCCTTCTGGTCCCCATGGGGAAGGGCACAGGGGCAGGTGGAAGCCCTGTGGGGCAGGACAGAGGTGCTGCCCACACCCTGGCTCCCTCTGTCCTGCCAGAGCGGCTGCTTTTGCCCTTCCGTCCTGGGGACCAGAAGGGGATGGCCAGAGAATGCAGGATGTGGAAATGCCCTCCATCCATCCATCCATCCATTCATTCAACCATCCATCCGTCCATCCAACCATCCATTCGTCCATCCAACCATCCGTCCATTCGTCCATCCATACGTCCATTCGTCCATCCATCCGTCCCTCCCTCCCTGCCGGCTTGCTGCCTGCTGCCTGCTCCCGGCCAAGGCGCTGCACGGAGAGCAGAGGCCGTTCACAGGATGACATGGGCATGGTTGGAACCTCTCCTGCCTGGCCATGAGACGTGGCGTCACAGCTCACCCAAAAGCGGCAACGCAGGAGCCTCTGGGCCAGACAAGGATGATGGAGGTTCCGTCTTCATCGTTGTCTTCCTCTGCCTCTTCTTCCTCCCCCGCTGCCTCCTTCCCGCCGCTCAGCACCCACAGCTGGTCCAGGGCCAGGCGGAGCTGTGGGCGCACGGTGGTGCCACTTCTGCAGAGAAGAGAGGCAGGCGGGAGCTGCAGGTGGCCTCCCTGCGGTTCCCCATCCGTTGGGATGGCCACGGGCGCGTCCAGCACCATGATGCCGGGGCTGGGGCTGGTGCCTGGGTGTCCCTGCCCTGGGGGGCCGGGCTGGGGCAAAGGCAGCGGGGCTCGCAGGCTCTTACCGCAACTTGGCGACGACCAGTTCCTCCTGGAGGAGGAGAAGGCGCCTCTTGCTCCTCCCGCGGCCCCGGGTCAGCCGCACGTCCGCGCTCAGCACCGCCTCGGCCTCGCTGAGCGCCTCCCTGCAGAGCAGAGCGCGGCGGCATGAGCGAGGCGCTGCCGCGGCGCCCGGCTGTGCCCGCGCGTCCCCGAGCCGCGGGGGGAGCCCACCTGGAGCCGCAGCAGCAGCTGGCCTGGCCCATCCTGCCCGGGAAGGAGGGCCCTCGCCGCGCAGCACGGCCGCGGCCCGGCCGGCCGCAGCGAGGATGGGCAGTGGGGGCTGCTCCCGGTGCCGCCGCAAGAGCCCTGGCTGCTCCCGGCGCTGCTCCGTGCCCGCACAGCTCCCTCCTGCTGCCCGCGGTGGCTGCCGGCTCCAACGGACCAACGGGCACGCGGAGCCAACGGAAAGGGGGCGGGGCCTGCCGGGCAGGGGGCGGGGCTTCCCCCCAGCATGGCCTCCTGCAGCCCAGCACGCGGCCGGAGCCTCCGCGGCCGCCCCCGGAGCGCTCCGCGTGGCGCCCGCCATGGCCCGGCTGCTGCACGTTTATTGTACACTTCTGGCGCAGCAGCCCCTTTTCTGTTTCCTTCTCGTGTCCCGTGCCATCACCTGCTCAGTTTCCTTCCCCACTTCACTAAAATCCACAGCGCATTCCATCCTTCCCACATCCTGCACAGCATTCAGAGCTCCCCGTAGCACCCGGGAACCTTGAGCTCTCCACTACACAGCACATCCTCCCTCAACATGGCAAACCGAAACACGCAGTGCTGCAGTGCCAAAACGTCGTCCTTCCAGAATATACAGCCAGGACTCGCAGAACTTTGACATGACATTGGCACGTGCCAGCCTGTGATGCCACCAAAACCTGGGATGAGCTTGACACTCTTGTCAAGTCTGTACAATTACACCACCCTGCAGGACAAACCATCTCAGAGCTCCCAGGGGTTTGTCGCAGCTCACGCTCCAGCAAAAGAAGACCTGTCTCTCTACCCATCGAGGCTGTATGCCCCTGTCCTGCCAGTTCTTCTGCCAAGAAAGACAACAGCTTGCCTTTGTCCTGAGCCAAAGGTGAAAGGAAAACCTTGTGCTCGATGGGGTCTATTCGGAGAGAACTTGTCGCTTAGATCAGAACTCATACCTCTGGTTTGATCTTTAGCTCTTCTGTCACATCCCCATGGAACCCTGGCATGCTGACTTTGTCTCCTTATCTCGGTGGCAAACCAGGGCTGTGGATACCCCTGCTCCAGTGGCACTGCACCTCGTGGCAGACCCGGAGCAGAGAACCAAGAGGACGAGCCGCTCACTCGGAGGAAGGGACTCCACTGGCAGCACAAGACAGCCGGGCTCCGTGCACCGGGCGTTGTGCAAACAGCTCCTGAGGAAGAGAAAAGGAAGAAAAGATGGAGAACATCATTGGGGGGATATTTTTGTAGGGTATTCACCATCGGCAGCTAAAGTGTTAAACTTATCAATACTTGTACTACTGGTAGCAGTAACAATATTAACAATTGGAAACCTTATCTTCTGGTACAAATTAACCCAGTTGACTAGAAGAGTTTGGGCGCCACTCACAGTTCTGAAATAGGAACAACAGGGACTTTTGCAAAAGAATTCACAAGGATAAAGAAACGGGGGGAATTGTCAGCCAGCAATGAAGGGGGAACACAACAAGATGAGCATCCTTGGAGCTGCCGAGAGGGAGACTCTTTATCCAGAACTGTCTGCCCTTGAGGGGAACATCCCAGAAACTGCCTAAACTTTGTTCCCATGTTTTTCTGAGCTGTGAACACGCAGTGACTCGGGGGAAAAGGGAATTCCGGCAGGGGGAGATCGCGACCACCGACTCACGGACCACCTGCCCTAAATACACCCCTGACCCCAAAGAAAGGGGCGGAGGAAGAGAACTGAGCGTGCGAAGGAATTTACATGTAAAGCGAGAGAAAATTAACCAATTTTTTTTAACCAAGCATATGTAAATATGTTATGAATTATGCATGACTGGAGTGTGGAACTAATTTTCTGCCCAGAATCTGGGGGTGCACGCCAGGAGGAGAAATCCCCCGCGCACCCAGCGCTGCGATAAAGAGCGGCGCTTTCCAAAACTCCAGAACGAGTCTGGGAAAGTTCCGTTTCAATCGCACCGACGGTTCGGGCATCAGGCCCCGAGACCGAACCCCCCCCACCAAGCACTCTGAGTGCCCCCGCCGCGCTCCCCCTCCCCTGCCCGACACCCGCTCGCGCCGAGACCCCCCCCCGCCCCCGCAGCAGCGGTGCCGCCCCGGGACGGACGGCGGGAGTGACTTTAGGACCCGGCGGCGCCCCGCCGTGACCGAGCCCCGAGCCCCGAGCCCCGAGCCCCGAGCCCCGCTCCCGCCCGTCTCACTCACTCGCGGCGGGGGGAGGGGGGCAGAGGCCGCGCCCGGCGGGAGAAGAGGCAAAATCCCAGCGGCCCCAAACCCGAACCTTCTCCCAGAGACCCCGGCCCCCCGCCCCCCGCCTACCTCCGCTCCTCGCCGCCCGCCCCCGGGCCGCCCGCCCTGCCCCGCCGCTGAGCGCGGGGCCGCCGCGACGGGACCCGCCGCTCGTTCCCCGCGGGAGGGGCTCCGGCGGCAGCGGGGGGCGCGCGCCTGCGCAGTGCGCGCGGCTGACGGACACCGCCCCCCCCCTCCGGTGAGCGGGGTCGGAGAGATGGGGGGGGCGGTGCGTGTGTCTGAGCGCGCGCGTGCCGCGGAGCGGGGGGTGCGCGGCGGCGGCTGCGCCATCGCAGGTACCGACCGTGATGTGTTTGTTTGAAACAAAAAGTCACATAGAATAGAGAGGTGGCAAGGGGGAAAGAAAAACCCACCGAGACAGGCACCGCCCCCAGACTCGACACCCCCCGCACCCGCCCGCCCCGCAGAACCGACACCAAACGCCGGTGAGCGCCGGGGCCCGGCCCGGGAACGGGGCGCCCGGCCCGGGACTCTCCCGGCGGAGGGAAACCCGCGCCGGGCCCGCCGGTCGGAGCGGGGGGGTGTTGGGGGCGGGGGGGCAGGCGGGGCGCAGGGGCTGCCGGGCTGGCCCGCTGTTGGCGCTGAGATGTTGGAAAGAAACGGAAATTGGTGAAAAATTAGAGATCGGTGGGGAAAAACCATCCTGTTCCTGCGCCTGAAACCCCCCAGCGCCGCCCCCCGCGCTGCAATAAGAAGTGTCTGTTTATCTGCTTCGTGTAGGCGAATTCTCTTCCCGACTGCTGACAGGCTCGGGGACATGCGATTCAATTCATTAACAGTCCCTTGAGAGGACAAGAAGAAACAAAGCCAGATCTTAAAAACGACACCTCGCCCCTCTCTTCACTGCAGGGCCAAGCCACCTTTGGAGCTCCTTTGTCCCGTCCGGAACGGGGCATTCCCAGAGGCGCTGAGGGGATGGGGGCTCCGACCTGGCCAGAGACCGCTCCGACCGCTTTTGGAGTCCAGGAAGTGACAGGGGGTGAACCCCCTCTCCAGCTACAGGAACGCTTTCACATAGTCCCAACACACGCACCCTTCACTTTCTCCGCCGTCAAGAGCCCAGCTCCAAATTTGAAAAGATGCACCACACCAAAGGTGCCACAAGGGAAAGCCTTGGCTGGTTCTCACCAGCCCTCTGCCACCTACTCAGTTAATGCGCCAAGAAAACTGTGGCTCTGCCTTCCTGTACTCAACAACAATCCCTTCACCTTCCCAGTCGCCAAGAGCCCAGCTCAAGAATTGAAAAAATACTGCGATTTCTCCCACACCAAAGGTGCCTGGAGGGAAAGGCTTTGCTGGTTTTTACTGGCCCTTTGCAGCATACTCACTGCCAAACAAAGCCATGGCTCCGCCATTCCCGTATTCACCCAACACTGCGGCGGGTTAACGCACAGACTCCGTAGATGTGATCCCAGAGACGTTTATTACAATTTACAAGCAGCTTTTATAGATCATTCTTCCAGCCACGATGTGCCCACGTGCCCTTTGCTTAGTTATGATGGGTTACAACCAGTAGTGCACGCGCCTGTTTAAGCTTTGCTATTGGCTGTGCTTAAAAATCATTATTTTCTGTCTGCTAAGCTGAATGTCTGCCAGCTGCTCACACTCCCCATGCCAGCTGCTCGCACTCCCCATGCCAGCTGCTCGCACTCCCCATGCCAGCTGCTCACACTCCCTTTTCCTTTTTATCAGCGTTCTTCCTCTTTATCGGTGTTTCCCAACTGCGTCAAGAACAGACTTAAATCATCAAGGTCAAACCCCAACTGTGTGGATGATTCCACAGTGATCAGACCCAGTCAGCATGGGTTTACAACAGGCAGGTCCTACTTGACTAACCTGGTCTTCTGTGAAAGGACGACTTGCTTGGTGGACGAGGGAAAGGCTGTGGATGCTGTCTACCTCAACTTTAGCAAAGTCTTTGAAAATGTTTCCCGTAGCATTCTCCTGGAGAAACTGGCTGCTCATGGCTTGAGTGGGCGTACACTTCCCTGGGTAAAATACTGGCTGGATGGCCAGGCCCAAAGAGTTGTGGTGAATGGAGTTCAAGCTAGTTGGTGGCCGGTCACAAGTGGTATCCCTCAGTTCTGTTTAATATCGTTATCAATGATCTGGATGAGGGGATGGAGTGCACCCTCAGTAAGTCTGCAGACGACACCAAGCTGGGTGGGAGTGTTGATCTGCTTGAGGGTAGGAAGGCTCTACAGAGGGATCTGGACAGGCTGGATTGATCGGCTGAGGCCAATTGTATGAGGTTCAACAAGGCCAAGTGTCGGTACTGCACTTGGGTCACCACAATCCCATGCAACGCTACAGGCTTGGGGGAGAGTGGCTGCAAAGGTGTCTGGCAAAAAAGGCCTGTGGGTGTTGGTCAACAGCCGAATATGAGCCAGCAGTGTGCCCAGGTGGCCAAGAAGACCAAGAGCATCCAGACTTGTGTCAAAAAGAGTGTGGCCAGCAGGACTAGGAAAGTGATTGTCCTCCTGTACTTGTCACTGGTGAGGCCCCACCTCGAATACCGTGTTCAGTTTTGGGCCCCTCAATACAAAAAAGACATTGAGGTGCTGGAGCGTGTCCAAAGAAAGGCAAGGAAGCTGGTGAAAGCTCTAGAGCACAAATCTTATGAGGAAGGGCTGAGGGAACTGGGGTTGTTTAGCCTGGAGAAAAGGAGGCTGAGGGGAGACCTTGTCACTCTGTACAACCTCCTGGAAGGAGGCTGTAGCCAGGTGGGTTTTGGTCTCTTCTGCCAAGTAGGAAGTGATAGGATAGGAGGAAATGGCCTCAAGTTGATCCAGGGAAAGTGTAGATTGGCTATTAGGAAAAATTTGTTCACCAAAAGGGTTGTTGAGCATTGGAACAGGCTGTCCAGGGAAGTGGTTGAGTCACCATCTCTGGAGGTATTTCAAAGGTGGGTAGATGTGGTGCTCAGGGACATGGTTCAGTGTTGGACTTGGCGGTGCTGGGTTAACTGTTGGACTCGATGATCTTCAAGGTCTTTTCCAACCTAAACGATGCTGTGATTCCCCACAAGGGTGCTTCAGCTACGTAGGGCAGAGGCCACCTCTGTGTGGATAACTAAATCAAGCCCTGAATGTTGATTTTTAGGAACAACTTGAACCTTGTGCAGAAAAGAACTCAATAGAATAGATGAACACGTCTTCCTTTCCAGCATGACTAACTTTTCATGAATGTTCATCATTTTTTCATGTTTTTTTCTAACAGCAGCAAGGGCGTGTACTGGCAAGCTGATAACGCTCCCTCCCTCTGTGTGAATAGTTTTATGCAGCCACTTACCAACGAAAATGTTCTTATCAATTGTTCAAATAGAGAAACACTGCTCAGAAGAACTACTTGTCCTGGCTTCAGCTGGGACAGAGCCAGCTCTTCTTTTCAGCAGCCAGAAGAGCTCCGTGTTTGGTTTCAGTCTGGGACTTGCTCTGAGAACGCTGGCAGTGCACGGCTGTTTGTGGCTGGCACTGAGGCCACAAGGACTTTCCAGCTATCGTGTTCTTGCCCGTGTGCAGGAGCACAACAGGATAGGGGGGAGCATGGCCGGGACAGGGGGGTCCACAACCCCCCTTGTGATCTGAACGTAGACTTAGGACTGAGGGCCAAACTGGCCAATGAAGTATTCCGTATCACGCAGCGTCATGCCCAGTATAAAAGTGAGGGTCAGACGGAAAGAAGGGCCTTTGCTCTTCCTGGGCTCTCACTCTCCATCTCTGAGAGTGCTCTCTCTGTCTCTCTCTTTTTGGGCCTCTCACTTGTCCGGGATTGCGGTGTTGGGACTTATCTGTTTTAGGATCGTTAGTCCAGGAATGGACGGGGCTTGGTCAAGGATCCTGTGCCTGGCAGGATCGTGGAGCAGATCCTCCTGGCAACTATGCTAAGGCACATGGTAAAAAAGGACGTTATTGGTGACAGCCAACATGGCTTCACTACGGGCAAATTAAGCCTGACAAATGTGGTGGCCTTCTACGACGGGGTTACAGCATTGGTGGATGAGGAAGAGCAACTGACGTCATCTTCCTGGATTTGTGCAAAGCATTTGACACTGTCCCACACGACAACCTTGTTGACATGGATTTGATGGACGGATCACTCAGTGGATAGCAACTGATGGATGGTCACGCTCAAAGAGTTGCAGTCAACATGGCTCCATGTCCAAGTGGAGGCCAGTGACGAGTGGTGTTCCTCAGGGGTCGGTACTGGGGCCAGTGCTATTTAACATCTTTGTTGGCGACATGGACAGTGGGATGGAGTGCACCTTCAGCACGGTTGCAGATGACACCAAGTTGTGTGGTGCTGTGGACACGCTGGAGGGAAGGGATGCCATCCAGAGGGACCTTGACAGGCTGGAGAGGTGGGCCTGTGAGAACCTCATGAAGTTCAACAAGGCCAAGTGCAAGGTCCTGCACGTGGGTTGGGGCAATCCCAAGCACAAGTACAGGCTGGGCGGAGAATGGATTGAGAGCAGCCCTGAGGAAAAGGACTTGGGAGTGCTGGTGGATGAGAAGCTCAACATGAGCCGGCACCTTGCGCTGGCAGCCCAGAAAGCCAACCGTGCCCTGGGCTGCATCCAAAGCAGCGTGGGCAGCAGATCGAGGGAGGGGATTCTGCCCCTCTACTCTGCTCTCCTGAGACCCCCTTGCAGTGCTGCATTCAGCTCTGGGGTCCCCAGCACAAGAAGGACATGCAGCTGCTGGAGCAAGTCCACAGGAGGGCCACAGAGATGATGCGAGGGCTGGAGCACCTCTGCTATGAAGACAGGCTGGGAGAGTTGGGGCTGTTCAGCCTGGAGAAGAGAAGGGGGGGTTATCTTGTAGTAGCCTTCCAGTACCTAAAGGGCCTACAGGAAAGCTGGAGAGGGGCTTTTTACAAGGGTGTGTAGTGACAGGACATGGGGCAATGGATTTAAACTGAAAATGGGCAGATTTAGATCAGATCTAAGTGTCGTGGTTTTTTTTTTTTTTTTTGGACTGAGGGTCGAGACAAGAACCGAGAGGGAGCACCCACCAACCATGGTCTCGGGCAAAACATGACTCAGGCTTTCTTCATAAAAAAAACAAAACAATTTATTAACAGTTACTTAACAAAGGACAAAAGAGGACGAAACCGGTTACTTGAGAGGAGAAAAGAGAAAACAAGGCCCGATCTTAAAACGACACCTCCCCACCCCCTATTTTCCTTTCGTTCCTGGCTCTGCCTTCCCCCCAGCGGCGCAGGGAGACAGGGAATGGGGGAGTACAGGTCAGTTCATCCATGTTGTTCACTGCCGCTCCTTTCTTAAAGGAGGAGGAGTCTTTACACCATTTTTTCCCTTGCTTCGGTGGATCCCCTACTCACAAAGAAAAAGTCCCCAAACTTTTCCAAAGTAAGTCCTGCCCGCAGGATTGCAATCCTTCCCCATGGATCGCACCAGTTCGGGCTTTACCAGTCTCGGCCTCTTAGGGAGCTGCTGCCACTCGCGTCGGCGTGGGTCGTCCCACGGTCTCCAGATGCCTCCACGACCTCGTCGTGCATTCCATGCCCCATTATCAACAGTACCTGGTCGCGCATCCCCTGCTCCACGACCTCTCCTGGGCTCAGGCATCTCCTTCCCGACGTGGGTTTCTCCACAGGCCACGAGTGGGTCGCTGCTCCGCCGAGTACACCCTGGCTGCAGGGGGGCCGCCTGCCATCTCACACCGATTTGCAAGGGAAGCCTCAGCTCCAGTACACCTCCTCCTGCTCCATCTTTGCTGACCCGGTCGTTGTGGTTGTCTTCTCTTAGATATTAATCCTCTCTAGGGGAGCTCGGCCCGGCGGGCACCCCGGGAGCGGGGCGCTTACCGAGTCCCCCATGCGGCTCCCCGGCGCCATCTTGAGCACATGGCGCCGGCCCGGGCCCGAGCGGCCGCTCGGCCGGGAGCCGGGAGCGAGGGCAGCGCCCTCCTGCTCTCTCCTCGCTCCTGAGCAAAAAGCCCCTTTCCCGCCCCTTTGTCCCAACTTAAATAGGGCCATTCGCAGAGGCGCCGCCTTGGCTCAACCTCCCCCGGGGGGGATGGGACTCAGATCTGGTGGCACAGGGAGCAAATCCCCTCCCCTGCCACCAGAACACCCCCCCACACATCAAACTATCACATCTAAGGAAGAAATTTTTCACTCTAATAGTGGTGAGGCACTGGCACAGGTTGCCCAGAGAAGCTGTGGCTGCCCCATCCCTGGCAGTGTTCCAGGCCAGGTTGGATGGGGCTTTGGGCAACCTGGGGTAGTGGAGGGTGTCCCTGCCCATGGCAGGGGGGTTGGAACTGGATGGTCTCTGAGGTCCCTTCCAACCCAAACCATTCCATGATTCAGTGACTGTCACACGCCTGAGAAGGCCCCGGGCAGTGGCACCCGGAGCTGCCAAGGGCACACAGGACGGAGCTCTGCAGTGGCCGTGGGCACCAGGGGCACGTGAGAGGCATTGGCCAGGGCTGCCAGGGCCTCTGTGCAGGGAGAGCAGGGCCTGCCTGTGCCAGGCACAGCCGGTTACAGCCGGTCTCAGCCGGTCACAGCCGGTCTCAGCCGGTCATGGGCACCTCTATGGCAACTGTCCCGGCCTTGTGATGGGTGGATCTCCCAGTGCCCCGGGACCATTGTGACAGAGGGCCCTGTGGCGACTGGGGGGGTCTTAAAGAGCGAGAGTGCCGGGTGCCCACTGCTGGGAGAGCAGCTGCCTCGTGAGGAGCATCTCTCCTGTGGCACAGAGCGTCAGGGGCACCACAGTGCCCACTGCTAGGAGAACAGCTGCCTCATGAGGAGCATCTCTCCTGTGGCACAGAGCGTCAGGGGCACCAGAGTGCCCACTGCTGGGAGAGCAGCTGCCTCGTGAGGAGCATCTCTCCTGTGGCACAGAGCGTCAGGGGCACCAGAGTGCCCACTGCTGGGAGAGCAGCTGCCTCGTGAGGAGCATCTCCTGTGGCACTGGGCATCAGGGGCGCCGAAGTGCCCACGGGTAAGAGGGCGAAGATGCCCGCGGATAAGAAGGCGAAGATGCCAATGGATAAGAAGGCAGAGGGCCGCTCCCAACCCACCAACAGGCTGCCGAGCTGGCAGCGGAGGAGCCAGGTGAGGGACGGGGCAGGAGGGAGAGGCGGGGGGTGGGACGGGGCCGCACCGAGTGGGGCTTGCCGGCACTGTGGGGGCCGCTGTGCCAAGGCAGCCACCTGCATGTCATGCTTCCTCCTCCATGCCATGCCTCCTCCTCCATGCCATGCCTCCTCCTCCATGCCATGCCTCCCTCCTCCATGCCGTGTCTCCCTCCTTCATGCCATACCTCCCCATCCTGCAGGTGGACCATGGGCAGCCGCAGGCAGCGCCGCAGGGCAGCCGGAGCCAGGCCTCCTCCCGCCACGGGGACAGGCTGCCACAGCTCCCCTGCCCAGAGAGCTCGCAGGCCACCAGGAGCCGCCACGCACAGGTAGGGAGCCCAAGGGAGACGGGGCCAAATGTCTTTCCGATGCCAGGAGCCGCCAATGGCAGGAGGTGCAGGAGGGGACAGGCGGAACGGGCCACCATGGCGAGCTGAGCCCCGGTGGGGCTGGGCGCTGCCCAGAGGGCTGCAGGGGAGCCCGGCCACAGGAGCTGTGCCAGGGGGAAGCGGGGGCAAGGGCTGCGGTCATGCAGCCTCTCTTCTTGGCTTCTCTTGCAGATGGACAGCCAGGCGCAGAGGGTGGCGCTGCCCCGCGTCAGAGTGGCACTGACCAGCAGCCG
This sequence comes from Tauraco erythrolophus, assembly GCF_009769465.1. Taxonomy (NCBI): domain Eukaryota; kingdom Metazoa; phylum Chordata; class Aves; order Musophagiformes; family Musophagidae; genus Tauraco; species Tauraco erythrolophus. The sequence goes on along the minus strand of NW_028238627.1, from coordinate 40,177 downwards.
GGGGACACGGGAGGAGATGGCCGGCACACCGGCACTGCTGCCCCTCCCCAGGCAGGCAGCGGCAGCCGGGCAGACACAGGCAGCTCGGCCACGGGCACGTGCCGGAACCTCCCTGAAACTGCCTCCTCTGTCGCCAGCACCCGCTGCGTCTTCTGCCAGAGGCAAGGAAGCGGCCATTGGCACGACAGGCAGCGGCCACCGACAGCTTGTCGTATCTGCTCGGAGCGTGCGCGGTGACCGGGGCACAGCCGTGAGGGTGGAGAGCTGGAGACGTGCCCCACACAGCCCCGCAGCTCAGCCCGCGCCGAGTCCCCATGCACGTGGGGGCACTGGTGCTGCCAGCTGGGCCCCTGCGCCAGCTGCCCCGGGCAGGGACATGGGGCCGGGGCACCGGGGACGCACAGCAGGGCAGGAACCAGCACGGCCGGTGGTGCGCATCAAGTACAACATCAGCAGCAAGTCCCTGCGGGTGCAGTACGGGTCTCGCACGGAGCATCTGCCCGTCCTGTCCACCAAGACGGAGCTTCGGGAGGAGCTGGAGAGGAGCTGCCTGGCCCACACCGGGCACAGCCCAGCCCAACTCGGGAAAGCCCCCCTGCAGCAGCAGCAGGAGGGCCCTGAGGAGTGGGAGCTACAGCAGCAGGAGGGCGAGGAGCCATCAGGGCACCTCAATGCCAGACCCAGGCAGGTGAGTGCCAAGGAGGGGAGGATGACAGCATGGGACAGGATGGGACAGGGGCATGAGCCTCCCTCTGCCTGGGGCCAGCGGCTGCGCCACACAGCTGCAGCCCAGTTGCCTCCTGCATCCCTGTCATCTCCTGCATCCCTGTCGTCTCCTGCATCTCTGTCATCTCCTGCATCCCTGTTGTCTCCTGCATCCCTGTCGTCTCCTGCGTCCCCGTTGTCTCCTGCATCCCTGTCATCTCTTGCATCCCTGTCATCTCCTGTATCCCTGTCATCTCCTGCATCCCCGTTGTCTCCTGCATCCATGTCATCTCCTGCATCCCTCGTCTCCTGCGTCCCTGTCGTCTCCTGCATCCCTGTCCCAGCAGGCGCTGCTGGCAGGCCCCCGGCAGGCGTTTGCCGGTGGCAGCCAGGCTGCCTTTACAAATCCCCCTCTCTCCTTTCAGACCTGCAAGGTGAGCTCCTTTTTCCACGTGTGGCAGCCAGAGCTGACACATGTGGAGCTCACCCGGCACGTGCTGGAGTGGCTGGGGACCGATGTCCCCGGCAAGCAGCAGACGGGGGCAGCAGTGGGAACTGTCCTGCAAGCGCCAGAGGACAAGCCAGGGGCCTTGGCCGAGGAGGAGGTGGCTTGGGAAGATGACAGTGGCAAAGAGCTGCCCCAAGGAAAAGACACCTCCCTCTGCAACACCTGCATCAAACCCTTGGTCCCAGAGCTCTGCCAGGACCCCCACACTGGACCCCAGGAGAGGACCGTCTGGCCCACCAGCACGGGCACAGAAGCAACCAGAGACACGGCCAGTGACATGCAGGGTGCATCTCCTGCCCTGGTGGAGCTCATGGATGCGGAGCTGGCAATCTCTGCGCTGGCTGCAACTCCGGAGGAAGAGGAGCACCCTGTGCCTCTCGCCGCACAAGAGGAGGAGAAGGCACCAGCTGCCCCGGCCTTCGTCGAGCAGCCCACAGCAGCGCAGGCAGAGAGCCTGGCACCTGCCCCGCACAGCACCGCCGCCTCCGACGAAGTGCTGCTGGACACAGACCAGTACATCGTGAGAGAGGTCGTGGGCAGGGCTGTGCTTGTGACCCAGGGACTCAGCCAGGAGCCGGTGGAGCAGCGGGACCCGGCACACAGCACGGCAGTGGCATCAGCCCCCACAGCCCAGCCCACGTCTGATCCCAGTACATGTGGGGGCTCTGGTGCTGATGGCAGGGCCCCTACACCAGCTTCCCTGAGCATGGACACAGACCCAGGGCACCAAGGACATGTAGCAGAGCAGGAACCAGCAAGGCTTGTGGTGCCCATTGAGCGCTACCTCAGCAGCAAGTCCCTGGAGTTGCACCTCGAGGATGGTGCAGAGCATATGCCCATCCCATCGACCAAAACGGAGCCTCGGGAGGAGCTGGAGAGGAGCTGCCTGGCCCACACCGGGCACAGCCCAGCCCAACTCGGGAAAGCCACCCTGCAGCAGCAGCAGGAGGGCCCTGAGGAGTGGGAGCTACAGCAGCAGGAGGGCAAGGAGCAGAGTTTCTCCCCGATGCCATTGGGGCACCTCGATGCCAGACCCTGGCAGGTGAGTGTCAATGATGGGTTGGGATGTATGGGACAGGACGGGACAGGGGCATGAGCCTCCCTCTCCCTGCGGCCAGCAGCTGCGCCACACAGCTGCAGCCCAGTCATCTCCTGCATCCCTGTCATCTGCTGCGTCCCTGTCGTCTCCTGCGTCCCTGTCCCAGCAGGCGCTGCTGGCAGGCCCCCGGCAGGCGTTTGCCGGAGGCAGCCAGGCTGCCTTTACAAATCCCCCTCTCTCCTTTCAGATCTGCAAGGTGAGCTCCTTTTCCCAGCTGTGGCAGCCAGAGCTGACACATGTGGAGCTCACCCGGCATGTACTGGAGTGGCTGGGGACCGATGTCCCCGGCAAGCAGCAGGCGGGTGACATGCAGGGTGCATCTCCTGCCCTGGTGGAGCTCACGGACGCGGAGCTGGCAGTCTCTGCGCTGGCTGCAGCTCTGGAGCAAGAGGAGCACCATGTGCCTCTCGCCGCGCAAGAGGAGGCAAAGGCACCAGCTGCCCCCAGCTTCGTCGAGCAGCCCACAGCAGCGCAGGCAGAGAGCCTGGCACCTGCCCCGCACAGCACCGCCGCCTCCGACGAAGTGCTGCTGGACACAGACCAGTACATCGTGAGAGAGGTCGTGGGCAGGGCTGTGCTTGTGACCCAGGGACTCAGCCAGGAGCCGGTGGAGCAGCGGGACCCGGCACACAGCACCACAGTGGCACTGACAGCAGGAAGAGATGAGGTCTGGGGGGCCGACAGCCGCAATGCCCCCACACATCAGCCTGCGTCTGATCCCAGTGCATGTGGGGGCTCAGGTGCCGACGGCAGGGTCCCTGTGCCAGCTGCCCCTGGTGTGGATGTGGGGCCAGGGCACCGGGGACGTGCAGCAAGGCAGGGACCAGCAACGCTGGTGGTGCGTGTTGAGCGCTACGTCCACGGCATGTCCCTACGGGTGCACTACAAGGCTCGCGCGGAGCATCTGCCCGTCTCGCCCACCAAGACGGAGCCTCAGGAGGAGCTGGAGAGGAGCTGCCTGGCCCACGCCAGGCACAGCCCAGTCCAACTCGGGAAAGCCCGCCTGCAGTGGCAGAATGGCCCCGAGGAGTGGGAGCTCCAGCAGCAGGAGGGCGAGGAGCCATCAGGGCACCTCAATGCCAGACCCAGGCAGGTGAGTGCCAAGGAGGGGAGGATGACAGCATGGGACAGGATGGGACAGGGGCATGAGCCTCCCTCTGCCTGGGCCAGCGGCTGCGCCACACAGCTGCAGCCCAGTCGCCTCCTGCATCCCCGTTGTCTCCTGCATCCCTGTCCCAGCAGGTGCTGCTGGCAGGCCCCCGGCAGGCGTTTGCCGGTGGCAGCCAGGCTGCCTTTACAAATCCCCCTCTCTCCTTTCAGATCTGCAAGGTGAGCTCCTTTTTCCACGTGTGGCAGCCAGAGCTGACACATGTGGAGCTCACCCAGCACGTGCTGGAGTGGCTGGGGACCGATGTCCCCGGCAAGCAGCAGGCGGGTGACATGCAGGGCTCATCTCCTGCCCCGGTGGAGCTCATGGATGCAGAGCCGGCAGTCTCTGCGCTGGCTGCAGCTCCTGAGGAAGAGGAGCAGCCTGTGCCTCTCACCGTGCAAGAGGAGGCAAAGGCACCAGCTGCCCCGGCCTTTGTCGAGCAGCCCACAGCAGCGCAGGCAGAGAGCCTGGCACCTGCCCCGCACAGCACCGCCGCCTCCGACGAAGTGCTGTTGGACACAGACCAGTACATCGTGAGAGAGGTCGTGGGCAGGGCTGTGCTTGTGACCCAGGGACTCAGCCAGGAGCCGGTGGAGCAGCGGGACCCGGCACACAGCACGGCCGCAGCATCGGCAGCAACAACAGCTGCAGCACCTCAGGACACCGAGTCTGCCAGGGATGACCCAGGTACGTCACCCGGCCATCCCGGCGAGCGGCACCCAGGCCAGGCTGGCAGCCCTGCAGGCACGGAGGCTGGCTCTGCCCCACCACCTGTCCTTGGGGAAAGCCCTCCGTGGCACGGGGCAGGCAGCAGCTCGCCCGTTGCCCGCCCAGCCCCTCGCCTACAGCTCTCCTTCCCCCACAGGCATCACCGCTCTCCCGCACGCCCCGGATCAACGGCGACGGCCCTCCCTCTTCAGGCGGGTGCTCAGGGCTCTGCGCAGGGCTTTCCGCTTTTCCTGCATCACGGGACAGCAAGAGGAGTAACACCCCGCTGCCAGCAACAGGCGAGCACCTGGAGATGGCGGCTGTCCCTGAGTCCGTGCAGCGCCCCGAGGGAGCCGCATGGAGAGACATGCCAGGGAGGGATGCACGGACGGTGCCCCGGGCATTCAGCTGCACCAAGAACATCGTGCTGCCGGCCTCCGCTCGACCGCAGACGCTTTCTGAGCCCAATAAAAGATGGCAGTTTTCTCCCAGTGCTCGTCTCTGCCTGGTCCATCTCGGGAGAAAGACGGGGCCAGCCAAGACCCACGCCGGCAGGCAGAGCTGGAGAGCCCCTCCGCTCCCCCTTCTCCAGGCCCAGCAGAGACCCTGCCTGTGCCCCCAGAGCTCCTGCTCCCAACCAGCTGGGCCTCTGCCAGCCTCGCTCCAAGTGCCCGTGTCTGCCTGGAGCTGGGAGCCCCAGCCTGCGCCCGGTGCCCAGGCACAGCCTCCCCTGGCCCAGCAGTGCAGAGGAACCCCTTCCCACGGTGTTGCCCATGCCCTTGCTGGCACAGCCCAGCCTCCAGCACTGCCACCCTGAGCCTGGGAGCCTCCCCTGTCCTGCCCGGCAGCGTGATCCCTCACACACTCCATCTGCGGAGCAGAGGCGCTGAAGAAGAGCAGAGCAGTCCATGAGGCACCTCCCCAGTAAGGAGCCCACAACTCCCAGCTGGCCTCGCCACACTGAGCACCACCACCCTCGCAGCCCAACCCACCGGCCAACACACCACCCACTCCTGGCACTGCCCACTGAGCCCCTCTCAGCTCAGTCCCACAGCCAGGGGCAGTCCCAGAGGACCCCCAGCCCGTCTCGCACCACTGGCTCCAAGGAGAGCCCAGCTGGCTCTTCCCAGTCTCCTGCTCCTCCAGCACCTCCCTGGGAACAAGGTCAAGGAGCGATCACGCCAACACTTTCCTGAGGATGGAGCAGCCTGCAGGTTCTCCCACTGCTCCTCCTTGCCTTTCGGGAAGATGGCTCTGGCAGTTGCTCAGATCACCACGAGTCTCCCTAGAGCAGCAAGCCCTTCCGGAGAGCGGAGCATGGCTTCGCGCTGGCACGGCACAGCTCCTGCCGGCCCTGGGATGCTCCCCAGCCGATCACACAGCCCATTTGGGAAATGGTTTAATTAACGTACTGAAAGGACCACGGCTGGCCCCAGCTGGAGTTCACCCACTGCTCTGCTTGGCTGCCCATCTCTTGTCTCTCTTCAGCAACGGTCATGCAGGTGCTCTTTCCACGGGGCAGGGAGACCCACAGCTTGCTGCCCTGCAGCCAGGGAGAAGAAGCCACCGCACATCGTGAAACCTGGACACGGGCAGAGCTCTCTCTTTCAGCACAGAAAAGCAGCAGAAGGCGGTCCCTGCCCATGCCGGCTCACACACACATGGCCATGGCACTGGCCCAGCAGGAGCTCCTTAGGAAGGTGCCAAAGGTGTACAGACTAACATCTACCTCTTTCGGTCATGTCCATGAAGAAGGAGGAGCTCAACCACCCCAATATCTGTTGGAGGGACAACACAGCAGGGCATAGGCAATCCAGGAGGTTCCTGGAATGCGTTGACGAGAACTTCCTTCTCCAAGTGACAGAGCAACCAATAAGGAGAGGTGCTACACTGGACCTTGTTCTCACCAACAAGGAGGGGCTGGTGGGGAATGTGGAACTCAAGGGCAGCCTTGGCTGTAGAGACCATGAAATGGGGGAGTTCAAGATCCTTAGGAGGGTGCACAGCAAGCTCACTACCCTGGCCTTTAGGAGAGCGGACTTTGGCCTCTTTGGGGATCTGCTTGGTAGAGTACCATGGGATAAAGCCCTGGAGGGACGAGGGGCCCGAGAAAGCTAGTTCATATTCAAGGATCACCTCCTCCAAGCTCAGGACCTGTGCATCCCAACAAAGAAGATGATGGGCAGAAACGCCAGGAGGCCTGTGTGGATCAACAAGGAGCTCCTGGACAAACTCAAACACAAAAGGGAAGCCTCCAGAGGGTGAAAGCTAGGACAGGCAGCCTAGGAGGAATACAGAGAAATTGTCTGAGCAACTAAGGATCAGGTTAGGAAAGCTAACGCCCCGATAGAATTAAATCTGGCCAGGGACATCGAGGGTGACAAGAAAAACTTCTATAGGTATTTCAGTGTCCTGGTTTCAGCTGGGACAGAGTCACCTCTTCTGTTCAGCAGCCGGAAGAGCTCCGTGTTTGGTTTCAGTCTGGGACTTGCTCTGAGGACACTGACAGCGCGCTGATGATTACAGTTGGCACTGAAGCCTCAAGGACCTTCCAGCTGCTGTGTTCTTGCCCGTGTGCAGGAGCACAACAGGATGGGGGGGAGCATGGCCAGGACAGGGGTCCACAACTCCCCTTCTGATCTGAACTTAGACTTAGGATTGAGGGCTGAATTGACCAACAAAGTTTTCCGTATCATGTCACGTCATGCCCAGTATAAAATGAGGGACAGCCGGAAAGAAGGGCTGTCATGGTTTGATGTGGGGGGGGGAGGTCCAGGTGGCAGAAGCTGCCCATCGGAACGGACTCCCATCCCCCTCGGGGCTTGAGCCAATCGGCGCCTCTGCGAATTGCCCTATTTACGTTGGGACAAAGGAACCGGAAAGGTGTGCCCTTTTCCCCAGGAGCGAGGGGACGGGAGGGGGGCACAGCGCCCGACCCGGCAGCGGCCCGGGCCAGGCCAGTGCCACCCGCTGAGGATGGCCGCGGCGGAGCCGCTTGGGGAACTCGGGGAGAGCCCCGCTCCCGGGGTGCCCACCGGGCCAAGTTCACCCAGAAAGGACTGAGATCTGAGAGAAACGACCATGCAGACACCAGGTCAGTGAAGATGGAACGGGACAACGTGTGCCGCAGCTGAGTCCCCCTTGCAGACCAGTGGTGAGACGGCAAGTGCTCCCCCTCACAGCTAAAGGCAGTCCTCGGTGGAGCAAGCAGAGACCCACTCACAGCCCGTGGAAGATCCCCGTGGAGAAGAGATGCCAGAGCCTGAGTACGGTGCGCATCTAGAGTCCACGGGACAACCCCCGCCGACGGGGAGGTGTGGAAGGATTCCTGAAAATCAATGGACACATGAACAATCCAGCCTTAACAGTCCTCGGATACCAAAGGGAAATAGAAACCATTTCCCCAGAATGACGTTGCTTCTTTCTTTCAGTTTTCTGCTGAGGATCATGGATAACCTTATATGGACATAAACTGCAAAACAACCAATCATATACAAGAGGCTGAGCTATTGCTTGTATTGTAGCCAATCACAAATAGTCAAGCCTTGCTTAGAAAGTTATAAATCGCGGTGAACGTCAGCCATTAGAGGTTCACTTGTTTGATCACAGTGATCGCGTCAAGTGTCCTCACTCCTCTCCCGCAGGGAGGGGTTTCGTTAAAGGAGATGCCTGAGCCGGAGACTGTTGTGACTCCCGGGCACAGGGCGAGGCGCGTTTACGCCTTTACGCATCTCAGTCTGTACGGAGACGCATTTCAGGTCGATATGACGACCCACGCCGGAGCGCATTTAAAGTCTGTATGACGACCCACGCCAGAGCAAGTGGCTACAGCTCCCTAAGAATCCGAGACTGTGGTAAAGCCCACACCTGGAGCAATCCGACAGGATAAGGATTGCATCCTGCAGGTAGAACCCCGGCTGCGTGGAGTTTAGTTGCCAAATCAGCCTAAAACCACGACAAGGGCCTTTGCTCTTCCAGGGCGCTCTCTCTCTCTCTCTCGCTTGTCCAGGATTGCGGTGTCAGGACTTGTGGTGTCTGTTTCAGGATCGTTAGTCCAGGAATGGACAGGGCTTGGTCAAGGGGTGGTGAGCAATCACACTGTGCATCACTTCTTTGTGTATCTTGTTATCATTATACATCGCTATATATTCATGTATTAGTAGTATTAAATAGTTCTTATCTCAACCCACGGGCCTCTTTCCCTTTGCCCCTTTAATTCTCTTCCTCATCCCTGGAGGTGGGGGAGGGTGAGCCAGCAGCCGTGTGGAGTTTAGCTGCCGGCCGGCTAAACCACGACACTACTGTATCTACCTTGTCATATTTTATCTCTCTCCTTCTGTCTCTCTGTCTTTTCTCCTTCCTCTGCCTCTTCTATCTTCAGTGAACTGTCCAAGGGAAACTCATGGCATGACAGAACTCAGCTTGGAAGAGACTTGAACATTGTCTTGTCCACCTCTCCTGCTTGAGCCATGGTGAACAAGATGAGGGAGCTCAGAGCTCTCCTTGGCTTGCCAAAGGAGCTGCAGGTGAGCTCCATCCCATCGTACAGGAAGATAATGAAGTTGTTCAACAGTGCTGGCCCAAGTGCTGGTCACAGAGAGATGCTGATAGTGAGTGGCTGCAAGGAGGACTCTGTACCACTGGTGACATGTGAGCCTGATTTCACGGTCATCCTGTCCATCTCACTGTCTACTTCTTTAGTCCAGGTATCTCCAATCCGGCTATAAGGAGACTGTGTCCGAGCCTCCAGAGCACTCAGGCCTCACTCCAACACAAGGGCTCAGGAGGAGAGGGGGGAAGTGGAAAGCAAATAGCTCTGGAAAGAACAAGGCTGATGCTCCCTGGCAGTGCTGCTGTGCTGGGAGTCTTCTTCCTTCCACCTCTGCACCCAGGCACTTTGCCCTCGGCTTCACAGAGGTCTCAGAGGAAGGAGCTCAGACATCTATTCACTGCAGTGTCCTTTATTGTGATGAAGTACCCAGAGAGCATGGCTTCTCGTTTACACAGTCTATGAATCAAACTGTCAGGGTGGATGATGAATTGGAAGTGGAATGGATAATGCTGTTTCTTTGTGAGCAATAGTATCACAATTTTATAGAGCAAATCCAAACAAGCCTCTCCCCAACTCCAAACCAACATCAAACACTACAAAACATACAAAAGAGAGACTGGACCTGTCATGAGTTATATCACAAGTGATGTACAGAGGATGGGCAGTTGATGCCTTCTGAAGGGATTCCAGTCATTAGTTTCCTCAGGGCATCCTTGAGCTCCTTGGTTCCTCATGCTGTAGATGAGGGGGTTCACGGCTGGAGGCACCACTGAGTACACAACTGCCACCACGAGATCCAGGGATGGGGAGGAGATGGAGGGGGCCTTCGGGTCGGCAAACACTGCAGTGCTGATAAACAAGGACACCACGGTCCGGTGCGGGAGACATGTAGAAAGGGCTTTGCTCCATGCCTATAACAGAGGGCGTCTTCAGCACAGCCCTGAAGATCTGCACATAAGACGGCACAATGAAAATCAAACACTGTAAGACCACAAAGACATTAACCAGAAGAAGCCAAACTTCCCTGAGGGAGGCATCTGAGCTGGAGAGCTTGAGGATCTGAGAGATTTCATAGAAGAACTTGTCCACAGCATTGCCTTGGCACAGTGGTAGCGAAAACATATTGGCCATGCGCAGCACAGAAGTGAGTAAACCACCGCCCCAGACAGCTGCTGCCATGTGGACACAAACTCTGCTTTCCAGGATGGTCCAATAGTGCAGGGGTTTGCAGATGGCAACATAGCGGTCATAGGCCATGTGGTGAGAAGATAAAACTCTGCTGCAATCAAGAAGACAAATAGAAAGACCTGGGCGGCACATCCCTACTCAGAGATGGCCCTGGTGTCCCACAGAGAATTGACCATGGATTGAGGAAGTGTAGTGGAGATGCAGCCAAGGTCAAGAAGAGAGAGGCTGAGGAGGAAGAAGTACATGGGGGTGTGGAGGTGGTGGTCACAGGCTGCAGCTGTGATAAGAGTCCATTTCCCAGGACAGCAGCCAGGTAGATGCCCAGGAAAAGCCAGAAGTGGAGGACCTGCAGCTCCCGTATATCCTCTAAGGATATATCCTTCAGAATATATCCTGAAGGACAGCAGAGCTCAGTATGGCTGGTCCTCAAGGACCGAGTCTTTCAAGGACAAGACTGGCCACACCAGTAGTCAGGAAAACAAGCAGAGACATCAAGAGAGAAGCTTGGGGAAGAAAGAACTCATGGGGGAGCTCCATAGAAAAAAGGAAGCCTACAAGAGGTGGATACTGGAATTGAAACAAAAGAGGAATTCAGAAATATGGTTGGTTTTAGCAAAGCCAGAGCTCCCCTGGAGCTGACACTTGCAAGGGAGTTCAAGAGCCCCACAATGAGCTGTTACTACTTCAGGAACAGCTAAAGAAATAATGAAGATAATGTGTGGCCGCTGCTGAATTTACTAAGAGTAGGTGGAGATAGGTGTGAGGTCCTCTTGGCCTTTGTCTTCAGCAGCAACGCTGCCAATTCCGTCTGCCTAAGAGGCAGAACCCCAGGTGACATCCAGCAGTGGATGGAGATCAAGTCAGGGGTTACTTAGGTGAGGTCAACCCTCACTAGGCCGTTGCACCAGATGGGACAAATCCAAGGATGTCGAGAGCAGGGCTGCCCTGATACATGTTGGAATGTCATCACGACTGGAGAAAGCAAAAAACAAATCTCCCATACCTCTTCTAAAAGACCCAAGGACAGAGCAGGGGAATTCCAGGCCGCGGTGACAGAGGCCAGGGGTTGGCGTGGCTGGGCAGCAGCTCTGTGGGAAATGCTCTGGTGGTCCCTGACTTTCATTAGGCAAAACATGAGCCCGCAGAAAAGGTGGCCAACAGCATCCTGGGCCGTATGAGCTGGAGCACAGCCAGAAGAAGCGATTATCCCCCTCTGCTCAGCACCTTTTACATCACACCCTGCACAAGGACAGTGAGACACTGACAAACAGGAACCAGTTCCCTGGAGTACCACTAAGGTGGTCATTGTTCAGTTATTTGTCAAGTGTTGATCTGATTTCCCTAAGGATATCGGTATCTATAACAACCACCACCACCACAAAAGCATGAATCTGTCTCAAAATAACTGCCTGCAGGGGAGCGATCGGCACCTGTGGTCGCCACTTTGGGCAATGCCAACTGAATCAGTATTTGCAATATTCAGCTTGATACCCCATCCACACGTACATACTTGAAGCGGTTCAGACGAAAAGTGGTCTTGCAAAAGTCACCCTTTGTGTCCCCAGGCGGCACGGACTTTCCCTCTCTAGAGAGCAGCAGAGGCTGGACCCCCTTCTCAGGACAGACTCCTTGCCAGGAAGCCACAGCCATGGGGGTAGCTTACCTGGTTCTTACTGACACTTCACTCGGTGTCCTTTTGGATGTATTTGGTGCTTTTCTGTGACTATACTTTCTGCACAGATGATCATAAAAAGACAAGTGTTTCATCAGGGATGGTCATAAAGACCCTGTTATGGCCAAGAAGTCTCACCATGAGCTCTGGAGGAAGCCGGGAAGACTGTAATATTCACCAGGAAGACGCAGGTAGCCCAAGGCCTCTGCTGAAGAGCGAATGGCCCTGAGCAGCAGCGATGGGCCCGTTGCAGGCCCAGGAGAGAGGGTCAGGGGATGTCAGTGAGAAACAGCCTGATGGCTGATGGTGTTAGCAAATCCTTACAACCGTGTGTAAGCCCAGAAAGGGAAAGCAGTGGATGTCTGCAGGTAGAGGAGGAGGAAAAAGATGGTCCTGAGAATACAGCAGGAAGGAAGGTCCCTCCTGTGCTAATCAGATGTCTCCAGCCTGGCAGGTGGAGAATGCCCACTGCTGGAGGTGGCGCTGCTCAGTCATCCACATAAGCTGAGCTTGCTGCCCAGTGCCCTTGGATGCAACCTCGCCAATTCCATGGACTGGGAAGGGTGGTGCTTGCTGAAGTAACCCCTGGCTCGATCCCCATCCACTGCTGGCAGTTCCTTTCCAGAGTCCTGCCTCAAAGCTCAAAGGCCTGGGAGACCTCGCTGCTGCTAACTGAGGCAAAGAGGGCATAGATCTATCTACACCTCCTCTTACTAAACACAGCATTGTTCCCACATTCTCTCTGTTTCTTCTTTAATGTTCCTGATGCAGCAACGGCTCATCTTGATTCCTGTTGCATTCCCTTTCCAGTTTTGACTGAGTTTTCAGAAGGATCATTGCTGTGCCTGCAGGACGCTGTCCTTGCAGACAAGATGAATCCAGGCACATTGTGAAAATGATTGGGGTGTGCGGAGAAGGGATTTGGAGAAGTACTGAGACGACTCAATATGAGTTAGCTGCAGGAAGTCTCGTTTATTGCGCAGTTCTTATTGCTTATATAGACAGTATTTGCCAATAATCCTGAGACCACACCTTTTCTACACCATTATTGGATGATACATATGCTTGTCATATTTAACAGCTTATTTCAAACAGACACCCGCCTAGCGAAGCTCTGCTCTAAGCAAACACTACTCCCTTATCGTACTGCATAGTTTTCTTATCCTTAACTTCAAGGGCATTCTGCCCTTGAGGCCTAACTTTAGAGCTCCAGTCTTTATTTACACAGGATTTTCTTCGTGCAGTCTCTTCAAGGATCTGCACTCCGACAAATCCCCCTTTCTTTTCTTGCACGAAGAAAACCCTGTGCACGAGACTGTCAACCCCAGTTACTAGCATGTTGTTTTGGTACAGCCTTGCAAAAGCAGTTTCTAGCATACTACTTCCCTTTCCGAGGGCTTTACTATTTCTGCTATATCCAAGATTCCACTGAGCAGGAGGGTGTCAGTCGGCAGGGTCATCGCAGAGAAGAGAGGCAGGCACGGCACCTTCAGGGCGTCCCCTGTTTATCCACACAGTGTGCTCTGCAGCCTCTCTTCGCTCCGCTCTGAGCCATCCCTTTTACACCCTCAGCAGAGTCTATGACAAAGGTACTGACATGGCGTTGCCACACGCGTGGCCAGTGCGTGCAACAAGGCCGCCAGGTATGTGCTCTGCTGGCCAACAGCGGATTTTTTAAGTTGTAACATATTTCTCCTAGCTTCCTTTTTCAAAGTTACGTGCTCACAACTAAGTCTAGTTTGTAATTCTTTGTCATTAATTCGGTACCAGTTAATGCTTTTCCTTCCAGTAGCTACGGGTGGAATCCATACACCTTCCGATCGGAGAAAAGACACAAAGCATATATACAAGCAACTTTCACACACGTAATATACTAAATCATAAGAAACATAAAGACAGTTTACATATCAATATACAATCCTCTACCACAATTCTCCCCGAATGCTCTCCAAGCCATTGCAATTGTTTGTGGATGGACTCACCATGGTCACTTAGATTAAAACAACACATGTTTGTGTAACGTGGTTGTTGCTGGCACTACCTACAAATTTTGATCCTAATAAATTTAACTCTTGTGGGGAAATATACGGAAGACTGCCCCTTTTTTTTTTTTTTTTTTTTTTTTTTTTTTTTTTTCCTCAGAATCAATTACCCTTGGGAGTACAAACAATCCTAATTTTGTGGTGGATGATCGTCCCAACAATAGTGCACATAATCCTTGTGATATAAGACCAAAGACACCAGTAGGAATTAAATGCACCAACGTGTCGGTGATTACTGTTGACCAAAACATTTAGCTGCCAATATCTCTGCTTTATAGTGTTCCGAGCCCACATTGTGACACGCCTTTACTAAATCTGCAATCGTGGTTTTTTTTTTTTTTTTTTTGTTTTGTGTTTTTTTTTTTTTTGTGTGTTTTTTTTTTTTTTTTTTTTTTTTTTTTTTTATTATTATTAGCCCGATTTCCGATAAGATCAAGAGCTTGTTGGCAGTCTGTGTTAGCATTTTCAATGGCTAACTGGAATACCAACACATCTGCAGTAGCCGGATTTTCTGTTTATCTCTGAACTGCCATTTGTAGCTGATCAAAGAAATGCTCATAAGGTTCCTGTGCTCCCTGCCGAATGGAAGCAAAGGAAGCTTCCCCTGTCCCAAAAATCAGGGACACGTCTTAATGCTCTCTTAGTCAGTTCAGTCAGTTGTTGGAAAGCTACTTGCTGTAACCCTGCCTGTGCCTGATTTTGACATGAGTGACATTTTATTCATCCCAAAATATTTAGCTCTTGATTTAAGAGATTTAACACCTATAACACTTTAGCTATTGTTTCATTGGGAGATTTCCCCATCATTCTTGTTTTAAAAGCATATTCTCCAAAGTACCATGTACGTATTCTATGATCAGTTGCCCAGTAGGATTGTAAGAAATACCAGCAACATGCTCAATACCTTATGATGACAAAAATACGTCTGATAAGAAGTGTATGCCAAAGTTCCTGCGAGCGTAAACCACGAGGATTAACACCATTCACTGGTGGCATGATCGTATTTTGACAGGTACTACACAATTGTACGATTGAGCGGGCTTGCTCTGTTGTTATACCAAATTGTCACCTAATAGCATTAGCAGTCTGATGGTAGCAGTCATGCAAGATGTTTGCCTGCATGAGCGAGTTTGGTACCAGAGCTGCACTCGTGAGAGGCTCAGCTCGCCTGCTCCCTTCTGCTATAGGCCCTGGCAGCGTGGTGTGCGCTCGCAGATGTACAATGGAATATGCATGTTTATGGTTTTGCAACACTGATATTAACTGTTGAAATTGCTGGAACAGAAGAGAATTAGTTATTTCCCGCGATGCCGATCGAGACGATCCAAGTTACGATGTGTTCTCTCGGTACAACCTGGGCCACAGGCAGCGGCCGGGCGGGGGGGGCGGGGGAGCGGCCGCTCGCCAGGCGCGGCCGACGGGTGGGGGGCAGCAGCGGCGTGGGGCGGGGGGGGGGGGGGGGGGGGGGGGGGGGGGGGTCAGCCCTCCCTCGCCTCAGCCGGGCGGGGGGGCAGGGTGGCGATGACGACCCAGCAGCCCTGTGCCGGCCCCCCCCTTGTTGTCGTTGTTGTTGTTGTTGTTGTTGCCGCAGCTCCGGCCGCTCGCGCTCCGTAACCGCCGCCGACCCCTCCCGCCGAGGGACCATCAGCTGCGAACGAACCGGCGCAGCGGGGCCCGCCGCGCGTCTCCGTCCCGTCCAGCCGCGGCTCGCTCCGCGCACGGGCGGCAGCGCCGAAGCAAACGCCGCCCGCGGCCCCGGCCGGCAGCAGCAGCGGCGTCCCCGGGGCGCCGCCGGGTGCAGTGGGCGGCGCGGCGCGGGGGTGCCGGTGTACCGACTTCGTTGGAAGAGGGGGAAAGAAATAAGTCTGTCTTTCGTTCGGGGCCCTGGATCAAAAGATTCTCTTCAAGGATCTGCACTCCGACAGGGGTGCTCCTTGACTGAATCATCAAGGGAGTGAGTAAAGACCTCAGCATGATGTGCTTCATGTCCATACAATGTCTGCAGCTGTTGGGTAGGGGAGGGACAACCCTGCCTCTTGGACGGCATCTGAGGACTGAGGTCTCTGACTGATGGCCACAGTCAATGGCCACAGGCAGCAAATCACCCTCCCTGCAATGTTGTCTGGGTGTCTGTCACACACATGCTCTGAGTGGGAGTTGCTTTCCTGTAAGTCTTCTAGTGTTCCTGCAAGCCCTGGCATCTCATGCAGCTCTGTGAGCCTGGAGCTGAACATGGAATTGAGGAGATACCCCGAACTCTGTAAGGCAACGTGGGGTTGAACATGAAGCAGCTGCCAAGGCAGTCAGTGGTGATCTAGTAAACAGAGCAGAAGAGTGAGAATGAGGTTTCCCTATGGCACACAACTTGAATCATTCCAATGAATACCTCTATAGGAGATCCCTCCTTGTCCCTGTCTGGCTGTCCTGTCTAAAGATGGGACAAGAAAAGGTGATTCTTGGATCTGACTCTTTTCCTTGTGGGAGAATGGCTAACTGAGAGAGGTCACGTAGACATTGGCCAGCTAGCTGAACAAGATCTTGCGAAACAAAGCACTCAGCTAGTTTAATTGCTGATGTGGTAAGAACGTCCTGTCTTCGACCAAAATATTACGAGACCACAAGATGCCTGCGGACAGACAGGATGCTTGCGGACAGACAGGCACAATGAAAAAGAGGAAGAAGGTAAACACAGATGGGGAGCCAGGGGCGAGATTGATTTTAAATATATCAACCAATCATGAGCTTTCCTTTTGCAATATGTATGAGCTAATTAAAGTGATTATAAAAATGGTATCGTTTGGCAATAAAGACGAAGCCTGCTGATCACTCATATTGAGCGTCCTGGTCTTCCCTCCGTTGCTACATTTCCTGATAGGAGAAATGCCAGAGCCGAAAAGAAGTGTCTCTTCCCAGCTGAGGGAGGGAACATCAGTGGTTGCTTCAGCCTGTTTCACAGCAGGTTCCCCTGGAGCCCCAGGGACACCTGGAGGGAGCCCAGAGTTGGCAGAGAAGGTGCTGCCTTGGGCTGGTCCTCTGCTGCTGAGCTGGGCCAGGCTCCTGGGATGGAGGGAGCTCATGGCAAGTGGACAGCGCTGCAGAGAGACAGCTGTGCCCAGGAGCAGCTCCTCTGCAAAGCCCAGCAGGGCTGAGGGCACTGCCTGCAGGCACCGAGGGGAGCTGAAAGAACAAGACGTTAAAGCCCTTTGATCTGGACCTCAACTGCAGATTGACTTCCTGGCTTGATCTTGGCACTGCCTTATCACTATGGGCCAGCTTGGTTATCATTGGACCTGAACCTCATCCTCCTCAATGGATCCACTCCCTGGCCACCATTCCCAGGCCTGTCCTGCTTGCCTTGCTCAGATACTGGGGCCTGGGGCCTTGCTGGAGAGACACCTGTGCGTCCAGCCACGGTGTCTCCCTCGGCTCCCATCTCTTCCTCCCGTAGGGAGAAGCCCTGCTCTTGCTCCCTGACAGGGGAGGCTCTATTCTGTCCGAGTATAGACATCTTTATTACAATACCTGCTCCTGACTCCATCATCTGGCCTCACTTCTGATTCAGCAGAAGAAAATACCCCAAATATCCCCAAAGGTATTCAGGATCTATAACTCATCCCACTTCATGTGGACAGCTGAAATCACTCTAAAATCATCTCTTTCTCTCCATCTTTCCTCCATCTTTCTACCATCTTTCTACCATCTTTCTTCCTCCAGATGAACACATGGTCCTCTTGGCCAACGGAAAAAAGACTGGAAGGGGGGTGACTTATCAGAGGAGCTCTGCACAGATGAATCCATAAGCAATAGTCTCAATTACCCACTACTGGTGTTTCATGTGTTTCATGTGGGTGCCAGTGATACAGCTGTCAGCAATCTGAAAAACATCAAAAGGGACTTCAGGGCCCTGGGTGCAGCAGTCAAGCACTCTGGGGCACAGATAGTGTTCTCATCAGTGCTTCCAGTCGAGGGGCAGGGACCTGCAAGGGCCAAACGTATCTGGCAGGTTAACTCATGGCTCAGGGACTGGTGCTACAGCCAGGGCTTTGGGTATTTTGACCATGGGGTAAATTTTGAGAAGCCTGGGTTGCTAGGGGCAGATGGCGTGCACCTAACCGAGAAAGGGAAGAAGGTGCTTGGACAAAGGCTTGCCAGACTTGTGCATAGAGCTTTAAACTAGTATTGCTGGGGGAGGGGGAGCACAGTTCAGCCCACCGCTGTCAGCATGGCGCCAGTGCCAGCACCGAGGGTCCAGAGGCTGAGGAAGGATCACAGGTATGTTCAAATGAACTTATGCTGCCACCCAAGAGAACCCCTGTCACTCCAGCCAGCGAGTCGGCTTTGTCGGGAGCCCAGCTAAAGTGTATGTACACCAACGCACGCAGCATGGGAAATAAACAGGGTGAGCTGGAGATGCGTGCACATGAGCAGGGCTACGACCTTATTGGCATCACGGAGACATGGTGGGATGACTCCTATGACTGGAGTGTCAACATGGAGGGGTATAAGCTTTTTAGAAAGGACAGGAAGGGGAGGCGAGGAGGGGGTGTCGCTCTCTACGTCAGCAACCGGCTGGAGTGCGTGGAGCTTCGCCTGGGGTCGGAGGACGAGCTGACAGAGAGCTTATGGGTCAAGATTAGAGGACGGGGACGGATAGGGGATGTTACGGTAGGAGTCTGTTACAGGCCACCTGGCCAGGAGGACAGAGCAGATGAGGCGCTTTATAGCCAGATAGGAGCAGCCTCACGGTCACAAGCCCTGGTCCTCATGGGGGACTTCAACCACCCTGACATCTGTTGGAGAGACAATGTGGCAGGGCACAGGCAGTCCAGGAGGTTCCTGGAATGCGTGGACGACAACTTCCTCCTGCAGATGATAGAGGAGCCGACAAGGAGGGGTGCCATGCTTGACCTTGTGCTCACCAACAGGGAGGGACTGGTGGGCGATGTGAAACTTAAGGACAGCCTTGGCTGCAGTGACCACGACACGGTGGAGTTCAAGATCCATGGGGCAGCAAGGAAACCATTCAGCAAGCTCTGTACCCTAGACTTCAAGAAGGCGGACTTCGGCCTCTTCAAGGACCTGATGGGCAAAGTGCCGTGGGAGGCGGCCCTGGAGGGACGAGGGGCCCAGGAAAGTTGGTCCACATTCAAGGAGCACCTCCTCCAAGCTCAGCAGAGGTGCATCCGACGAAGAACAAGTCGGGCAAAAAGACCAGGAGGCCTGTGTGGATGAGCAAGGAGCTCCTGGACCAACTGAAAATGAAGAGGTCAGCCTATAGAGGGTGGAAGCGGAGACAGATAGCCTGGGAGGAATACAGAGAAGCTGTACGAGTGACCAGGGATCAAGTGAGGAAGGCTAAAGCCCTGAAGGAATTGAATTTGGCAAGGGATATAAAAAGCAATAAGAAAAGCTTCTATAAGTATGTAGGGGACAAAAGAAGTCCAAAGAGAATGTAGGTCCCCTCCGGAAGGATACTGGTGCTCTGGTTACCCGGGACATAGAGAAGGCTGAGGTACTCAATGAATTTTTTGCCTCAGTCTTCACTGATAAAGCCTCTTGTCTTACCACCCAAGCTGTGGAAAGAACTAGCAGGGACTGTGAGGATGAACCACCGCCCACTGTACTTGAAGAGCAGGTTCGGGAACATCTGAGGAACTTGAAGGTGCACAAGTCCATGGGACCTGATGAGATCCATCCGCGGGTCCTGAAGGAACTGGCGGATGAAGTTGCCAAGCCACTGGCCATTGTATTTGAGAAGTCGTGGCGGTCTGGCGAGGTCCCCGATGACTGGAAGAGAGGGAACATAACCCCCATTTTTAAAAAGGGGAACAAGGAGGACCCGGGCAACTACAGGCCGGTCAGCCTCACCTCTGTGCCTGGCAAGGTCATGGAGCAGATTCTCCTGGGAACCATGCTAAGGCACATGGAGAGCAAGGAGGTGGTGGGTGACAGCCAACATGGCTTCACCAAAGGCAGATCGTGCCTGACCAACTTGGTGGCCTTTTACGATGGGGTGACAGCATCGGTGGACAAGGGTCGACCAACGGATGTCATCTACCTGGACTTGTGCAAAGCTTTTGACACTGTCCCGCACGACATTCTTCTCTCTAAACTAGAGAGGCATGGGTTTGATGGATGGACCACTCGGTGGATAAGGAATTGGCTCAATGGCCGCACTCAGAGAGTAGTGGTCAACGGCTCGATGTCCAAGTGGAGACCGGTCACGAGTGGCGTCCCTCAGGGGTCCGTGTTGGGCCCGGCCCTCTTCAACATCTTTGTCGGTGACGTGGACAGTGGCATGGAGTGCACCCTCAGCAAGTTCGCCGATGACACCAAGCTGTGTGGTGCCGTCGACACGCTGGAAGGGAGGGATGCCATCCAGAGGGACCTCGACAGGCTGGAGAGGTGGGCCCGTACCAACCTCATGAAGTTTAACCAGGCTAAATGCAAGGTCCTACATCTGGGTCGTGGCAATCCCAGGCACAAATACAGACTGGGCGGAGAATGGATCGAGAGCAGCCCTGAGGAGAAGGACTTGGGAGTAGCTGGTGGACGAGAAGCTCAATATGAGCCGGCAATGTGCTCTTGCAGGCCCAGAAGGCCAACCGCATCCTGGGCTGCATCAAGAGGAGCGTGGCCAGCAGGTCGAGGGAGGTGATTCTCCCCCTCTACTCTGCCCTCGTGAGACCTCACTTGGAGTATTGCGTCCAGTTCTGGAGTCCCCAACATAAGAAGGACATGGACCAGTTGGAGAGGGTCCAGAGGAGGGCCACGAAGATGATAAGAGGGCTGGAGCACCTTTCCTATGAGGACAGGCTGAAAGAGTTGGGGCTGTTCAGCCTGGAGAAGAGGAGGCTCCGGGGTGACCTTATAGCGGTCTTCCAGTACCTCAAGGGGGCCTACAAGAAAGATGGGGAGAGGCTGTTCAGGAGGGCCAGTTGTGATAGGACAAGGGGTAACGGTTTTAAAATAGAGGGAGGTAGATTCAGGTTGGATATTAGGAAAAAATTTTTTCCCATGAGAGTTGTAGAACACTGGAACAGGTTGCCCAGAGAGGTGGTGGATGCTCCATCCCTGGAGACGTTCAAGGCCAGGTTGGACGAGGCCCTGAGCAACCTGATCTAGTTGGAGATGTCCCTGTTCCTTGCAGGGGCGTTGGACTAGATGACCTTTGAAGGTCCCTTCCAGCCCTAACGATTCTATGATTCTATGAATTAAGGTCAAAATCTTAGGTCTGAACTTAAAATATATATTAAGACCTAAGATCACCTTTAATCTTTAAATGAGGCGTCTGAGCTGAGGCCCTTTTCTGTGGTCAGCACAGAGATCTGCTCAGTCCTGAGCACACAGCCAGCCACTTCAGGATGTGATTAACTGTGACTGGGAAATGTCTCTCTACCCAGGAGTAGCAGAAGGAACCAGGCGGAGTGGCTCAGAGGTGATTTGGGAGGGGTTCACCTCAGATGGTTGTAAGTGTCTCCACAGAAGCCATTGGCAATGAGCCAGTCTCACCAATCAAAAGAAGGAGGTGCTTTCAAGGCCAAATTAGCCTGAGCTGACTGAAACTGGTTCTGCCTTCAGTTCCCTGGCAACCCACAGAACACGTACCAGCCTCCTGGCTGGACAAAAGAAAGAACTGGTATGAAGTGGATCAGAATAGTTCTTTCTTTGTTTAATAAAGTCCTCAAAGTGAACTGGGATACTTCTTTATTTATGCACATTTTCAATTTAGTCACTAAAAGAAAATAAAATGCATTATTCATCCAGCTCGAGCAAGGGAGGTGGGTAGTTAGTTAGGGGAATGTTAAGGACAGAAGGAAGTGTGGTATTTACTGTCCACACCCATTACAGGGGAGAGACCCTGTTCCTCAGGCCATGCTGCTCAGAGTGCATAACTACTGTGTCTCCTGGTTCTCAATCCATGAGGATTACCTGCAGCCCAGAGACACCATCCTAGATTTGTGTGTTTCTTCCACCCAGAGTATGTGAAATTGAGTGAGGGCTGTAATGTGTGCTTTGCTCTGTTTGTAGGATGACAGTAAGGAGGTTCTGCATGCGTGTATGGTTTGAAACACAGTTTGGGGTCTGCATAGAGTGGAGGAAGCAGCACCTGGCACAGCCTGGTTCATACACCTTGCAAGGAGCAGCTCTTGGAGTGACCTGTGCCTAAACTCTAAGGAGCACTTTCCTGAATGAACTATGCCCACGGTTGCACCCGGACATTTCTCTGGTGTGAACAGGGTAAGTAAGGTGAACAGCCCAGGAGAACACGGCACTAGAGCAACACAAGGGCCGCTGACAGTTGCTGCGTAGAGGCACCAGTGGAGATTCAGTCTAACCCAAGCTGTCTCCCAAAAAACATCAGAGCCATTGGTGCACAGTGGCTTTGGGGAGGATTTATCACACTAACATGCCTAAGACAACCAAGCTAAGTCACCACCTGTGATTCCAAAATGTCTTTGCTGAAGAAGCACTGGTGGCACTCTTTGCCAGCTTGGATGGGATAGGATTCACCCCACTAACTGAGGCATTTAAGACCAGGCTCATTCATCACAGTTCTCTGTATTAGTAACGTGTGCGTCAGTTTGATGTAATGATCTCTATATTCCAGCATTTCCATGGCATGGGAGGGAAGTCATTTAAACAACGCATGAAAATCCTCTGAGATCAAAGGGAAAAAAAAAACTCACGTTGAATGAAAATCCCATATTTTCATTTAAATGAATGAGCAGATCCTGATTTTGATCCTCTTCCTGAAAGAGCATGTTTTTCTTGCAAACCATGAGTGAAAAGTAATCCAGGAAAACTACAAAATGGCAACACTGTGGCAGGGATTAAAGAAGAGAAGATGTTTCTGTTTAATTCTGGAGAGACTTGAAGGTACAGTTGTATTCCTCATGTCTTCAAAGGATGGCCCCACTGAGCAAGAGTCCCTCACCTGTGCAAATTACCACCTGTTGCCCAGCATGTGCTTCAGTGCACCTGGCATTACAGAGTGCAAAACTGAGCTGCCAAGCCTGTGCTGAATACAGTTCTCCTGAAGACCACCATGGGAAGAGGAGATCTTACCCTCTGGAGTGCTGATTGCTCCCCACTACCAAAGGAGACCAGACAATGAACTCCTCTTTTTAGACAGCAACATTATAAAAGTCTGTGTTTGAATAAGCTAATTCCACTGAATTTGCCAGATTAGCTGAAGTATTGGGTCCGAGAGCATCGTGTCAAGGACTGGACATTTACTTCAAGAGGCTTGATCTGGAGACGGGTGTATTGTTACTCAAAACTACACTTCTGACCAAGATTGTAGATTTCGTACCAAACCAGAAGTCATTTAGACAGACAAACAGGACTAAATTTCAGGCATGTTTTTATTCTAACCACGAGGTTAATGTGGAGCAGTAAGTGCTGCTTGGCAGACGAATAAAGACATTATTGTTCTCTTTATTGTATTCTACCTATTTTCTGACATTTCCTGAAGACTAAGAGGTTCAACAAAGATCTGCCACCCAAATAATCAGGAAACCAGATTCAGGAGCAAGGAGAGGTTGGATCAGAACTGGAGGAGAGTGAAGTTTGTTGAGAATTGGGTGTGTCATTGTCATGGTTTGATGGGGGGGGGGTGGGGGTTCTGGTGGCAGGAGAGGGGCTTTGCTCCCTGTGACCTCCCTGGTTTTGGAACCGGGTCAGACCTGGTTCTGGCCACCAGATCAGACTCCCATCCCCCTCGGGGTTGAGCCAATAGGGCGCCTCTGCAAATTGCCCTATTTAAGTCAGGACAAAGGAACCGGAAAAGGTGCTTCGCCCAGGATCGACCAGAGAAGGGAGGAGGG
Organism: Tauraco erythrolophus; assembly: GCF_009769465.1. Taxonomy (NCBI): domain Eukaryota; kingdom Metazoa; phylum Chordata; class Aves; order Musophagiformes; family Musophagidae; genus Tauraco; species Tauraco erythrolophus. The sequence continues at coordinate 16,723 of NW_028238627.1, read as the reverse complement.
CACTGCCCCCCGCTCCCTGGCTCCCGGCCGGGCGGCTGCCTGCGTTGGGCCGGCGCCGCCCACGGAGAATGGCGGCGGCGGAGCCAGCTGGGGAACTCGGGGCATCCCACTCCCGGGGTGCCCACTGGGCTGAGTTCACCTGGAGAGGACTGAGATCTGAGAGAAACAGCCGCATCGACAGCAGGTCAGTGAGGATGGAGCGGGAGGAGGTGTGCCGGAGCCGAGTTTCCTCTGCGGCTGATGGTGAGATGGCAGGCGGCCCCTCTGCAACCAGGACGGCCTCGGTGGAGCAGAGACCCACTCGCAGCCCGTGGGGAGAAGATGCCTGAGCCCGAGGATGGTCGTGTTGGGGTGCACGACAAGGCAGAGAGGCATCTGGAGTCTGCGTGACGACCCACGCCGGAGCGAGTGGCTACAGCTCCCTAAGTACCCGAGACTGTGGTAAAGCCCACACCGGGGCAATCTGTGGGGAAGGATTGTTTCCAGTGGGCTGGACTCATGCTGGAGAAGTCTGTGGATTTTTCCTCGTGGGTAGGGGATCCATTGGAGCAGGGGAAAAGGGTGTAAGGACTCCTTCTCCTTTAAGAAAGAAGCAGCAGTAACAGCACGGAATGAACTGACCTGCACTCCCCCAGTCCCTGCCCCTGCGCCGCTGGGGGGAGGAGGTAGAGCCGGGAGGAAAAGGAAAGGGCAGGAGGGGAAGGAAGGTGTCGGTTTTAAGATCTGGCTTTGTTTCTTTTTATCCTCTCACGCAACCGGTTTTGTTTCCCTTTGTCCTTTTAAGTAACCGTCAATAAATTGTTTTGCTTTTAAGAAAGCCAAGTCTGTTTTGCCTGGGACCATGGTCGGTGGGTGCTCCCTCTGTTCTTGTCTCAACCCGCAGTCCCTTTATTATATTTTTCTCCTCTCCACTTCACTGGAGAAGGAGAGACTGTGTGACTTTTAGTTGCTGGATCAGCCTAAAACCACGACAGTCATGGAGGGATAAAGTCCTCTGCTTGTTGCTTTCTAAAGTCTCCGTTTCCACACTTGGAAAATGCCATCGTGGTATTCACCAGGGTTTGTAAAGTGCTTTTATGCCGTTTGAAAGGCATTCTTATGTAAGCTCTTCTTGTGGTGATCTGTTGCAGGAAAGAACCTGATGTGATATTCATTTCAGGAAACTTTACACTGCATAGAAAAAAAGGTCTCATTTCCACAAATGCATCAGAATGATGTGTTTGCTCTCCTCGGCCCTCTCTCCTTTCAAAATTCACTTACAAAATCTCTTCTCAGGTGGAAAAGTGTTTCCTGAAGACTATCACCCTCCTCCTCAAGCCTACCTTGAGAGTTTCTTTCATCAGCTGGTTCCTCAGGCTGAAAATAAAGGGACTCATCAAAGGAACGACGACTGTGTTGAGAAGGGCCACAGCCTTGTTATCGGAAACGTGGTGACTTGAAGGCTGGACACAGATGAAAATGCAGCTACCATAGCCCAATATGACGATGGTGAGGTGAGAGGAGCAGGTGGATAATGTCTTTTGTCATGAGAATGCTGAGGGCAACCTAAATATGGTGTTAATGATGTAAAGGTAGGACACTGCTGTCATGCTTAGTGAACCCAGGAGGATGATGGACGAGACCACAAAGGTGATCAGCTCAACAACCTGTGTTTCTGCACAGGACAACCTGATCAAAAGCATGCTGTCACAGAAGAAGTGGTCAATACGACTGGCATTGCAGAAGGGCATCCTGACAACCAGGACAGTGGAGACAACAGTGGCCAGGAAGCCTGCAGCCCACGAGCCCAACAGCAGCTGAAGACAAAGCTGACTGCTCATGAGTATGGGGTACTGAAGAGGGTGGCATATGGCCACATAACGGTCATTGGACATGACAGCGAAAAGGATAAACTCGATGCAGCCCAGAAGGGACTAGAATTAGCACTGAGTTAAGCAGCCTGGGTAGGAAATGGCTTTGCTGCCCATCAGCAAGTTTCCCATGGCTTTGGGTATGACGGATGTTGTGATGAACGATGACGGATGTTGGGGAGAGGCTGTTCAGGAGGGCCAGTTGTGATAGGACAAGGGGTAATGGTTTTAAAATAGAGGGAGGTAGATTCAGGTTGGATATTAGGAAAAAATTTTTTACCATGAGAGTGGTAGAACACTGGAACAGGTTGCCCAGAGAGGTGGTGGATGCTCCATCCCTGGAGACGTTCAAGGCCAGGTTGGATGAGGCCCTGAGCAACCTGATCTAGTTGGAGATATCCCTGTTCCTTGCCGGGGGGTTGGACTAGATGACCTTTGAAGGTCCCTTCCAGCCCTAACGATTCTATGATTCTATGAAGATTTCCAAACAGGAGAAGTTACAGAGGAAAAAGTACATGGGCCTGTAGAGGTCTCTTCAGCAAGAAGGAGGGAAATGACCAGCAGGTTTCCCCCTAAGATCACCAGGCATGAATCCAGGAGAGCGACTGCTGTGAGGCGCTCCTGATGGTGGAGGGAGGGGAAGCCCAAAGGAAGGAACTCTGTGACCGTCATCGTGTGGCTCAACATTTCTGCATCTGAGCTGCAGTGAGTAAGGGCAGAGGGTCAGTGGAGGAAACTACGCTTCACAAGGTAAAAAGATGAGACAGAGCAAAAGAATACAGAAGGATAAGACATGCACACAAAGTCTGGAAGGAAAACCCAACAAAGGAGGGGAGAATCAACCTTGAGCAAGAGGACACCATTTTATGCACAAGGAACAAACTTAGTGTGGGGGTTAGAGTAGGAATCCACTATAAACAACACGTAAGTTATTGTATTTGAGCTCTTTACCCCAGAGTCCCTTCATAGTCAATGGAGAAAAAATGGTTATTTCTCGGAATGTCTTACTCTATTGAAACATATCTTTTAGGATGAACTAAAATGTATTCTACTGAAAGATAAAACACCTCAGCAAACTGGCTTTAATCTTTTCATTAGCAGAGAAACAGAGAGAAGGCGGCATGAAGATGGTGACAAACGAGGAGACGTGTGGGAAGCAAACGGAAGCAGGACAGTTAGAGAAGAGGGACGTTTTTTTCCCTGGGAAAAGTTTTGTTTTCAAGGAAAACCAGAGCCAAACAGGGAAAAGACAAACATGCTGTACTGAAAACTCTTCTGTTTTCAGGAGTGTCTTTCCATCCACACGTGAACAGAATTTGAACAGGTAGAACAGAAAGCTTTATAATCACATTCCTCCTCAGTCACTGACAACTTTCTTGCTGAAAAATAGTTTTGATAAAACATTCTGGCTCTCAGAGGGAAAACGGAAAGCAGATTTAAGAAGCAACCCAGAAGAGGGGAATGAAAAAAAAAAAAAGGAAAAACCTAAGGGTATAAAGAGATTTAAAAAGAGTGGGACAGGGGGAAGGGAAATTCATTCCATTGGAGGGAAAAAATAATCTTTTAAAGCAAATAAACAAATAAACTAAAATGAATAGAGAATTGAGCCTTTGCTCTCGTTCGGTGTGTGTTTGTGTTTTGTTTTTTTCTTTTCTTTTCTGTGAACGCTGTATAAATGAAGCTTAGTTTGGTACGGAGCTGGTCCTGAATTTATTACCTGAGGTTTTGAAAAGTTTGAATTCTTGGTGCAGTGCTTCCTTCCTGTGGGAAAATAATCGAAACTGGGGAAATGGAGAAACACGGCTTCGCAAAGTTCAGCTCAAAAGCTGTAATATTAATGGTAGCTCTGAGGCGAGACACGGCTGCTGCTCCCAGGAACAGAACGCAGTTGGCATGGACGGGGTCTGCCCTGGCCAAACAGAACGTGCAATGTCCTTGAAATGGGGAGCAGAGTGGTACGAAGGTACCACAGCTCGTTCCTGTTCCCAGGGATAGAGAATGGCTGGCAAAGGAACCGCATGGCTGGACAGAAAGACGGATCGTGGCCCTGGCCTCACCAATGGTGATGGATAGAGGCATTCACCTGGGCCGTTTGGGCATGTCGATATTCAACAAGTTGCCAAATGGCTGGCCTCTGGGGGGAACTTTGCTCATTACAATGTCATAAGAATACCAAAACACACCTCCATCCCAAAAGCTACCTGCCTCCAGGTAGCAACCACTCCCCACTGAGCATGCGTCCTGAAGTTCTTCTAGTCTATACCTTTAAATCGAAGCGAGGAAAATTTGCACCGATCCTGACAAAGATGCATGACTAGAGTCACTCAAGCTCCACCTGAAAGTATAAAAATGGCTTAAGAGAAGGAGGTGTTGGGGAAGACCTCTATCGGAATGTCTGGGATCAGTCAATAGGCGTCCCTGTCCGGGACCTCTCTTCCCCCCCGGACAGGGACGCCTATTGGGTAAGAGCTCTGTGTTCTGCACGCTTAGCTACCAACACCTTGCAGCTATTCAGAATTATTATTGACAAGTTGTGTTGTGGCGGTCAGTCCCTATCACCGGCTGTCTTCAAATCTGTATCCTGTCACGAGCATCTGTAACAAAGTTTGTCAGATACAGACAAATATAAGTTTCCGGACACTCCATAATTGATACAGATGATAGAAGGGATTTGGCCCGGTGCGCTGCCTGGGGGGTCCCTGAACAGGCGAACAGCCTCCGACTTCGCAGGCTGCCCAGGGGGGACAGTTGGGTACAAGGGTCTTGTCTTCCTTGGGAAGCTGGTAGACTGGCCAAACTGCTCTGCTCCCTGACCTCTACTGACCTGACCTTGTGTCATAACGTGACGTTTCCAGACAGCCTTCCCCTATGCAGCCACCTCCCTTCTGCCCTGCTCGTTTTGCTCACAAAACTTACACAAGCCTAAAGCCCTCAGAACCATCCCGCTCTGTGCAGCTGAGCTGAGAGAAGCCAACAAGACAAAATCAAAGGAAGGGGTAGCGACCCTGGCACAAGTCTCCTGTCCTGAGAATATCACAGGAAAAGGAGGAATACAAAAGGGGGGGTTAGCAAGTAAGAAGGCAGGCAGACATCATGGAAAACAGAGGTGAAATGTGACTTACATTAATCTACGACGTGCTGGGAGCATTATGGGAGGGAAACAGAAGCCCAGTAGACTCTGTGTAAAGCGTCAGCGCCTTTCCTCCCCTCCCACTACCCCTAAACCAGTCTCTCATGTCTCCTTTCACGGCTGTTGTAAAGCCTTTTAGAGTCAGCTGGTAACGCCCTTTGTTCTGAGGAACTCGCTCCAGACCGAAGTAGTCTCTGATTTTTCTTCCCCTTTCATGTGAAACCATTCTATGCCCTTTGGTACATTCCTTGAGGAGTCACGGCCCTGTGTGCTAAGAGGTTCCTTATAGCACCAATCATTCTTACCCAGCTGGATTGAGTTGAAGATAATGAACTACTAATTAACTACTCAACTCAAGGTACCTATCCTGCCCACAAGAGGCAGGCCATTTCCTCCTGGCTGCGGAGGATGCAACAGCGTCCTTGGTGCCGCAGCCCAGGCTGGTGAGCGACAACTGGTGACCCCGACGTGATACATCGATGAGACTCTGGGAAGCCCCGACTCCCTCGCCGAGCCGAGAGCCCGAGCCAAAAGAGCCGGAGCCGGGAGCTCGAGCGAGAGTCCTTTGGAGAAGAAGGTAAAGCCGCAAGCCCCGACGTGGTATTCGCGGGAGGGAAGCGTGCTGGAGTTGGATGAATGGGCCGGGTCTCTGCTCACCCATAAAGCCTTTGTGAAAACAAAAAATGGTAAAACAAAAAGGGGGAATTATGGCACCAATCATTCTTACCCAGCTGGACTGAGTTGAGATAATGAACTAATTACTAATCAACTCAAGGTACCTATCCTGCCTACAAGAGGCAGGCCATTTCCTCCTGGCTGCGGAGGATGCAACAGCGTCCTTGGTGCCGCAGCCCAGGCTGGTGAGCGACAGTTCCTCAGCAGAGCAGGTCTGAAAGGGTGACGGCTCTCAAGCCCCGCATGAGCCCTGCTTTCCCACCCCCCAACCCTGCCCATCATGAAGGGGGACATCTCCTTTGCCCTGAGCCCTGGGGAAGGGGGGAGGAAAGGGGCTCCCATCTTATGGACCTCCCATGGACCCGCCCCAACAGGTCCATGTTGCCAACATAAGCAGGTCATGGACCTGTGCGAGTGAGTCCACAGGAGGGACATAAAGACAATCCAAAGGCTGGAGCACCTCTCCAATGAAGACAGGCTGAGAGACTTGGGGTTGTTCAGCCTGCAGAAGAGAATCCTCTGGGGAGATCTTAGAGCAGCCTTCAAGGACCTAAAGGGGGCCTACAAGAAAGCTGGAGGTCTTCGTACAAGGGCGTGTAGCAACAAGACAAGGGCAATGACTTGAAACTGACAGACGGGAGATGTCAATGAGATCTAAGGAAGAAATTCTTCATTCTGAGAGTGGTGAGACACTGGACCAGGTTGCCCAGAGAAGCTGGGAATACCCCATTCCTGGAGTGTTCAAGGCCAGGTTGGATGAGGCTTGAGAAACCTGATCTAGAGGAAGGTGTCCCTGCCCACGGGACTCCACAGGGGCTGGAACTAGATGGTCTTTGTGGTCCCTTCCAACCCTAACCATTCTATCATTCTATGATTTGATGATTCTGGCCAGCAGCCCCATAGCACCAGAAGTCCCTTGGAGCCCACTGGACACCGCTAGAGACCACTGGACACCGCCAGATGCTGCCGGAGACGGTCGCAGACCACCAGAGACTGTCGCAGACCACCAGACGCTGCTGGAGACCAACAGAGACCATCAGAGACTGCTGGACACTGCTAGACCCTGCTGGAGACCACCGCAGACCACCAGACGCCGCTGGAGACCGACGGAGACCACCAGAGGCCATTGGAGACCATCAGAGACCATCAGACACCGCTGGAGACCAACGGAGACTGCCAGAGACCAAAAGAGTCCACCAGAGACCACCAACACCACTGGAGAGCGACGGAGACCATTGGAGACTGCTGGACACCGTTAGACCCCACTGGAGACCACTGCAGACCACCAGACAACACCGAATCCTGCCGGATGGATATTTTCCTATATATTTATATTCACATCTAAGATTTTTATCTTTGTAAATTCTTCGCCAGCTTTCATATTACGAGATAGTTAGTAACTTTATATTCGAGCCATACTTCTGTAGTCTCTTCTCTTTCCTATTTCTTCTACATAAGTTTCCCAGTAAGCAATCATAATCCTCACCAATGCTATGATCCTTCCTGCATACCATTTGGTTTTCCTAAAATTTAGGACAAGAGCTTCAGAAAAAAAATCTACTCCAAACACAAAAGTGAGATTGCCATCCAGAAGAAATTAGTTACAACCTCAGATCCATGCCAGGACTTCATTTACTCTTTTCTTCAACAGAAATCCCAGATTGATTATTTTTAATTCATATGCTCATCTCCACAAATTCACAATTTTGTTCTTTAGGAAGCTGGGCTATACCTAACAACAGAGCAGAGCCACCAGCTACCACAGGCGCTGCTCACCTCCAATGCTACTTCTAGACGTAAACTCTCCTACTGCCCAGGTAAACCTCATCCATCTCAAGAAGTCTCACTGCACATAAGCCAACTTGTTATTCTTAAGAAATGCAAAAGGACAAACAAATTAAGATTACTACGGTAATGATGTAATAGCTGGTAGCAAATATTACCTCAGAGTAGTAGAACAACTGTGGGGCTGAGTTTCCTTTGTTAGCTGTTAGCTATGCGCTGAGAAAGAAAATTCCTTCAGGAAAATTCCAACTGACTTTTCCAAGAGCTTCCATTTCGCAGTAGCTCTCATCTTCCTTTCTTTTTCATAAATACACGTAGGGTGAGCTGCTCAAAAAACACATAAATTATGTCAACCAGTTAGTTTTCTTAGTATAGGCTGATGTTGTCAGTCCAACATTTTTATCGCCTTAGCGGGAAAGAAAATTTCAAGCAGAAAATAAAAATATCTAACAGTCTGTTCAGAGAAGCAAGAAGCTACACTTGGTCAGCAGCACCACTGAGCTGCCTCTATAAAGCCAACTCCACCCGGTGAGAGCGACACCAGACGGCACTTTCCTCCAGGAACTGGGGGTGGGCTTTAACACTCCTGTCTGCGCAGCTCTGGCGGGAGATCTCACCACCGCGGGAGACAACGGCCCGGACTTCAGACCTGCTTCTTTTTTGAAATTACACCAAACACCAAGTTACAGATTAGAACTAAGAAGAAATCATTCACTTGCCAAAGCTGGGTTGTTCCTTGCAGCTGATCCTGGGTTCCCTACACTGTGTTTATTAGATAACGGCACTTCCGCTGGAGCCGAGGAACAATATGGAATTACATGCCTCATTTTTATAATTTGAGCCTCTGGGTAGTGTTTCACTGACGACATTTTCTTTGAGCACTATTCTTGTACAGTTCTTTCAAAAACAATCTCTTCCTCCGATTTCCATGGAGAATCTTAATTACTAAAGAGTGCAGTCTCTAGTAAATACTGATTTAAATAACCAGAACTGAATCATTACAAAGGTTAAAGAGAGCATTAAGATATACGGGTTTTATTGTTTTTTCTCTCACACTAAATTTGCCTGTGCTCTCGGACAAGCCTTTTGAACTTTCTAGGCTATTCTAATGTACGTTTAGCAGCAGAACAGTGCTAATGGAAGAAACTTTAACTGGATTTTCTCGTTTTCAACCTTCGGCAACCAACCTGACACACCTGGCCTTGAACACTTCCAGGGATGGGGCATCCACAACTTCTCTGGGCAACCTGTTCCACTGCCTCACCACTCTCAGAGTGAAAAATTTCTTTCTTATATCTAATCTAAATCTCCTCTCTTTCAGTTTAAATCCATTGCCCCTTGTCCTGTCACTACACACCCTTGTAAAAAGTCCCTCTCCAGCTTTCCTGTAGGCCCCCTTTAGGCACTGGAAAGCTGCTATAAGATCACCCCGGAGCCTTCTCTTCTCCAGGCTGAACAGCCCCAACTCTCTCAGCCTGTCTTCATAGCAGAGGTGCTCCAGCCCTCGGCTCATCTTCGTGGCCTCCTCTGGACTCGTTCCAGTAGCTCCATGTCCTTCTTGTGCTGGGGACTCCAGAGCTGAACACAGTATTCCAGGTGGGGTCTCACAAGAGCAGAGTAGAGGGGCAGAATCACTTCCCTCGACCTGCTGGCCACGCTCCTTTTGATATAGCCCAGGATACGGTTGGCTTTCTGGGCTGCCAGCGCACGGTGCCAGCTCATGTTGAGCTTCTCATCCACCAGCACTCCCAAGTCCTTTTCCTCAGGGCTGCTCTCAATCCATTCTCCGCCCAGCCTGTACTTGTGCTTGGGATTGCCCCGACCCACATGCAGGACCTTGCACTTGGCCTTGTTGACTTCATGAGGTTCTCACAGGCCCACCTCTCCAGCCTGTCAAGGTCCCTCTGGATGGCATCCCTTCCCTCCAGCGTGTCCACAACACCACACAACTTGGTGTCATCTGCAAACTTGCTGAGGGTGCACTCTATCCCACTGTCCATGTCTCCAACAAAGATGTTAAAAAGCACTGGTCCCAGTACCGACCCCTGAGGAACACACTCGTCACTGGCCTCCACGTGGACATTGAACCGTTGACCACAACTCTTTGAGTGTGACCATCCAGCCAATTTCTTATCCACCGAGCGGTCCATCCATCAAATGGTTCATATAATTGGAGTGACTGGGAAACAGGAAAATAGACCATTCCTTCGACCCCGAGATTTAAAATTTGGAAATAAGGTAATTACATACGAAGTTTTGTACATACCAGAATGTCCAATACCTTTCTTGGGATGAGACTTGTTATGCGAATTAAACGCACAAATAGTTTTTGAAGAAGGATGTGCTGGGTTTGTGTGAAGGGGTTCTGGTGGCAGGAGAAGGGATTTGCTCCCTGTGACTTCCCTGGTTTCAGAACCGGGTCAGACCTGGCTCTGGCCACCAGATCAGACCCTCATCCCCCTCGGGCTGAGCCAATCAGCGCCTCTGCAAATTTCCCTGTTTCAGTTGGGACAAAGGAACTGGAAAAGGTGCTTTGCCTGGCAGTGAGGAGAGAAGGGAGGAGGGCACTGCCCCCGCTCCCCGGCTCCTGGCCGAGGGCTGCCCGCGCCGGGCTGGTGCCACCCGCTGAGGATGGCTGCGGCGGAGCCGCTTGGGAAACCTGGGGAGCGCCCCACTCCCGGGTGCCCACCGGGCCGAGTTCACCCAGAGAGGACTGAGATCTGAGAGAAATGCCCGCACTGACACCGGGTCAGCGCAGATGGGACGGGACGAGGTGTGCTGCCAGAGCTGAGTTTTCCCCGGCAACCAGTGGCGAGACGGCAGGCGGCCCCCCTGCAGCCAGGACAGACTCGGTGGAGCAGAGACCCACTCGCAGCCCGTGGAGAAGCCATGTAGGGGGAGAGATGCCTGGGCCTGAGGACGGTCGTGGAGCATGGGACGCATGACAAGGTAAGAGACCCATCTAAAGTCCGTGTGATGACCCACGCCAGAACGAGTGGCAACAGCTCCATAAGAATCCATGACTGTAGTAAGAGCCCACACTGGAGCAATCGACGGGGAATGATCGCATCTTGCGGGTAGGACTCACACTGGAGAAGTCTGTGGACTTTCCTTGTGAGTAGGGGATCCACTGGAGCAGGGAAAAGGGTGTGAGGACTCCTCCTCCTTTAAGAAAAGGAGCGGCAGGAACAACGTGGGACGAACTGACCTGCACTCCCCCATTCCCTGTCCCCCTGTGCCTCTGGGGAGGAGGTAGAGCCGGGAAGAAAAGGAAAGGTGGGAGGGGGAGGTGTTCTTTTTAAGATCCGGCTTTGTTTCTCTTTATCCTTTCAAGTAACTGTTAATAAATTGTTTTGCTCTATTCCCAAGCAGAGCCTGTTTTGCCCAGGACCATGGTGGGTGGGTGCTCCCTCTGCTCTTGTCTCGACTCTCAGTCCTTTTATTACATTTTTCCCCTCTCCACCTCACTGGGGGAGGAGTGAGCGAGCGGCTGAGTGGAGTTTAGTGCCGGAGCGGCTTAAACCACGACAAAGGAGAAATCCTTGTAAAAATTCCAGAATCCAAAACAGAGGAAATATTGAAGATACAAGAAAAAAAAATATCGAAGGACAAACACCACAAGAATTAGATGAGGCTGTTATACCTATGGTCTGGAACACAGACATACCTGGTAAATCAAAGACAGTGCAGCCTGTAAGAATAAAACTAAAAAACCAGGCAAAGCCAGTAAGAATTAAACAATATCCAATTAAACCTGAGATCACACAAGGAGTTCAGAAATTAATTGATAATTGTTTGAATATGGAGTTCTTGAAGAATGTGAATCAGAATATAATACTCCAATTTTACCAGAAAGGAAACCCTCAGGAAAATAGAGATTGGTTCAGGACTTAGGGGCCATAAATCAGAGAGTTAAAGACACATCCTGTAGCTGCAAATCCATTGAGAGAAATGCAAACCGCATTGAGAGAAAATCATCAGTGGTTTACAGTGCTTGAGGTAAAAGATGCTTTTTTGTATATCCTTGAAAAGGAAAGTCTGAAACTGTTTGCTTTTAAGTGGGACAATCCACAGACTGGAAGAAAAATGCAGTTAACATGGACGAGACTACCACAAGGATTCAAGAATAGTTCAACAATTTTTGGAAACCAAGTGGCAAAGGAACTTGAACAAGGGAAACAAAATGACACAGACCTGAAACCTGGACATCTGCTTCTGCACTATGGGGACAACATCCCAATAGCTACTGAAGAAAGATCAGCCTGTATAAAGATAACAACAGACCTTTTAAATTTTCTTGGACTAAATGGGTATAAAGTGTCTAAAATAAAGCTCAGACAGCGAACCAGACTGCGATATATCTGGGCTTTGAAATCCCCAAAGGACAACGCCAGTTGGGAACAGACTGTAAAGCAGCATCTGTGGCGTCTCTGAGCCAAGAAATGTTCATGGACTGAGGGCCTTCTTGGGAATGGCTGGGTGGTGCCAGCTCTGGATCAGGAATTACGGTCTGACACTTCAACCACTGTCTGAGGCCCTGAAGGTGATACCGTTTGTACGGGCCCGGAACAGCAAAGGGCCTTTCGGGACTTAAAATGGGCCGTGATGACGGCACCAGCACTGGGACTCCCAGACCGAACCAAAGATTTGAAGTTGTTTGTTCACAAAAGGCAACATCCTGCCCTTGGAGTGTTGACCCAGAAGATGGGGAGATAGAAAAGACCAGTTGGATATTTCTCCAAACCACTGGACGCCGTAAGCAGGGGGTGCCCTACTCGCCTCCGAGCAGTCGCTGCGACAGTGATGCTCGTGCCAGAGGCTGGAAACTGACTGTGGAAGAACCAGGAATGGTGTATGTGCCACAGATGGCAATGACTGTGCTAGAACAAAGGGAGCCATTGGCTATCCCCTGATAAAATGATGAAACACCAAGTAGTCCTGACAGAGCAGGATGATGTAATTTTGAAAACAACTAACCTGATCGACCCTGCAGTCTTTTTAAGTTCTGCACAGGAAGGACAAACAGAACATGACTGTCTGGCGACTATCGACCATGTGTGTTCCAGCTGAGAGGAGTTAAGGGACACACCGCTAGAAAATCCTGATTGGGAGCTGTGCACAGATGGCAGCAGCTTTGTGGAAAATAGAATTCGCTATGCAGGATATGCAGTGACAACTGAAAATTCTGTTATAGAAGCAAATTCTTTACCTTGTACAACTTCAGCTCAAAAAGCAGAGCTGATTGCCTTGACCAGAGCGTTAGAGCTAAGCAAGAAAAAGAAAGTAAATATTTGGACTGATTTGAAATATGCCTTTGGTGTAGCACATGTCCATGGAATCCTATGGAAAGAAAGAGCATTACCAAACTCTCAAGGAACAAACATCAAATATAAGGAAGAAATCTTAGAATTAATACAAGCAGTCCAGACACCGACTAAGGCAGCGACCACGCACTGTAAAGCACCAGTCAGGAAATACCAAAACAATTATAGGAAATGATTTGGCAGATAGACTGCAAGGGAAATTGCAAAAAGAAATGTTTTACAAATGGCATTAATTCCTACTAAAACCATTACATTACCAAGAGATAAACCTAAATACTCAGAAGAAAATGAAAAATTAGGAAAGTTACTAAATGCAAAGAAAAATTTGGCAGGATGGTGGGTAACAGGTCAAGTAGTAATCCCACCACTTTTAATGAGGGAAATAATACAAACAAAAGATAAGGAATGTCACTGGGGAGCAGAAGCATTGGTAGCTCTCCTAAGGAGACACATATTCTCACTGAAAATGCTAGAACTAGCTAAAATGACAACTGCGAAATGTGAGATATGTTTAAAAAAAACCCAATCCAGTTATAAAGAGAAAAGTTCAAATGGGAACGCTGAAATCAGGAATGGAACCAGGAGATTACTGGCAAGTACGTTTTTCAGAACTACCCCAGCAACCTGGGTATCGATACATTCTGGCAGGGGCTGACACTTTTACAGGATGGCCGGAAGCTTTTCCCTGTCGAACCAATCAAGCAAAGGAAGTCATTCAATGGCTACTGCAAGAAATTATCCTGAGATTTGGGGCACCCATTGGAATTTCCTTGGATAGAGGTTCACATTTCACGGCAGAAATAGTACAAGGTGTTAGTAAAATTCTGGGAATCACATGGAATTTAGACACACCTTGGAGACCACAATCCAGCAGGAAGGTAGAAAGAATGAATCAAATGTTGGAAAGACAAATTAGTAAAATAAGTCAGGAACTAATTTGAAATGACCTCAGGCACTGCCACCAGCCCTTTTACGAATTCGAGTTCAACCACAAGGTGGAACATTGGTCAGTCCATATGAGTTATTGCATGGAAAGCCTTAGGAGTCTCCTGAGCCAAATCTGATATATGCATCTGAAAGGAAAACAAGATGTCCAGAACTATCTGCTTTCTTTAGGAAAACTCTAACTGCGCTTCGGGGTGTGGTTGTACGGAACTACCTCTGTCTTTGGAGAATCCAGTGCACACGACTTCCTACCAGGAGATCATGTCTATGTGAAGACGTGGACTTCTGAACCTCTCCAGGAACGCTGGAAGAGACCTTTTCAAGTATTGCTGACTGCAATCGAGGACTGCAATTCACCACCATCGAGATTGCTGAATCGGATGCTTGGATACACGACACAAGGGTAAAGAAAGCCCCACTGCCATGGGGAATTGTAAATAGGGATCCTGAGACTTCAAAATTGACTTTGAAATATGTTTAATTTTGTGCATCATTCTGAAATTGTCAGAAAATGGATACTGTGGTGGAGATTAATGTTAGTGGGAGCCTGGTTCGAGATGAAAATTGAGCCACAAGAAATATCAGGAAAACATGAAAATCCATAAAATTGATATGTGATTTTACTCAAATTCCAGACTTTAATCTTGACAAATTGCAGGTGATTAACTATACTTTGAAAGGTGAAAGTCAATATCGCTGTTGGCCAGGATATGGAAAATCAGATTATAAAACCTCTACAATAAAACCTCCCTACAGAGGTCACAAAGGAGAAAAGAATAGAAATAAAAGACAAATAGAAGCAGAACAATAAATATACCTCCCAAGAAAAACTCAAGAAGAGAATATAAGGTTAAGATTGATCAAGGAATTTACCAAATTATAAAAGGTGTCACAAATTACTGCTTGTTTACCCATACCAAGAGCAGCAGGTGAATCAATTCCATGCGGAATTCTAACCATGAATTTGACTAAATTGGAACATAAAATGAAACTACACAATGTGAACAAAAACCAGTTATTAAATGGCAGAAAAAGTGGAGATTAATAGAAAACAATGAAGATCTCCAGGAGATCGAGCTGATTGTGAGAAACTATTAAATATGTTTTTACTAAGACAGGAAGATTTTGGGAAGTAGGATGGTGTTGATGATTAGCCAATAAAGAAAAATACAAGCCAAATAATCGGAATAGAAATGTGATAAAACTAATCAAACATCAAATAAGGTGACAAGTTGGGACTCTGTCTGGTCAATTCATTGGGGTAAAAATTAATTAGGCACTGGAATCTTTATTGACTCCTTTGGCACCATACAGAAACAGGGAATAGATATATCAACTAACAGGTCAGGTAGAGAAGCCGGCAAATGGGACCAAAAGGGATTCAAGGATTTGAATACACAATTACAAGCCACCTCAAAGATGACTTTACGAAACAGAATGGCTTAAGATCTGCTCTTACTCAAAGAGCACAGGGGCACCTGAAAGACAGAACTGACCCATTGCTGGGCACACATTCCAGATGTGAGTCCAGATGTAGAACATGACTCAGACTTACTGGAGACAGTGGAGGAGAGCACTCACGACCTTCAGCAGAACATGTAAGAGAGGTGGATAGACAAATTTTTAATGGATTGGATGGAGGGTTAAAATCACTAATTAGCACTACAACTGTCTTGTTAATACTGTTTTTGGAGATTATTTTAATTTATTATTGTTTGAAAAAGACAAATAACAAGACTGCATTTAATGGGATAATTAGCCAGACAGCAGGATGAAACAGAATCAATCCCAAGGCTCCCACCAGAACGTAGTGAATAATTATGACCAATGCACTACAGAAAACATTCAACTTTTAGCATTAAGATTAAAGTATTTAAATGATTTTCAAAACTTTCAAAGGGGGGAAATGTTACAAAACTTTGACAAAATAATCAAGATCTAATCAAGTTAAAAAAAAAATGTAGGTAGAAGACTGGAACGCACAATGTGTAAGTTGGGACTGTTAAGTTTAGCGAGTAACTATAGAGACCTCACTAGGAAATTTCTGGATCTTTCCATGTATGTTTTAAACCAAGGAAACCACGGATACCTCCTCACCCAGCTACTGCATTTTTCTGTGTTTTGTTTTAAGAAGTTAAGGGAACCGTCACGAACACCAGCTGTGCTGCCTGGAAACCCCCTTACTCCTTCCCATCTTGATTTGAATATCAAGGATTCTAATCAGTAAAATTAAGCAGAATTAACCAATGATCGTTATAGAATAAGAATACTGATAAGGTAACACAGCAGCAAAACCAATCACTTTAAGGTCAAATTTACAAGCAGGATAACACGCAATTTTATGTAAAAGAACTTCTGTAACGATGACTCAACAAAATGAAGTGTATAAAATCCTGTGAATTCGGATGCTGGGGGGTCACGCTTGGACGGAGCTGCCCCCGCGCTGCCATAACGGCGGTGCCTGTTTATCCGCCTTGTGCAGGTGAATTTCCTTCCCGGCTGGTGACAATTCCCCTTTTCCAGGGGCACCCGGCCCCCACCGCTTCCCCGCCCCAGCGCTGGGGTACGCACCCCCGGTATCCCCCCAGCCCCGCAGGGCACCCCGGAGCCCCCAGCCCCACAGCCGGGGGGCGCCCCGAGACAGCCCCTTCCCGCAGAGCGGCTGCTCAGACCCCAGCCCCGCGCCCCCCGGCCGGGGCGGGGCTGCGGCCCGGACACCCCCCTGCAGGGGCACCCCCGGCCGCGCAGCCACCGCCCCGCCCCAGCCGGGGCCGCCCCTGAAACCCCCTCAGCGCAGGGACAGGGACAGACACGGACACGGCCCCGCCGCCCCCGACCCCTCCCCGGGAAGGGCGGCCGGTACCCGCCGGGCCGGGCCCGCGCTCACCTGCCGGCAGCTCGGCGCTCCGCTCCCAGCTGCCGCCGCTCTCGGCCGCCGCGGAGGAGGGGGGGGGGGGGGGGGGGGGGGGCAGGCGAGCGGGACAGGGACCGGACCGGGACAGGGAGCCCCCGGC